>NC_034187.2:28061372-28403872 GCF_002021735.2 Oncorhynchus kisutch
CAAAATGGGTTTCCATGACCGAGCAGCCGCACACAAGCCTAAGATCACCATGGGAAATTTCAAGCGCCCGCTGTAGTGGTGTAAAGCTTGACGCTATTGAACTCTGGAGCAGTGGAAACCTGTTCTCTGGAGTGATGAATCACGCTTCACCATCTGGCAGTCCGACGCATGAATCTGGGTTTGGCAGATGCCAGGAGAATGCTACCTGCCCGAATGCATGGTGCCAACTATAAAGTTTAATAATGGTCTGGGCTGTTTTTCAGCCCTTGACTGGCCTGCCCTGACCTCAACCCCATCAAACACCTTTGGGATGAATTGGAATGCAAACTGTGAGCCAGGTCTAATCACCCAACATCAGTGCCCGACCTCACTAATGCTCTTGTGGTTGAATGGAAGCAAGTCCCCTCAGCAATGTTCCAACATCTAGTGGAAAGCCTTCCCAGGAGAGTGGAGGCTGTTATAGCAGCAAAGGGGGACCAACTCTATGTTAATGTCCATGATTTTGGAATGAGATGTTCGACGAGCTTGTGTCCACACACTTTTGGTCATGTAGTGTATTTTGAAACTCTTAGGTCAACAGTCCACTATGAGTAATGCATAGCCAGTCAACAGCGCCATACTCAGGGGATGCTGCGGCCACATGGGAAGCCATATGGAGCTATCTCCTCCACTCTCCCCAGCCCGGTTCAGACATGTCAGCTGGGTCCTAATCATGCATTTTTCTGCATGATGAGAGAGCTGGAGTATCTGTGCCGAGCCAACCACTGTGCCCTGGGGTGCTCCCCACTCTACAGACAACCAACCCGGGGATGAATAGGGCATTTTTCAAGGACTAAACCCACCCTTGCCCCACACACAGTCACCTCTCTCACCCACCCCCGAGAGGACAGCAAAAGTCTCCCATGTGCATAGAGTAGAAATAAACTGCAGTCCATATTTTCATTGGGGGAAAGTGAACCGAATTTACACGCAACACTTCACTATTCCCCCACCAGGAATCTTCCCCAGATTTCTCCTTTGTGTCCTGCATTATTGTTGAAATAAATAACCTTTCAGTACAATCAGTGTGGGGATCTTCACTTGAATTATCGGCCTGTAGATAGCTCACTCATGATCTGCTTCTAGATCCATTAACTATCCTGGGAAGTGATTTATTGGCGAAGGGGAAGAAAAAATAGATGGAGAAGAGGGAGCAAAACAGGATTCAGAAAGACAATAGTGCCCTCTACTGGTTAGTAATGTTAACATCACTTCTTACATGGGGATACACAGCAGTTGGAAATGATAGTATCTCAATTTGTGTCTGTAAAAAATAATTTAAACCTCTTATTTCTGTATAAATACAAGCTGTTTCTCACCCCATAATGTTCATTTACTGAAAGGAACCAACCCAAAAGAGTAACTTCTCAGAGGGGACTCTCATTCCCTCTCACTGAACAACCATCATCTTGGATATAGGCTACAGACAGATTTGAGAAAGAGACGTGAGTGGTTATGCAAAATCATAATGAAAAACAGTCTCTGCGTTTCTCACAAGCGCTTCAGAGATCAATATTTGACTGAGGAATCCTCCCAGTTGGCCACATCAGTGTAGCCTGATGGCCCAATCAACACCAGGACCTGCGTGGTATTATGGTGGGAAGAACAGAGCACTCAATGACGGGCAGGGGCATGCGCTAGCCCCACCGCCCTCCCCCTCTCTTCCCAGTCCCTTCTTCCCCACGCTCCTGTGATGTGTCGTTACACGCCTGGCTGGCTCCTCTTCCATGACAGACTGTTACTTCCTGGAGCGTAAACGCATTTGATTGTTAACATCTGGGCCATTACAATTGCAAACTAGGACTCTGTACATCAATCAGGAAGTGATTTCAAAACAAAGAGACCGTCCTCCAATCCATCTATTGGGAAGCGGGGGCATTACATGCTCCTGTAATCCCGGCTAATTAGCGGGATAATGGGAATGAGATTTATGAATCTGCCGAGGAGAGTGGAGGTGCGAGGGCACACTCAAATTAGCAGGGATGCACGCCAGAGCCGCAATAAACTGGGTGAGCTTTTTGCAGTGTTTTTTTAATTTTATCAACTTCACTCGGTCTGTCAATCTCTCTGTGTCTATTTTGTGAAACCTCATGCTGGTGGGACCAAGTTAACACCATGTGTTAATTAACATAAAATAACCATGGTTATATGACAAACCACTTCAAATGGAAAGTGTCTACGATGAACTTATATCCTTCCTTCTTGAGGTGGATTGTCATACAACCATTTGAAACCTCTGTTATTACCATGTCCCACTGCAGGCCTTTGTTATCTAACACTGATGTATGGTGATCATCCTGGCCATAGTGACAAAGAGAGAAGAGCCCAATACTTATTCCACTCATAATGAATCCATTGAGTTATCCGTGAAGGTATTATTCACAACTCACAAGCAGTGGCTCTCGGCTGTAGAGGGGGTGAGGAACAGAGAACACTGACATATGGTGTTTTCTCAGATGGATAAACAGATGAAGAGAGAGATAGGGCTACAGTATCTCCCTCCCTCTCTGATCCTGAGCCTTGGTTTGTTTACCCTAAAACAGGTGGGGCAGAGGACATGACCTCCAACCCCTATTGTCTGCTAGGCTTTCTCACAGGATGAGAGGAGGGAGGTCAAGTAGGACACCATCACACCATGTAGGGGGTAATGTTCTTCCATACCAGAAGTTACTACAACAATTGTCAACATTTCAGAACACCAAACCAGAGAGCAGTTTGCTATTATTTTGTCAGAATGGTACATTTCCCTCAGTAACTAATCCAGCTGTCATGCTAATCCAAGTGGAGTCCAGTTCTCTCAGGGCTGTATAACTTTGTGAGGGAGAGAGTGAGGGAGAGAGTGAGTGAGGCAGAGCATTGTCCCTGGTGCCACTCTGCAGGCTGCCCTCCCTCCCCAGTGGCCACAGAGCCCTGACCTTGCCTGGCGGCGGGGTACATCAACCATTAAAGCTCGGCATTCTGATAAGGCCATTTCTTTTCCTTCAGCATCTCTTTAATGTCATCCCTGAAATATGAAGTCATTAGACGATATTAAAACAGTGCTGACAAACTAATTAACAGAAGACATTATACGGGATGGGCTCGATTAATCCGCGTTAATTGCTCTTTTAAATGGGGGCTCCAATTAAAATTAATAAAGATTTACCGGTGATCACACAAAACTATGCCAAGGAGTGGCTGTCTGAAGGGCAGCCTAAAGTCAGCCTCTTCCATTCTCAAGTTTGCCTTCCTGTGCTCCCTACGCCCTCCCAGTGTGAGCGTGCCAAAGAGCCCATATCTTGGCGTAAGAAATGGAAGATTAAGCATAATAACCATCCCAGTGACACCGCTTTGCTCCTATTGTGTTCAGCTCTCTGGTGTTTGCTCCCGGCTTTGTCTACCAGACCCAGCTGAGGCTAGATGTGCTTGCAGTGTTTACTGTAATATCAAAAGAACGTTGCACCACACATACATCAATGCATTTATGTAAAACTGTTGTTACTTCACCACGGTACCTGAACATTTATATAAAACTGTTGTTACTTCATCACGGTACCTGAACATTTATATAAAACTGTTGTTACTTCATCACGGTACCTGCACATTTATATAAAACTGTTGTTACTTCATTTATATAAAACTGTTGTTACTTCACCAAACTGTTGTTACTTCATCACGGTACCTGAACATTTATATAAAACTGTTGTTACTTCATCACGGTACCTGCACATTTATATAAAACTGTTGTTACTTCACCACGGTACCTGAACATTTATATAAAACTGTTGTTACTTCATCACGGTACCTGCACATTTATATAAAACTGTTGTTACTTCATCACGGTACCTGCACATTTATATAAAACTGTTGTTACTTCATCACGGTACCTGCACATTTATATAAAACTGTTGTTACTTCACCACGGTACCTGAACATTTATATAAAACTGTTGTTACTTCATCACGGTACCTGAACATTTATATAAAACTGTTGTTACTTCATCACGGTACCTGAACATTTATATAAAACTGTTGTTACTTCATCACGGTACCTGAACATTTATATAAAACTGTTGTTACTTCATCACGGTACCTGAACATTTATATAAAACTGTTGTTACTTCATCACGGTACCTGAACATTTATATAAAACTGTTGTTACTTCATCACGGTACCTGAACATTTATATAAAACTGTTGTTACTTCATCACGGTACCTGCACATTTATATAAAACTGTTGTTACTTCATCACGGTACCTGAACATTTATATAAAACTGTTGTTACTTCATCACGGTACCTGAACATTTATATAAAACTGTTGTTACTTCATCACGGTACCTGAACATCTTTCGGGGGGTTCTTTTCTTACGTTTATGGAACCTGGCACAAAATTAACGACAGTAAGTCAGTGTTGAATTATGGAATCCATAATAATGGTTGCTACTATGATCATTTCAAGGTGAAGAAACATCCACATGGACGACTGTTTAAGTCACATTCATATTTGTATCTGTTGTGAAAATCAAAAAGTTTGGAGGATAGGCTCAGGTCCAGTGTTGCAACAGTAACCAGGGCAAACCTGTGTGGAGACTTTTACAACATGACTGTGTCACTGTGTAAGAACGTTTTGTTTGATTGCTAAATGATAAAAGAAAACAAATCATGTTGCATATGAACTAGCACATCAAAGGCCATGCATCAAATAATAGAAGGGAGATCTTGGTCAGTACCCTAATTGAGCCGAGACCGCTCGATGTTACTTCAGTGATCCACTAGATGACACTGTTTCTCTATTGAATGATCCTTTACTATGTCCCTCTGTGAGATTCCCTCTATATTCACGTTCTCTGTTTTTAAAGATATACACACATATCTTCACAAGTCTCCATGAAGATACTACCATGATAATTTTACAATATGTAAATGTAGGGGCATTTTTTTATTAAATTGATTTTCGTTATTGCTTCTTGATTAGAGGGTGTTTCTTAATTAACAAACAAGCACAGCTAGCTCTACCCACATGGTTCCTCCTCTCTAAAAATATCTTTCTAAAATTTGGGGTAACAGTGTTCAAATAAGTAGGGATATTTACATTATATAAACCTTAGAATTATACTAAAATTCAACTCGTTTTATTTTCTCATTTTCTTGCTTTTCCCCTACCCTATATATTTTCTATTCCTTTGCGGTCACACTGGGAGCTTCAGCACAGTAAGCCCTGGAGGCAGTTGGACATTTGAGACAATTCTCTTTGTTTTCTTTCATCGTATCAGGCACCAAGTCTTATACTGAAAATGTCATAACAAATTAATTTGAACAAAGTACTTTAGTTCAACTGGTGGCTTTTTAATTGAGTTGAAATGTTAAATCAATTTACGGAAGAAGATTGATCTAATTGAAAATAAATGTCTATTAAATGATTACCTAGGTTGGTATACTCCACTCCTTCTCATAAAGCTAATCAAACAAATGTTTTAATTTCTTAAATGTTATCATTTCAGATGTAATTGGTGCTTGGGTGCCTAACAGGTTTTCCAATTAAATGTTTGTTTTGTGAAGTGCCAAAATGATTTAATACATTAACATGAAACAGTCTACTTTAATGAAGAGCTTCTACTTTCACAGTGTATGCAGACTCCTTTGTTTTTCTTTCTATTCAATTGTGTTTATAAGAAGTCAAAGCCTTACTCTATTTTTATAGCATGTTTTTTCATACATTTAAGGGTATCGTATTGATAGTCTTTTGATAGATTTATAATAAATGATGGCTGAATATCAAGTCAGGTTTGAAGTTGACAGGCTTCCATTGAGCTAACCACAGGAGGCCCTCTATCAGATAGCAGGGAGAGGAATCACGCCATTCATAGTTGTGGTGTCACCGTGTGTGTATATCTGTGGGTCAGCGTGTGTGTGTCTTTGTGAAGTGATTAACACGCTTTGAGCAAGCCGGTGCCTGGAAGAAAAAGTCAACGGGTTTGTGGAATTTTGCTTTGGTGGCAGAACTCTGATATGAGGTCACATTGGGCATTACTCATTAGGAGGGAATGCATTGTGTCTGTTTTTAAGACAAGGCAGTTGTTGGCATCCACGCTGGCCACACAATTAATGTAATGTGAGCAAAGTAGTAGGACTTTAAACAGATGTCTTTATGACATGGATTAGTGGCACCTTAGCGGCTCGGAATTGAGGCAGAATACTTTCAATGTGGTGTTACAAACAGTAGTAGTAAAAATATGAACAAAATTTACTAAATGTTTGGTGATGTCTGAAATGAATTGTGAAATAATTCAATAAAATAAAATAGTGATTATTTCCATCTATTTAGATTTAAGTAATTTCAGACAACCTCATCCAGAGTGACTTACAATCAGTGATATAAAAGACGTCTCAAGATGAAGTAAGTGCATCTTTATTCTATCAGCAGAACTATCAAATAACCACTCAGAAAATGGTGTCTCTGGAATTGAGTTGACAATAGGCAGTAGACTATAGAAATAGGCACAAAACATCTAAACATAACTTTGTACTTTTTTGTACATACAATTTTTTCTCAAACAATTGGTTCTTTGTGGTCACTTGCAATATTTACATGCTATTAGGTTAATACATTTAGCGTATTCACATTTACATATAACACTTGCTACAAAATCATCCAAAACTGCATGTCCATTAGGAACCATAAGTCAAATATGTATAGAAAGTACCATTTTGTTCACATGTGTAAGTCTATCAGACCTAGCAAGTACACTACAGTACTAAACCACTGCCCTTAAATATCACTACATCTACAAACATGCAACTACATCTTGTCTTAATTGAATCCTTATGGAGATACACAGAAACACTACGATCTGCTGTCAGCTAAGTTTTTTTTAAACTCCTAGGAGAGCTGGAGCAGTGCTATAAAGCTCACTGAGACTGTAAAAAGCTGTAAGTGCAGTAAGTAGGCTCCTATACTGCAGTGTATAATATGTCATTTACAACATAATCCATTTGTTCCTTGATTCTCTCACTAAAATCCAATTTATTGGCAAGATGTGTTAAAATTAGCACTTATTGTCATTGTATGACTGCAAAATGTCCTTCCTTCCTCGAGCATGGCTATTGTTTGCTCTGTCTATAGGCAGGTGGATGACTTGAACTCATCTGGTACATCACTGTCCAGTTTACAGATGACCTTGTAGATTGCCTTCTTCCAAGAGGGGTCAGAATCTTTGGCAGTTGAAATGGCGTTGAAAAACTCCTGAAGAGTAATTTCAGCAACCTCAAGGAATCTCTCAGGAACCTGTTGGTAGAGGGATCAAACACGATGTTGTGCTTAAAGCCAAGTCTCAATGAATTACCTGCACTGAAACCAAGCAAAATCTAAACCAACAGCTTCTTTGATGTGAGTGACAAACCACCAGAGTGGATGGGAAGTGTGTTGTCTCATTGTTTACATAACTCTTTTGTACAGTGCTCTGAATCAACACTGTGGAACCTGGACCTACAAGCAGGGCCAGATTAAAACAAGGGCTAACCGGGAGTGAAGCCCCTGGGCCCAGGCTAATCAATAATAATAATAATAATAACAATAATACTGTTTATATATACAGTACCAGTCAAAAGTTTGGACACACCTACTCATTCCAGGATTTGTCTTTATTTTTACTATTTTCTCAATTGTAGAATAATAGTAAAGACATCAAAACTATGAAATAACACATATGGAATCATGTAGTAACCAAAAAAGTATTAAACAAATCAAAATATATTTTATATTTCAGATTCTTCAAAGTAGCCACCCTTTGCCTTGATGGTACCTTTGAACACTCTTGGCATTCTCTCAACCAGCTTGAAGAACCTAAAATGTAACATATATTTTGATTTGTTTAACACTTTTTTGGTTATTACATGATTCCATTTGTGTTATTTCTTAGTTACAATGCAATGTAGAAAATAGTTTTAAAAATAAAGAAAAACCCTTGAATGTGTACAGTTGAAGTCGGAAGTTCACATACAGCTTAGCCATACACATTTAAACTCAGTATTTCACAATTCCTGGCATTTAATCCTAATAAAAATTCCCTGTTTTAGGTCAGTTAGGATCACCACTTTATTTTAAGAATGTGAAATGTCAGAATAATATTAGAGAGAATTATTTATTTCAGCTATTATTTCTTTCATCACATTCCCAGTGGGTCAGAAGTTTACATACACTCAATTCGTATTTGGTAGCATTGCCTTTAAAATGTTTAACTTGGGTCAAATCTTTTGGGTAGCCTTTTACAAGCTTTACACAATAAGTTGGGTGAATTTTGGCCCATTCCTCCTGACAGAGCTGGTGTAACTGAGTCAGGTGTGTAGGCCAACTTGCTCGCAATACCTTGACTTTGTTGTCCTTAAGCCATTTTGCCACAACTTTGGAAGTATGCTTGGGGTCATTGTCCATTTGGAAGACCCATTTACGACCAAGCTTTAACTTCCTGTCTGATGTCTTGAGATGTTGCTTCAATATATCCACATAATTATCTTTCCTCATGAAGCCATCTATTTTGTGAAGTGCACCAGTTCCTCCTGCAGCAAAGCACACCCACAACATGATGCTGCCACCCCCATGCTTCACGGTTGGGATGCTGTTCTTCGGCTTGAAAGCCTCCCCCTTTTTCCTCCAAATATAACGATGGTCATTATGGCAAAATAGTTATATTTTTGTTTCATCAGACCAGAGGACATTTCTCCAAAAAGTACGATCTTTGTCCCCATGTGCAGTTGCAAACCGTAGTCTGGCATTTTTATGGCGGTTTCGGAGCAGTGGCTTCTTCCTTGCTGAGCGGCCTTTCAGGTTATGTTGATATAGGACTCGTTTTACTGTGGATATAGATACTTTTGTACCTGTTTCCTCCAGCATCTTCACAAGGTCCTTGCTGTTGTTCTGGGATTGTTTTGCACATTCGCACCAAAGTACATTCATCTCCAGGAGACAGAACGCGTCTCCTTCCTGAGCAATATGACAGCTGCGTGGTCCCATGGTGGTAATACTTGCGTACTATTGTTTGTACAGATGAACGTGGTACTTTCAGGCATTTGGAAATTGCTCCCAAGGATGAATCAGACTTGTGGAGGTCTAAAAAAAAAATCTGAGGTCTTGGCTGATTTATTTTGATTTCCACATGATGTCAAGCAAAGAGGCAGTGCGTTTGAAGGTAGGCCTTGAAATACATCAACAGGTACACCTCCAATTGACTCAAATTATGTCAATTAGCCTATCAGAAGCTTCTAAAGCCATAACATAATTTTCTGGAATTTTCCAAGCAGTTTAAAGGCACAGCCAACTTAGTGTATGTAAACTTCTGACTAGAGGTCGACCGAATAATTGGAATGGCCGATTAATTAGGGCCGATTTCAAGGTTTCATAACAATCGGAAATCGGTGTTTTTGGGCGCCGATTTGCCGATTTTTCGTTTGAATTTGTATTTTTTTTATACCTTTATTTAACTAGGCAAGTCAGTTAAGAACACATTCTTATTTTCAATGACGGCCTAGGAACGGTGGACGACAGATTTTCACCTTGTCAGCTCGGGTGATCCAATCTTGCAACCTTACAGTTAACTAGTCCAACGCAATAACGACCTGCCTCTCTCTCATTGTACTCCACAAGGAGACTGCCTGTTACGCGAATGCAGTAAGCCAAGGTAAGTTGCTAGCTAGCATTAAACTTATCTTATAAAAAACAATCAATCATAATCACTAGTTAACTACACATGGTTGATGATATTACTAGATATTATCTAGCGTGTCCTGCGTTGCATATAATCTGACTGAGCATACAAGCATACAAATATCTAACTATCTGACTGAGCGGTGGAAGGCAGAAGCAGGCGTGTAAACATTCATTCAAACAGCACTTTCGTGCGTTTTGCCAGCAGCTCTTCGTTGTGCGTCAAGCATTGTGCTGTTTATGACTTCAAGCCTATCAACTCCCGAGATGAGGCTGGTGTAACCGAAGTGAAATGGCTGGCTAGTTAGCGTGCACTAATAGCATTTCAAACGTCACTCGCTCTGAGCCTTCTAGTAGTTGTTCCCCTTGCTCTGCATGGGTAACGCTGCTTCGATGGTGGCTGTTGTCGTTGTGTTGCTGGTTCGAGCCCAGGGAGGAGCGAGGAGAGGGACGGAAGCTATACTGTTACACTGGCAATACTAAAGTGCCTATAAGAACATCCAATAGTCAAAGGTTAATGAAATACAAATGGTATAGAGGGAACTAGTCCTAAAATTCTTATAATAACTACAACCTAAAACTTCTTACCTGGGAATATTGAAGACTCATGTTAAAAGGAACCACCAGCTTTCATATGTTCTCATGTTCTGAGCAAGGAACTTAAACGTTAGCTTTCTTACATAGCACATATTGCACTTTTACTTTCTTCTCCAACACTTTGTTTTTGCATTATTTAAACCAAATTGAACATGTTTCATTATTTACTTGAGGCTAAATTGATTTTATTGATGTATTATATTAAGTTAAAATAAGTGTTCATTCAATATTGTTTTAATTGTCATTATTACAAATATGTTGTTTTTTAAAAATTGGGCGATTAATTGGTATCGGCTTTTTTGGTCCTCCAATAATCGGTATCGGTATCGGCGTTGAAAACTCATAATTGGTCGACCTCTACTTCTGACCCACTGGAATTGTGATACAGTGAACTATAAGTGAAATAATGTGTCTGTAAACAATTGTTGGAAAAATTACTTGTGTCATGCACAAAGTAGATGTCCTAACTGACTTGCCAAAATTATAGTTTGTTAACAAGAAATTTGTGGAGTGGTTGAAAAACGAGTTTTAATGACTCCAACCTAAGTGTATGTAAACTTCCGACTTCAATTGTAGGTTGGGCCACCACGAGCTGCCAGAACAGCTTCAGTGCACCTTGGCATAGAC
Organism: Oncorhynchus kisutch; assembly: GCF_002021735.2. Taxonomy (NCBI): domain Eukaryota; kingdom Metazoa; phylum Chordata; class Actinopteri; order Salmoniformes; family Salmonidae; genus Oncorhynchus; species Oncorhynchus kisutch. Next base: position 28,072,315 of record NC_034187.2, read on the forward strand.
TCCACAAGTGGACCTAAACCATGCCAGGAAAGTATTCAGACCCCTACCCTTTTCCACATTTTGGAAAGTTACAGCCTTATTCTAAAGTGGATTAAATAAATTTAAAAAATACACACAATACCCCATAATACCTTATTTACATACGTTTTCAGACCCGTTGCTATGAGAATCAAACATTGAGCTCAGATGCATCCTTTTTCCATTGATCATCCTTGAAATGTTTCTACAACTTGATTGGAGTCCACCTGTGGTAAATTAAATTCACTGGACATGATTTGGAAAGGCACACACCTGTCTATATTAGGTCCCACAGTTGACAGTGCATGTCTGAGCAAAAATCAAGCCATGAGATTGAAGGAATTGTCCATAGAGCTCCCAGACAGGATTGCGTCATTTCTGATACATTGAAAGTCCCCAAGAACACAGTGGCCTCCATCATTCTTAAATGGAAGAAGCTTGGAACCACCAAGACTCTTCCTAGAGCTGTCCGCCTGGCCAAACTGAGCAATCGGGGGAGAAAGGCCTTGGTCAGGGAGGTGACCAAGAACCTGATGGTCACTCTGACAGAGATCCAAAGATCCTCTGTGGAGATGGGAGAACCTTCCAGAACGACAACCATCCCCGCAGCACTCCACCAGTCAGGCCTTTATGGTAGAGTGGCCAGACGGAAACCACTACTCAGTAAATGGCACATGACAGCCCGCTTGGAGTTTGCCAAAAGGCACCTAAAGGACTCTTAGACCTTAGAATCTTAGAATCTCTGGTCTGATGAAACCAAGATTGAACTCTTTGGCCTGAATGCCAAGCGTCACGTCTGGAGGAAACTTGGCACCATCCCTACAGTGAAGCATGGTGGTGGCAGCATCATGCTGTGGGGATGTTTTTCAGCTGCAGGGACTGGGAGACAAGTCAGGATTGTGGGAACAATGAACTGAGCAAAGTACAGAGAGACCCCTGATGAGAACCTGCTCCAGAGCGGGTTGGGGCGAAGGTTCACCTTCCAACAGGACAACGGCCCTAAGCACCCATCCAAGACAATGCAGGTGGCTTCGGGACAAGTTCCTGAATGTCCTTGAGTCTCCCAACCAGAACTCGGTCTTGAACCAGATCGAACATCTCTGGAGAGACCTGAAAATAGCTGTGTAGCGACACTCCCCATCCAACATGACAGGGCTTGAGAGGATCGGCAGAGAAGAATGGGAGAAACTCCCCAAATACAGTTGTGTCAAGCTGGTAGCATCATACTCAAGAAGACTCGAGGCTGTCATCGCTGCCAAAGGTGCTTCAACAAAGTACTGAGTAAAGGGCCTGTATACTTATGTAAATGTGATATTAAATTTTTTTAATAACAGTTTTTGCTTTGTCATTATGGGGTATAGTGTGTAGATTGATGAGGGAAATAAACAATTGAATACATTTTAGAATAAGGCTGTAATGTAACAAAATGTGGAAAAAAAATCAAGGGGTCTGAATAATTTCAGAATGCACTGTATACTTTATATGCCTCATTGACTTGTGTTTCCTTTATTTTGGCAGTTACCAGTATGTCTACAGTTGGAAGACTGCAGTTTGGGCAGCATGCGCTAAATATACAGCTTGTTGCATTGTGGCCATAGACATATAATCCATAGAAGGGTTTAGTAACTTCTTACCCTGGCAATTTGACTGTTAAACTCAAGGGTACAGTAGCAATGGATACCAGTCCTGACTTGAATGGGAACTGCCATCTATGGATTATTGTTCTATGGTTGGTTGCGGCTTTCGGTTTGCCTTGCAGATTTCAAAATATAATCGTGGGTAAAACGTGCAGTTTGGAAAGCAAAGTTTGGGGTGCCTATAAAAAAAAAACAAAGCCCCGGGGCCTATGATTTCTTAATCCGGCCCTGCCTACAAGGACATTTTTAACACCCTTACTCACTTCAAAACAGACAGCTCCTTCACACTTTGTTCTCTATGCTCATAAAACAAATACAATGTCAGAATCATTATGTGTCTGTAGTGGGATTCTCCTTTGACTTTGTAGCCTTGAACTTAGCTGTTCGGAAAGAGAGAAAGCACCAAGCCTTCCCAGGAATTTCACCCTGTTCTCAACACAGATCAACACAGATCAGGCTTGGATGCTGGGACAAGAATCTATTCGGTGCCATTATTTCCCATAGACCCGCTAACAGTCCAGTTGTTGGCATAACTTTTTTTTTTCTCATCTCCCGACACAAAGCATCCCTGGGAAAGGAATGTCTTAGTCCCAAGGTAAAGAAAACGGTCTTGGTTCTTTCCCACCAATCAGCTTTCTCCCTCGGAATTCACAGCATCTTTCTCAGCATTCCGCATCAGTAGCAATCTGAGCCTCGCTCAGGCGTACTGGTCCTCTAATCCAGAGTTGTTTTAGTGGGATTCTGCAGCTTCCTCTTCCCACAGTTTGATAAAGCATTGCTCTAGAGTTTAGATAATGGCTGCAAAGGCTGTGCAGCCACAGGTGCAGTGACACATGGGTCAGGGCAAGGACACAGTCATACGTGACCACAACTAGGAGATAGCTGACCAGACCAGAACCACAGAGGTAGGAGATTCCTGACCAGACCAGATCAGGAACAGGTTACTAGGAGGAGAATTCTCTGATATGCTAATGAAGGTGTATTACCCTAATACTACATCAATGTGTAATTTATCACATTCATGCCTAAACAACTTCATTGTTTTCCTCACTTTATGACTAATTTTTGTTTCAGGGCAAAAAGCACAGCATTGGCTGCATCAACTGAGGAGTGCTGATGAAAGCAGAATGAACACACTGTTCCCATACATAAAGATAATTCAGTCAGCATTGACCATACTTTCTTTGAATACGTGCTGCAATTTACTTTGGAAAGGGAGGATGTTAATCTAATATGTAATAATCTAAAATCATGGAAAAACATTGACGAGCTTACATACAGTATATAGTTACATTGGATACCAGGGGAGGAACTGACCATACATATGGTAAGATAAACACATTTTGACTTACCTGGAAATCATTGGCTTTGTTGTAGTGCATGTTGAGGGCTCTGAACAGCTCAGAGTCTCTGCTGATGGACATGTCTTTCACATCCGTGACCCCGTCCACTATGGCCTGGCGGGCAAACTTCTCCATCTGGATGTAGTAAAACTCCCGGAAGTTACTGAACCACTTGATGAGCTGAGAGGTGATGCAGCGATTGAACTAGAGACACAAGGGGACAACAAGTTGAGAAAAATTGACTGACATCGTTTACTCAGATTACGTGTCTTTATCGACCAAATAATCAAGTTGATGCAAGATGATCGAGAACCTACTCTGTGTCAAAACCGTGTATCTTCTCTTTTTCATATCAATTTACAAATCTGAGCTGGAATATAAATGTGTTGTTTTGGGTAAAACCTTCCACAAGTGAATAAAGATCTATATTCAGTATGTACATAGTCGACAATCACCCAACCTCAACCCAACGGAGATGGTTTGGGATGAGTTGGACCGCAGAGTGAAGGAAACGCAGCCAACAAGTGCTCAGCATATGTGGGAACTCCTTCAAGACTGTTGGAAAAGCATTCCTCATGAAGCTGGTTGAGAGAATGCCAAGATTGTGCAAAGCTGTCATCAAGGCAAAGGGTGGCTACTTTGAGAATCTAAAATCTAAAATATATTTTTGGGTTACTATGTGATTTCATGTGTTATTTCATTGTTTTGATGTCTTCACTGTCTTCACTTTACAACGTAGAGAATAGTACAAATAAAGTAAAACCCTTGAATGAGTAGGTGTGTCCACAGTTTTGACTGGTACTGTATGTAAGCAATATGGATTGTGTTGGTCTGTCATTTTATTCAACGTTAATTGCTCTGATCTTTTCCCACCAACTTACTGAATAAAAAAACATCTGTCAAAGCCGTGTGTTTCTAAACTCAGTCTTGACATTAGCCTGGTTATTCTATCTCTTCATCCAGAAAGAAAGAAAAAAATGCCCAAGGGCTGGGCAGGCATCAAAGACGTTTATTTTCTCTGCTGCTATCGGACGGTGAGAAAGCCACAGTGCAGCGCAAGGACAGAAGGAAGCTTCCCTCTCAGTGACTCTGCCTGATAGGATGGAATCGGACACCAGGATTAGAACTGTCTTTTGTTCAGTGCCACTTCCCACCACAGGGTCGTGGGCAAGGAGGAGACGCAGTAGGCTGCTGGCTGCAGGCCTCCCTTCTGACCCTAGGGTCAGATAGAGTAGTGTGGAGGCCAGGCCTGGGCCCCAGACACAGACTGGCCCTAGCAGGACATGTCCCGGCCACGGTGGAAGGAGAGGGGACAGGAGAGGAAACACACAGGGCACACAGAAATACAGGATGCTGTGGTTAGGCCCAGTGCTCGCCTCACAGCCTGCCTGCATGCATGTCTAAAACCTGCCCTGTATTGACGCAGAACGACAGTGGCTTTATTACAGTCTTTTGTCAGTCCATTTGCTGACTAGAGTGGCTTTTTAAAGAAAGAATGTCCCTCTATCTCCCTGGTCTATGCCCCAGGACATGCTACTGGCTTAACAGCTTTGTTGTTCTAAGCCATGTGTTCTTTTGTTTCCTTCCTCCGACCATTCTGTCCCAAAAATACATCAACAAGTATTCTGCAGGCAAATATGGTGAACATAGAACAAACCCATTAACATTAAATAACCTAATGTTAATTAATATTGTGTTAGCTTACCTTGACATCTGGAAAGAAGGTTTTCAGCACATTGGAGCTGGGATAACGGGTGTAGAAGAACATCAGCTTAGCTTTCTTCAGATGGTTGGGGGTTAGGCCTTCCTGAATGTGTCAATGTGTTAAGGCCACACGTTCTGTCAGTCGATCACAATTAAATACAGTTCACATACACTGTACAAAGTGTTAATAGATTAGAATACTGAATTGCCTCTGTCTCCAATTAAAATGAATGACACTAAATAACAGCTCTGTGGTAACCAGGAAGTCAATAATGACCCTACAACATTATAAACTAGATTTGGGATTTCAATTAGTCACTGCGGCTCTTACACCTAATGCCTAGCGGTGGTGATGGTGATTGTTTGGAAAATGCTTTGAATAGTAACTAGTTACTTGGTCATTTGAAGACCTCTTCCAGCTAGAAACGATGATTGAAGTATGATTTTTTTAGAATTAATCTGCTTCATCATGTTTCAAATAAAATCATACCTCAAGCAAAGTTTCTATTCAACTAGATCTTCAGAGGTCTTTCTTTCTGTAGCCCACGGCCACACCTTAGGTAATACTTCCTTATCAGCAGGTCACAGCACACTATACATTTATTAGGGAATACAACCTTTGAAATAAGGAAGTTGGAATGAAAGATTGATGAGAAATTGTTCAAAGAGAACCACAGCTCTTTGTACAGTAAAGATAAAGCATATCCTCAGAGAGCCTAATACAATTCTTCTCCAAATCCTTACAACTAAGGACAATGACCACTTCTGACCACGGGCACAATCTTCACATCACTTAGAGTTGTTCAGTAGAGGTGAAAAAGAAATATGGCACAGGAGTTGGCTTACAACAGTTTACCTGTGATGTGCCGTTAACGTATCCAGTGATCAAAAAATGCTTAACAACAGCAGCAGGGGACTATTAGCCTGTTTCTATCATAATGATTATGGGAAATAATTATTCATGTTTCGTTTGACAATGTGATTATATTAATTTATGATTAAAGTGATCATAATCATGATAAAATGCAGAGTGGTGTCATTGAATATACTCTCACTGGATGATATTTATTGTTGGAATGTTTTTTTTGTGTGTATAAACACATCTTTTGATGGCTGTGTATGTATCCAATATATACTCAAGAAGACAAGTGTTCTGGTAGGGAGGCACTTCTGCTTTCCACAGGCACTCAGCTCTGACCTTTCAGATGCACTCCTATCACACTGATGATAGAGAAATATATTCTGCACCTTTTCAAGTCTGAAAAAACACTGTTTCCTGGACAGAAACAGAAGCTTTCTCTGCCTTTGAAAATTGGCTTTTGTTCCTGACAATTCTTATCAAAGCCTTGTATTCCTTTTTATTTGTCTTTTTCTAGACTTAAAGTCATTACTCTGCTCAGATTAAAGAAGATGCTATAATTTTATTTTGGGTTAGTGAGATCAAAGAAAAAATGATCCTTGAAGTCTGTATTAATGGAACTGCGCATGCTGCATTGAACCTCAACGAATCATTGTTCAACTGGGAAGGCAAAACAGAGGGAGTTTGTATAGTGGATTTTATAATGAATGTAGATACATAATATCAGATAACTCAATATTAGTAAACACCTCTAGGATCTAGGATTATTAATACAGTGTACATAATGCTCTATGTCATTATGTTTTTTTAAATATTCTATATTCTATATTTTAATATTCTATGAAACATTTAATGCATACATCCATAGACTATATACTTGTAAATGCAATTCTACATTACTAAATCTATATGCTGACAAATATTAGCTGGAACACTACCACACTATGAGATTTTTTAGGCCAGTAAAAGGATATATTCAGAGACATGTAGGAGTTTCTCTCTGCCATGCTCTGCATGTCCCCACACTCCATCTTGACGTGAGGGAGACACAGACTGTCCACGGTCACTGGTCCTAGGCCTGATGTGCGAGGGTGGTGGGTCAGGTGGCTGGATGTCACTTTGGACCTCATGGCGATGGCATCCCAGGGCAGCTCCACAGAGTCTGGGGAGGTTCTGTCCATGGATGGGGTCACGCATGGGAGACCTCCGAAATTAGTGTGGGGCCCGTATTTGAGGAGGTGTTCCAGGATTTGACTGTCATGGAGAGGTGTGCTGTAGTTAAACTGGAATGGAGAATGGTGTAAGGGGTAAGGCCTCTTCACCGTCGGGGTAACTGAGCTAAGCTGGCTTAGGAGCGGCTTACGGACCACAAGAGACAGAGCCTCAGTCTGGTCCTCAGGGCTGCAAGGCTCAGTGCTCTCGTAGTACTCTAGAGCCTGGGGTTTGACTGGCTCCTCAGTGTGTGATTGCTCTTGGTTACAGGCTACCTGGCACTTCCTCTCAACTCCCAAGTCGATGTTCTCCGGGGTGTGACACATGCGCTGATAGGATGACTGGTTGAGCCCCGTGGAGGAGAGTTTCTTGAACACCATATCTACACTCTCACTCACCGCTTTGGAGAGCTCATGCTTCAGAGTCTCCTGTAGGTTCTTGCCTTCCTTTTGATGTGTCAGATAACTTCCGTCTTTCTTCACTCTGTCCTTACAGTCCCCTTTAGCTCCGTCGTGCTTCCTCTCTAACTCTTCATCCATGTTTTTACGGAACCAAGACTCTTTGCTTGGTGTGGTGTCATCATGTTTTGCGGTGCTGGCTGTGCCTGTGCCATCTCTGTCCTCACGCTCAGTGTCTTCCTGGTTATAAACCTGCAAGAACTTCTCCTGGAGCTGTCTCAGGAGCCTCTGCATGCTCTGGAGCTGCTCCTTGAGCTTGTTGCACTCTTCATCCTTACTGCTGCTGCCACTGCTGCTACTGCTTCCTCTGTTAGCCAGAGCAGCAGCATTAAGACTGTGCTCCTGATGCTGGGGGAGCCTCTGTTTACGTTTGTTCTCCCTGTAGGCCTCTCTAGCCTCCCTGGTGTCTGACACGGCCCTCTCACTGTCCCCATGGAGCCTGCTGTTGGGAGACCCCGCCATGCCTCGGATTATGTTCTCCACACGGGCACGCTTGGCCTGGAGGTGATCACTCAGCGGCCTATCCCCCTCAGGGCTGGCTCCGTTTGAGAGGTGACTGCCTGGGGATGCAAATTCCGCCGTGCTGTCCTTGGAGGAGACACTGCTCTGGTCCTCCTGACTGGAGTCAGCCATGGTGGAGCTGGACACAGCAGAGGTCGGTAGGTAGAAGTGGCTTTCGTCCAGAGCCCTCTTGTTTTGGACGGTTTTGCGCAGGAGGTGGGAAATGATGGATCCATTGGAGTATGAGGTTAGAGGCTCATCGTACATGTTTCTGCGGAAGCAGGGGATCATGAGCTCAGCCTTGTCATCCTCCACACCGCCGTCACTGGGGTTGTGCATGTTCTGGTCAGGAAGGCTTAGGTTCATGCCCACTGTGAACCTTTTTATTGCTGTGTCGGGACACCTTAGAGTGAGTCAGAATGAGATGAATGGACCACAGACTGCTCTGGAAAAGCAGGTATCTGAAAAGCAAAGGATAAAACCTGAATACACCATAAATCTCTTATTCAGTACAGCATCTATAGCACGGGGTATATCTGTGAACAGTATGCAACACTTAACAATATTTGGGGTTCAAATTATTATGTTTTGGGGAAAGTAGAACGCACGAGTACAAGTTAGAGCAGAGGGCTTGCACCAGAACACTTCAGTTACTAAATGTTAGTAGACAGTGCTCACTCATTTCTCTATTACATGCCACTTCAATTATATTCGACAGAGTTGATTGAATGTATAGAATCATGGTGGGAAACAATAATCTGCTTCTTCCATTATGCTTATGACATCTTAAAGTGGTGATGCACAGAAATAAACTGCTACTCAAAAGAATTGAAAATATAACGCAATAGCCTCACATGTGATCCTGCCATTTCATATTTAGAACTTGACATTTCATCTGTGATCTTGTACTCACTACCTCGGTTAACAAACTTGTTACTACATATTCATAGCATGGAATGTCAAAGGCCACTCGTTATTAGATCATTATTTGGAGATCCTCAGATGTATAAGAGAAATCTCTAAGAACTCATGGCACAGGGGAGTGCACAGTTGTGTCTCCCTTTCATCTTGGGTTGGACATAGTCAATATGAATGATAAAAAGAATAACAGTTTTACTCATGAAAGGTATTATTTAATCCGAATATGAAAGGCAAGAAAGGATTCTGAAAAAACACACAAATGATCAATCTACAGTACCAGTCAAAAGTTGACACACCTACTCATTCGAGGGTTTTTCATAATTTGTACTATTTTCTACATTGTCGAATAATCGTGAAGACATCAACACTATGAAATAACACATATGGAATCATGAAGTAACCAAAAAAGTATTAAACAAATCTATTTGTAGCCACCCATTGCCTTGATGACAGCATTGCACACTCTTGGCATTCTCTCAACCAGCTTCATGAGGTAGTCACCTGGAATGCATTTCAATTAACAGGAGAGCCTTGTTAAAAGTTAATTTGTGGAATTTCTTTCCTTCTGTGTTGTAACAAGGTAGGGGTGGTATACAGAAGATAGCATTATTTGGTAAAAGACCAAGTCCATATTATGGCAAGAACAGCTCAAATAAGCAAAGAGAAACGACAGTCCATCATTACTTCAAGACATGAAGGTCAGTCAATCCGGAAAATGTCAGTAAATTCAAGAACTTTGAAAGTTTCTTCAAGTGCAGTCGCAAAAACCATCAAGCGCTATGATGAAACTGGCTCTCACGAGGACCGCCACAGGAAAGGAAGACCCAGAGTTACCTCTGCTGCAGAGGATAAGTTCATTAGAGTTAACTGCACCTCAGATTGCAGCCCAAATAAATGTTTCACAGAGTTCAAGTAACAGACACATCTCAACATCAACTGTTCAGAGGAGACTGCGGGAATCAGGCCTTCATGGTCAAATTGCTGCAAAGAAACCATTACTAAAGGACACCAATAAGAAGTTGAGACTTGCTTGCCAAAAAACATGAGCAATGGACATTAGACTGGTGGAAATTTGTCCTTAGGACAAAGATTGTGATTTTTTTGGTTCCAACCACCGTGTCTTTGTGAGACGCAGAGTAGGTGAACAGATGATCTCTGCATGTGTGGTTCCCACCGTGATGCATGGAGGAGGAGGTGTGATGGTGTGGGGATGCTTTTTGCTGGTGACACTGTCTGTGATTTATTTAGAATTCAAGGCACACTTAACCAGCATGGCTACAACAGCATTCTGCAGCGAAACGCCATCCCATCTGGTTTGCACTTAGTGGGGCTATTGTTTGTTTTTCAACAGGACAATGACCCAAAACACACCTCCAGGCTGTCTAAGGGCTATTAGATCTTAAAGGAGAGTGATGGAGTGCTGCATCAGATGACCTGGCCTCCACAATCACCCAACCTCAACCCAATTGAGATGGTTTAGGATGAACTGGACCACAGAGTGAAGGAAACGCAGCCAACAAGTGCTCAGCATATGTGGAAACTCCTTCAAGAATGTTAGAAAAGCATTCCTCATGAAGCTGATGGAGAGAATGCCGAGAGTGTGCAAAGCTGTCATCAAGGCAAAGGGTGGTTACTTTGAAGAATTTAAACTATAACATATATTTTGATTTGTTTAACACTTTTTTGGTTACTACATGATTCCATATGTGTTATTCCATAATTGTGTTGTCTTCACTATTATTCTACAATGTAGAAAATAGTAAAAATAAAGAAACCCTTGAATGAGTAGGTGTCTCCAAACTTTTGACGGATACTGTATATTATTAAGGGGAAAATAAATTAATTTGTGTTTTTATCTCTCATTTGCATTCAATTGTAGTTTCTTTGTAAATTGATTTATTCCAATGTGTGGATCATGTTATTGCATATTTCTTTAATCTCTGTAATAACAGCATGTTAAGATAGCTAGTAAAAATGTATCCTGGTAAAAACATGCATTGATCAAATTTACCACAATCACTATTAATTACACATTACAAATGACAGAATTGCATTCTATAAAAACAACACACAATGAATGTATATTTCACCAAGCCCTCATGTGATAAATCTTTTTTTTTTTCTTTTTTTTTTTTACATAAGTGAGTAAATAGCCTTATAGCCAGTATGGACATTTTCTTTGCAATAACTTTTTTTGGAGGGAGAAACACAACAAAATAAAAATACAAATAATCTTATGACCACTATGACTACAGAAAGTTGGAAAAATAGAAATCCTCAATAAATACAGTGAAGTCATTCATATTCCACTTACAGCACGACTTTAATGTATAATTTACAACACATTGCACATTGTGTAGGCTACCTGGTGTATGGCAGTGACTGAAGAACTGGTAGTCTCTATACTTGATTTACAATTTGAGGATGGATTATTTTCTCTTTATTGGATGGAAACGCTTTCTGTCGTTTGTTGAATCATCCTTACAACTTTTTTAGTAAGGTTATCTAATAGGAGAGTCTTTTTCTTTAGGCAATTAATGATTATCAAGTACATTTATTTGGATCAATCACAAACGTGGCATGATATTCTAACATAATAGCAAATGTAGCCTATAGCCTACATCCATCTGCATGGAAATGACAGAACTATCCATAAAACTATAGTTAATCAATTATAGAGTTATTCATATATTTTTAAACAAGACAGACATAACTAAATGTTACAGTGCAGCTTGTAATCTGTTGTGAAAAGTAGTCTATAAGTGCTCATTGAGAGTTTTTGTATGTCAAATGTTTAATCGATAAGCCTCAAGTGTGCCTAAGATTTGCCTAAAAACACAAAACAAACGTGCCTTTATTTACTGAGTTAATGATATACACAAAAAAAACGTCAAGAATTCAACATAAGCATATGAAATCATAAGCAACCAATTAATTTGCATGTGGACAATGCTGACATCAACTAACAATAAGGTCAACAATCATAGCCTTTAGTTGTGAAACTAAGGATGTAGCTGCGAAATGTAGGCTAGTTGTCATCCTGAGAATGTCCCAAAGTAAACGAGCACACAGAATGCGCACCTTACCTGTTGCGTGGAGTAGGGTCGAGTTGATACACTGGTTGATGCACTGAAAATGAATGTGATGAGAGCTGGAGCTACTGTCAATGCATCAAAAAGAAACAGAGGCGTGGCCTCGGAGTTGACTCAACTCTGAGGCCAAGGATTTTTTTTTAAATTTCATTTCAACGTTATTTAACTAGGCAAGTCAGTTAAGAACAAATTATTATTTACAATGACGGCCTTCCCCATCATTCAAAACAAATCCTCAATAGAACTAATTAGTTGAGCTCATATTAGTTGTTTAATAGATATTATTTTGTCATTTTCAACAAATCTATGTATTGGCATAATGTGGCAATATTTCAGAGTGGTGAGTTTGAGGACAATTTGCAAGAAAACTGATTATGAAATGAGAAGAAACTGTATGCTACAATTTGTGTTGAACTGATAGGCACTCACTTTATTGAGTGTAGACTAGATATCACATTATCAGTGATTTAATGGCCCTACCATTTTTTAAATCTATATTACACATTAATAAACTGACATAAAATACAAATGAATAATCTTATTATGTAATTATCCAATCCTATTTAGGAATAGATGAGGAAAAATCAAACATGCATTATGCAAATGTATTGTAAGTTATTTTCACTCACTGAGCCACTAGCTTTTCCACAGTGGATCCTTTTTTGGGACATCCCTTTGATCAATCCCCTCTTTAGTTGTGGCTCTTGGTTCCTCCCACACTGCTTCCGCCTTTAGCAGGTTTTGGCGTACTACAGGGGAGGAGATTCCCTCCCGCCGACAGGTTGCTGTCATTTACAGACACCATGTTACCCTACTCCCGGTGTCTCACCCGGAACTTCGGTCGTTCGCTCTTTCGTCAGGTAGGCATTAGATACATGGAAAACTTTCACGCGGAGCTTCATCATGCTGCTGCCAACGTTGAGGTCTAGGTTAGCGAGAGGTGTAGAAGCGCCGCCGGTTGAGCAGTAGGCCTTCACATTGCAAGCCAAGGACAGCATGACACCCGATTCCCCGGCAAGACATTGGTTCAACACGGTTTTGAATTCTAAAGCAATATCTCCCATATCATTTGATTATAGCTAACATTTTATTTGGTTTCACGAAGTTGGCTAGTTAGCCAACCAGTGGTTTATTTATCTAACGTTACCAAGCTACGATATGTTGAGGTCATTTGAGAGGTTTGGCTAGCACACAGCTATTTTTTTGTGATGATAGACTGTTGTATTTTGCCTAGTTAGCTAGCTATATTTTGAACAAGCTGTTCTTTTATTCAGATTTGACATCATATTGACTGTCCAATCTTTGCATAACTGGATTAAACAAACCAGTCGAACTCTCAAATACACAGATGACAGCCCTCTATCAATCTATTTTCCCGTGGTTATATATTTAGTCATAGTAGCTAGTTATCCCCTAGCAGTCTGTTTGTATAATACTGTATGCCTACATTGTTTCCATGGTTTGAAGTCACCGATTGGTACAACACGCATGCATTAATGGCGCTTTCAAGACAACTGTGAACTCTGTGAAAAAAAGAAAACGAGGTCAAATCATCACGTCGGTGATGTTCAGGTCGCAGGTCTGAGTTGTCGAAAGATGCCCAAGTTTCCGACTTGGAGTTCCGACTTGGATGAACAATCAACTATCGGAGGTAGTTTTTCTCCTAGTTCCCAGTTGACTTGAACGCTAGGTAGTCGGAGAGTTCCGAGTTCCCCAGTTTTTTTTCAACGTGGCAGTAGCCCTCCCCCACTACTGACCTTTGACTGGGGAGATACAGTATGTCAAAGTCTGTCTGTCAGACTGTTCGTGTGAACATTGTACACATGGTCCTTGGTAACAAACACCTGTTGTTGATTTTATGCATTTTCACTCCCTCGTTTTAGAAGGGGGGGATATAACATATGCATATGATATATATTTTGAGTTGTTTAATGATGACTTTATATTGATAGCTAACAGGTTACTGTTCTCTTTGACAGGGAATCAATGTGTCTGCACGGCGGGCTGTGCCAGGTGAGTGTTTTGAAACTGCATGTTAATTACAGTAGTTGAACCCAACTCTTTATACTGAACAAAAATATAAATGCAACATGTAAAGTGTTGGTTCCATGAGCTGAAATAAAATATACCAGAAATGTTCCATATGCACAAAAAGCTTATTTCTTTAGAATTTTGTGCACAAATTTGTTTACATCCCTGTCAGTTAGCATTTCTCCTTTTCCAAGATCCACCTTAAAGGTGTAGCATATCAAGAAGCTGAATAAACAGCATGATCATTACACAGGTGCACCTTGTGCCACTCTAAAATGTGTAGTTTTGTCACAACACAATGCCACAGATGTCTCAAATTTTGAGGGAGAGTGCAATTGGCATGCTGACTACAGGAATGTCCAACAGAGCTGTTGTTAGATAATGTAATGTTAATTTCTTTACTATACGTCGTTTTAGAGAATTTGGCAGTGTGTCCAGTCAGCCTCACAACAGCAGACCACATGTAGCCACGCCAGCCCAGGACCTCCACATCTGGCTTTTTCACCTGCTGGATCATCTGAGACCAGCCACCCGGACAGCTGATTAAACTGTGGGTTTGCACAATAAAAGATCTGTCAGAAACCGTCACAGGGAAGCTCAACTGCATGCTTGTAATCTTCACCAAGGTATTGACCAGACTGCAGTTCGGCGTTGTAAACTACTTCAGTAGGAAAATACTCACCTTCGATGGCCGCTGGAGAAGTGTGCTCTTCACAGATGAATACCAGTTTCAACCGTACAGGGCAGACGTATGACGTCGTGTGGGCGAGTGGTTTGCTGATTTCAAAGTTGTGCCATGGTGGCGGTGAGGTTACGGTATGGGCAGGCATAAGCTACGGACAACGAACACAATTGTATTTTATCAATGTCAATTTGTATGTACAGAGATACGTGACGAGGTTTAGAGGCCCATTGTTGTGCCATTCATCCGCCGTCATCACCTCACCTGCACGGCCCCATGTCACAAGGATCTGTACAAAAATTCCTGGAAGCTGAAAATTTCCCAGTTCCATGGCCTGCATACTCACCAAACATGTCACCCATTGAGCATGTTTGGGATGCTCTGGGTCGATATGTACAACAGCGTGTTCCAGTTTCCGCCAGTATCCAGCAACTTTGCACAGCCATTGAAGAGGAGTGGGACAACATTCCACAGGCCACAATCAACAGCTTGATCAACTCTATGCAATGAAGATGTGTCACAGTGCGTGAGGCAAATGGTGGTAACACCAGATATAGACTTGTTTTCTGATCCACCGCCCTACTTTTTTTAAAGGTATCTGTGACCAACTGATGCATATCTGTATCATCAGTCATGTGAAATCCATAGCCTAATGAATTTGACTAATTTCTTTATTTAAATTCATTTGTGTTTTTTAATGTAAACTTTATTTAACTAGGCAAGTCCAGTTAAGAACAAATTCTTATTTACAATGATGACCTACACCGGCCAAACCTGGACGATGCTGGGCAAATTGTGCACCGCCCTATGGGACTCCCAATCAGGGCCAGTTGTGATACAGCCTGGATTCGAACCAGGGTGTCTAGTGACACCTCTAGCACTGAGATGCAGTGCCTTAGACTGCCGCACCACTCGGGAGCCCTATATGAACTGTAGCTCAGTAAAATATTTGAAATTGTTGCATGTTGCCTATTTATATTTTTGTTCAGGGACTTTTGAGATTCTGCGCTAGAACTGAGTACTGCTGTCATCTGTCCTGCAGGATTGTCAGCTAGCTGTAGTGTCAATAACCCTACGTAAGTATTATAGCTACACCATTGACCTGTCTTCTCATTGAAACATTGCTTTAGCTGTGTTTTATCCTTGTATTATGCAGTTATACTTTCTGTATTGACTGTATTTTATTTGTAGGAAATGTGAAGCCAGGTCCAGCATCTTTCAAATCAGATACTTCAAGACATCTGTAGCTTGCAGTATGTATTAGCCTGGACTCCCATCTGTTTATTTGACCCTTGTGATCTAAGCAGTAATGTGATTCTGTGTAACACTACAAGAGTTGTATTAAGTCAGTATTGTGTTGTCTCCGTCTTTTAGGGAATGAAGTCATCACAGTAAAGACACCTGCATTTGCAGAGTCTGTCACGGAGGGGGATGTGAGGTGGGAGAAAGGTACAGTAACTTATGTTTGTCTCTGATTCTTGTGCTCATTCAGATCTACCTGGTTGCAGCCAGGTAGATATTTCTGTTTGCCACGCTTAATGCAACTCTCTCTTTACAGCGATTGGTGATTCTGTCAAAGAGGATGAGGTGGTTTGCGAAATTGAGACGGACAAGGTATTTAATGGTCGCTGAATCACCCTTTGAACTGCCATTTTCACAACAGCCTTTTATAGTAAACTAACAGTTAACTGTAGATGGTTAGAATAACAGACCCACGGAAAGTTTGATGTATCATGCATGGTCCTTGATGTTTTGTCTCGCTCCACAGACATCCGTGCAGGTGCCGTCTCCTGCTGCTGGGGTGATTGAGGAGCTGCTGGTCCCTGATGGGGAGAAGGTCGAGGGAGGACAGGCTCTCTTCAAACTCCGGAAAGGAGGTCAGTACCACTGAGTTTACCATGTCTGGTAGGACCACATAAAAAATCTTCTAAATTCAAGACGCATGGGAGATGTTGTGTTTACAGAGCTATTAGATTATACTTACAAATTATACATACCTACAAAGTAAACACATTGCTATTGCCTAATGCATTCTTATACCTATCTCTCCTCAGCTGTTGCTGCCCAAGCTGCAGAGGCCCCAGCAGCAGCAGGTGTAGCCGCTCCTCCACCCCCCCATGATGCAGCCACAACGCCCTCTCCTGCTCCCTCTGCAGTGGGCCCCATCCCTACCACTATGCCCCCAGTGCCACCCGTCCCAGGAGCTGCCATCTTTGCCACACCAGGTTAGTCTGTCAGCCACTCAATGAACTCAATGTCAAGTGAGAAGTATTTAACCTGTCCAGTGTTTACTGTTGATTATCCTATTTCCATAAATCACTTGGCCCTTGCCTGTTGACAGTGACACTTGGTAATGGCTAAGAAGAGGTGGCGTGGCACTAACAACTCCTGTTCACCTGTCTGTTCGGTACAGTTTCAGCCATCAAACCCACTGCTGCCCCAGCTGCTGTCACAGATGGAGGGGGTAAACCAGTCAGGACAGAGCACAGGGTGAGGCATCATAATCAGGAATACTGCAGTAAAGGAACATTATTCTTAATATTCACAATGGCTCAGACCATAGTGTTGGTATACAAAAACAGTGTCTGATAGAATGCATAGCTGTTGTGTTGTTTTCTCTTAAGGTAAAATATTTCTGTGAAAATTCTTTAAATATTTTCTTTTTCTTTTTTTTCTGTCTCAGGTGAAGATGAACCGTATGCGTCTGAGAATCGCCCAGAGACTGAAGGAAGCCCAGAACACCTGCGCTATGTTGACAACATTTAATGAGGTCGACATGAGGTAGGCAATAACAGAATAGCTGTCCTACATAATCAAGCCCTATCTCTAGTAACATAATTAGATAGGAAATGGGTCTTAAAGGAGCTGATTACTCATCCAGAACATATGAAACATTACCACTACACTTTCAGTACAACAGATTCACTTATATAAATGTATACATTTATATTAGGGATTATATGTCCTGTCTAAAATAAAGGTGTCTAGATAAAGTAAAGTCAGAAGTAAAGAAATGCTATTCAAGCTGAGGCCATACAGATAATGATTAGAGATTGGAATCTGCTCAATGGGATATGCTTTTTGAAGCCAGATCTCCTCTTAAATGATGGAATGTAAATATTTGGTCCTAATATTGGTGAAAACAAAGATAAGATTTCTTAAAACAGGGGCTTTATTAATTTACAAGGAAATGACCCCTGTACTAAAGATTACACTGAGGATTTATTTTCCTTTGCAAATGTGGGGTGTCAGCTTTCAGCTATTCAGGGGTTTCTCTGCATCCTATTTGAATTGGCATTGATGGTCTGGAAGAAGACTTCCAGGCCTGGGCTCATCTATAGCCGAAGGAGCAGTCAGACCAGGAGACCAGAGCTTCTACTGGGGCCCACAGAGCCCTGCGCTCTGAGTGGACGAGCTGCCCCAACCGATATGGGTTTTTATGACAGGCCAGTAAGATTTAGAGGGTTTTGGAAAGTGAAGATTTTTATCGCTTCTTCTCTCCTTTCTCAGTGCCTTGGGAGAGGCTAATGCCGTTAGCGAAGAAACTTTAGAGTTTAAACCAGGTTAGAGACAGGAAAACAAACAAATAAAAAGAGATACAAGAGGCCTTTTTCATCATACAGAGGAGAAATGAGCGATGGTGAAACATTAGCCCAGTGTCAATAGCACTCGATCACCATGACCTGGAGAAGCTGAACTTTTACTGATTTTTTTCCCCCCGTTTTTTAAAGTTTGGTTGAAAAGATTGAGTGTAATGCATGTTTGCGATCGATATGAGAGCCTAATTCTCTCCACAGCAACATCAGTGAGATGAGGAAGGCCTACAAAGACGCTTTCCTGAAGAAACACAACATCAAGCTGGGCTTCATGTCTGCATTTGTCAAGGCTTCAGCATATGCTCTGATGGAACAGCCTGCCGTCAACGGAGGTGGGCTCTTCTTTCTGAGAAGTTGCTTTACTTGTCATATCAGTCTAAGGCAACACACATTTTGTATCCACTGGTATCAGGCGTATGTGGTTAATTGGTTAAGAACAGGAACGAGATTTACATAGACAACCGTGCTTAGTGTGTACTCCACCAATGCCTCTCTGGCCTATTTAAACTAGCCACAGTCAAGAAGTGGTTCATTTTCACTCGTAAAATTGTCTGTGGGCCACCTCCCCACAGACACAAAAACGCTGTATGCTTCAAGGAAGTGAATCATAGAAGCCAAAGCAGACTGTACTCTCAAATGGCCACCTGGCAAGTGATCCCGGAGCGCCAAGTCTAGATTCAATAGCCTCCTTAACAGCTTCGACCCCCAAGCCAAAAGACTGCTGAACAATTAATCAAATGCCCCCCCCCCCCTGTTTTTACACTGCTCCTACTCACTGTTTTATTATCTATGCATAGTCACTTTACCTCTACCTACATGTACAAATTACCTCGACTAACCTGTACCCCCGCACATTGACTCAGTACCAGTAGCCCCTGTAGTTTTATTGTGTTACTTTTTATTTAAAAAAATTACTAGTTTATTTAGTAAATATTTTCTTAACTCTATTTCTTGAACCTCATTGTTGGTTAAGGGCTTGTAAGTAAGCATTTCACCTGTTGTATTCAAAGCATGTGACAAATAAAATTAGATTTGATTTAAAGTTTATTAGTATTTAAAATGTTCAAATCACTTTCATACCGTTTATATTTTTAGTCATTGACGACACCACCAAAGAGATTTTGTACAGGGACTACGTGGACATCAGTGTGGCTGTAGCAACACCAAAGGTAATGCCGATGGTTGGCTACTCACATTGAACACTTACAACAGGGCTAATATACAGTACCAGTCAAAAGTTTGGACACACCTACTCATTCAATGGTTTTTCTTTATTTGTACTATTTTCTATAATGTGGAATTATAGTGAAGACATCAAAACTATGAAATAACACATTTGGAATCATGTAGTAACCATAAGTGTTAAACAAATCCAAATATGGAATGCTGCATCAGATGACCTGACCTCCACAATCCCCCGACCTCAACCCAAATGAGATGGTTTGGGATGAGTTGGACCGCAGAGTGAAGGAAAAGCAGCCAACGTGTGCTCAGCATATGTGGGACCTCCTTCAATACTGTTGAAAAGCATTCCTCATGAAGGTGGTTGAGAGAATGCCAAGAGTGTGCAAAGCTGTCATCAAGGCTAAAGGTGGCTACATTGAAGAATCTCAAATGTAAAATATATAATAATTTAACACTTTTTGTTTACTACATGATTCAAATGTGTTATTTCATAGTATTGATGTCGTCACTATAATTCCACAATGTAGAAAATAGTAAAAAATTATGAAAAACCCTTGAATGAGTAGGTGTGTCCAAACTTGACTGGTACTGTACATGAACCAAAACTCAGAATATCTAATGTGTCCTGTCTCCCAGGGCTTGGTGGTGCCTGTCATCCGTGGAGTGGAGGGAATGAACTTCGCTGACATTGAGAAGACCATCAACGAGCTGGGGGAGAAGGTAGGATAACATGGATTTCGCTGTACTTTATGTTTGGTCTTTGTGCATTCTCTAAGTTGATGATGTTGATTGCAGGCTCGTAAGAATGAGCTGGCCGTGGAGGACATGGATGGAGGAACCTTCACCATCAGCAACGGTGGCGTGTTTGGATCCATGTTTGGCACGCCCATCATCAACCCTCCGCAGTCTGCCATCCTGGGAATGCATGGTATCTTCGAGAGGCCAGTGGCCATCGAGGGCAAGGTTGGCTCTGTTCTGTAGACTTTTTTTTTTTTTTACTCCATATATTGTAGATTCATATCTCAGGAGAACTCCTTATCATAAACTCAGCAAAAAAAGAAACGTCCCCTTTTCAGGACCCTGTCTTTCAAAGATGATAATTCGTAGAAATCCAGATAACTTCACAGATCTTCATTGTAAAGGGTTTTAACACTGTTTCCCATGCTTGTTCAATGAACCATAAACAATTAATGGAACATGCACCTGTGGAACAGTCGTTAATAACAGCTTACAGACGGTAGGCAATTAACGTCACAGTTATGAAAACTTAGGACACTACAGAGGCCTTTCTACTGACTCTGAAAAACGGCAAAAGAAAGATGCCTAGGGTCCCTGCTCATCTGTGTGAACGTGCCTTAGGCATGCTGCAAGGAGGAATGAAGACTGCAATTTATTAACCCTGGCCACATCTGCAATGTCTGGACTGTGAGACGCCTAAGACAGCGCTACAGGGAGACAGGATGGACAGCTGATCATCCTCACAGTGGCAGACCACGTGTAACAACACCTGCACAGGATCGGTACATCCGAACAGCACACCTGCGGGACAGGTACAGGATGACAACAACTTCCCGAGTTACACCAGGAACACGCACAATCTCCATCAGTGCTCAGACTGTACGCAATAGGCTGAGAGAGGCTGTGTATAGGCTGAGAGAGGGCGTGTAGGCCTGTTGTAAGGCAGGTCGTCACCAGACATCACCGGCAACAACGTCGCTGGACCAGACAGGACTGGCAAAAAGTGCTCTTCAGTGACGAGTCGCGGTTTTGTCTCACCAGGGGTGATGGTCGGATTCGCGTTTATCATCGAAGGAATGAGCGTTACACCGAGGCCTGTACTCCAGAGCGGGATCGATTTGGAGGTGGAGGGTCCGTCATGGTCTGGGGGCGGTGTGTCACAGCATCATCGGACTGAGCTCGTTGTCATTGCAGATAATCTCAACGCTGTGCGTTACAGGGAAGACATCCTCCCTCACGTGGTACCTTTCCTGCAGGCTCATCCTGACATGATCCTCCAGCATGACAATGCCACACCATACTGCATGTTCTGTATGTGATTTCCTGCAAGACAGGAATGTCAGTGTTCTGCCATAGCCAGGAAGAGCCCGGATCTCAATCCCAGTGAGCACGTCTGGGGACCCCCCCCCCCCCCCCCCCCCCCCCCCCCCCCCCCCCCCAGATGTCCGGGAACTTGCAGGTGCCTTGGTGGAAGAGTGGGGTAACATCTCACAGCAAGAACTGGCAAATCTGGTGCAGTCCATGAGGAGGAGATGCACTGCCGTATTTAATGCAGCTGGTGGCCACACCAGATACTGACTGTTACTTTTGGCCTCCCCTTTGTTCAGGGACACATTCCATTTCTGTTAGTCACATGTCTGTGGAACTTGTTCCGTTTATGTCTCAGTTGTTGAAACTTATGTTCATACAAATATTTAAACATGTTAAGTTTGCTGAAAATAAATGCAGTTGACCGTGAGAGGACTTTAGTTTATGTGGAATAGAGACAGGAAGCAGTGTCTCTGAAGCTCCTCTTCCTCTGCTGCAGGTGGAGATCCGCCCCATGATGTACGTGGCTCTGACGTACGACCATCGCCTCATCGACGGCAGAGAGGCGGTCACCTTCCTGCGTAAGATCAAGACTGTGGTAGAAGATCCCAGAGTGCTGCTACTGGACATGTGAGCCAGCCTCCCCAGTCAATGGCTAAACAAACCAATCTACCGACCTTCACACGCAGCAGCTATACCTGCCTGATTAACCTAAACTGCAGACGTTTTGTGTTGGTTAACTAGGAAAAGGGATACTTGAATAGACCAAAAGGTGCATGGGCTGAAATTGTGAAATAATTTATGCTAAATGTTGTGTGTCTGGGGCAGGGAGTGGGTGTTGTACATCTCAAAGCACCATTTTCTACCTACAATAATTGTGCACCCAGGGCCCTACCTGGGTGCACATTTTGGTTTCTGCCCTAGCACTACACAGCTGATTCAAATAACCAACTGATCAAGCTTTGATTATTTGAATCAGTTGTGTAGTGCTAGGCCAGAAACCAAAACGTGTACCCAGGTAGGGCCCCAGGACTGAGCTTGAGAAACACTGATAGGCTATGTACAGATGACCAGAAAAAAGGCTGACTATGAGTATTAAAGACTAACACAGCACAGATGCATTGCTTCATTTTGCTGACCAAAAAGTATTTGTGTAGTAAGTGTTTGACAATGAAAAACATCAGTTTCCATACTTGGTGATGCTATGCATGGATGTTAACAGTAGCATTGCATGTCATTTGTACAACAGAAATACCCCAAAAGTCACCCAGGAGTACATTTTGACCTACTATGTTTACACTAGCCTCTTTGTTACAAAGAGAACACTGCAGGCAGGAGTTTGGTTGTTGCAGGGCTGACATGTTGGCTGTGTGCATATTGCTCTGAATTACCCTTCTAATTCTCATTCTTTGGGAAGAACAAGATGCTCAGGAAGTAGCTCCAGAGCTGGGGTTTCAATTATTTTAGCCACAAGGGGGCAGTGGCTGCCCAACTTCACTTGGCTGCAGATAACTGTTCAGGCTACAGACAGTCTGCTAACTGCTCAGTGCCTTCCAGGAGACACCATTGAAGAAGGGGTGACACTTGATGTCACTCACTCCACCGCCTCCAGAGCCCAAACGATAACCAGCGTCAAACTGCAGAAGCTGTGGAACACACAATAGTCACTCATTCAGAAAGCCAATTTGAGTTTGTACAATGTGTGTGGCTGTGTGTATCTGTGGTTGCAGGCTAGCAGCATGTGTGTATATGTCTACGGTATTTACACTACCAGTCATGTGTGTAATGGGACTCAGGCCTTACCTCAGTGAGCAGGGAGGCAGCTGCAGTACTCAGCTGGTCTGGGATCAGAAGCTGGGTGTGAGAATGTACCCCGGCTGGGTGGAACTGCCACAGGGGCTGGAGGCACAGGAACAGGCATACAGTTTCAACAAGGACTTGATAATGGTACCAACACAGATACACTATCAACAGATCAGTTGGCAGCACTCTAATCAATATACATACACACGTTTGGATTGAAAAAAAACTTTACAATGAAGGAGGGCAAGATTCTGGCCTCTTTTTTCTTCAAATGATTATTCAATACAAATGTTATTTACCATTCCTGTAAGAAGTTCAAATAGCAATGCCCCCAGACTCCACCAATCACAAGCCTCTGTTATTTTGGACACACCTCCAATCTCTATTGGCAAACAACAAACAGAACTGTTATTAACAGGTTTCTTGTTGGCTCAAACTAAATGTCTGATATATAATAACACTAGAAGGCACTTTAGGGTAGCAGCCATATGTGGAACTGTTGTGTTTCCACCTGGGGCACAGTACATCTGGTCCATAGCTTCAGAGTTGGTTTCTGACTGAACTTCACTCCACTGGCCAAAGAATGTCAGGCAGACCTTTCCTGTTGAGAAACATGACAATATGTCACAATCAAAGTTTGTTGAGTTTTCAAGACTCAACTCATGCCAAAAACTGAGACCGTACGGAGTTAAAGTGATTTAGGTGACTAACCGATGCTGGTAAGCAGGATGTTCTTTGGGTTGAGGTCACGGCACATGACACCTTGCTGGTGAAGACTCTCCAGGGCCAGGAGGATCTGAGCTCCCAACAGACGCACCTCTGCCTCAGGCAGCCCCCAACAGCCCTGCCTGACCCCATCTCTCCCTCTGGAGGCCTTGGCTGGGAACTTGGGCTGGTGGCACCAGCCCTCTACCTCAATGATCTGATCCTGACCCTGTCCATCTGATCCCTTTGACTTCAGGAAAGCATTCATGTCCTCCTTCCGACACTGTGGGGAGGCCCCTGTGGGGCCAGTGGTGTTGTGGTCACACAGTGATCCTTTCCCTTGGGGGATGTCCTTACTCAAAGGGCTCAGCTCCCAGCCCTCCTCCACCTCCTCCCCTGGCTCTCTGCAAGGAGGCCCCACATGATACTTTGCCTCTGTGAGGGCCAGGGAGATGCCTGCCTGGTTCCCCTGCTGTGTCCCAGCACTGAGACAGTGAGGCAGGGAAGGGGGGTGAGAGATCCCTGAGGATGTCCTCATGACCTTCAGCTCGTCTACTGTAGAGGGACACACAGCTCTGCCAGGCTGGGAAGTCTCTGTGTTCACAATGCTCTTTTCAGTAGTGTGACGGTTTACCTGTTCTTCCTGCCCCCTCTCCTGGTGTGTGGATAGCTCTACACCCACAGTGTTCTCAAGGTCTCCACCTGAAACACTGCCTTGGTGAGAGCCATAGGAAGTCAAAGTTGCCATCTCACTAGCCTGGCTTTGATTATGGAGGAGAACATAACTTTTCTGTGAATACAAACTGATAGAATGATTCTTCAAGTTCACTGTTGACCCTGTCCCACCAGAAGAGGTCTGAGTTGTTTGAGGTACAGGTTTACCTGCAGCTATATCGGAGTCACTCTCACAATTCTGTGTCAGATCAGCAGCCTTCCACACCACGTCAAAATCCAAACTGGATTCAATTTTTTCTGTTCCAGTGGCCTTCCCAGAAGTCTCAGAGGTGACATCAGGAACCTGATCGATGCACAGATGACTAGGAAGAGCAGGCTTGTCCTGAGTTTCAGAGTGCAAACACTGACTGTGGCCTGCTGGATGGATATGGGGACTGATGTCTGTCCTCATTGGCCCAGATAAAGAGGGCTGTAGCGCTGTAGACCTTGAGTTGTTCTGCAGGCAGCCTGTCTCCTCGCAGTATGAGTGGGTCCTACAGCCTTCCAGACGATGCTGAGCCTCATGCCAAGATGCAGGGGAGTCTGTTTCTGGGTTCTCCTCGTTCTCCCTCTCCAGGAGAGGGGTTGCCCCTGTGTCCCCTCTGTCATTCTGCTGGTAGTCTGAACTGATGGTAGGGGAGGTGTAGCTGTTCTTCAGTTTGATCCTGTGCTGGCTGGGAATGTAGCATTCTGGGTGCTCCTTGGCTCGGTCGTTCCTCACCTTGGACAGTTTGGAGAAAAGCTTCCCACCTACAGAGCATAGAAAAGGCAATACATCATAAGACAATAGTAGTTTTTCTTTATTTTAATTCAGCAATTTTTCTAATCTCCTTGGCATCCTTGACCCAAAATGGCTGAAGAGTGCAACCATCAACAACAAAAAATGTAACCTGTAGGTCCACAGCTATGCCATGGACATAAATCTCCCTTTGCATGGCGATAGGCTAGGTAAGAGCATCCGCTACATCTCACGTACTGCAAGGCTGGCAGGCAGAGGCTGTGTTCAGCTCACCTTGAACATGCTCCAGATGCAGGTACACAGCATCCTCACTGACATAGTACCTCAGCAGCTTCACCATATAGGGGACGCCCTGGGGGATGATAGTGGGCTGGTCCCGGCTCTCCCAGCTCGACTTGGGCAGGCTCTGAGAGGACACGGCACAATAGAACAATACATGTATTACTATGCTGGTACTATTACCTTGGTCAAAATACAACATCTCTACTGTAATACACATTGTTCTCTTGTCTAGTC
This sequence comes from Oncorhynchus kisutch, assembly GCF_002021735.2. NCBI lineage: Eukaryota > Metazoa > Chordata > Actinopteri > Salmoniformes > Salmonidae > Oncorhynchus > Oncorhynchus kisutch. The sequence continues at coordinate 28,098,077 of NC_034187.2, forward strand.
TTAGTCTGTGTCTATAGTTAATTGATCAAAACAGAAATCTAAAAACTCATCTCAACAAAAGCGGGCTCTTCTCTAGCACTGTTTATACCTGGTTCTAACACAGGTCCTTTGTCCTGATCTTGTCCACATTCTGATTGTTAAGACAGGTGTAGACGATTAAAAGACACATTGTGATCAGATCTTGCTGACCACTTACGGAGGTAGTCAGGCATGCATTGTGTCTGGATATCGTTAGTGTAAACAGATCTGGATAGTGAAACCATTTAAATCCTCATTATCCCACCCTGTAAAATCATTGACAGGTGGCACTACTGACTTATGGCATCAATGTGTCTTAAAATAAATACAATTCTGAAAGAATATCCATAAAATAATTTATAAACGGAGAGACCAGGAAATCTGGTCACAATGTGGAAACAGTGGTCGTATAAAAAGATACATTTTAATATCATATGTAGACACATTTCTCAAGATCTGGGCACAATCAGAATGTGGACAAGATCAAGACACATGATGCATGATAGTGCCAGGTGTAAACGAGACTACTGAGACCTGCGCCTTAGAGACCCTGCTACAGTATTTTCCAATAACAACTCTCTGGTTACGGAAATCAGAGGTGCATTTCCACTAAGAGGGTCAGAGTGGAGGGCTTTTAGCCAAATCAATGGTGAAGGATACTCAAGATTGAGAGTATTCCCATTGACTGGGCTGCCATAGAATGGCTGGCAGGGGTCCAGACAGTACAACAGCCATCTGTGCACTGGATATGCATCTACACAGATAGACAGCTGCAATGTTTCTACTACACGTCTGCCACTCTGTCCTCTGACATACTGTATTGGTAGTGTTAAGTTCAGACGTAAGTACTTACTTTAACAACACATTTCTCCTTTGTAATCAGGCTTTGGACAATCAGAACCTTGGGGAGAAGACGTACATTTTATTTTAGTTTAAATAGAACATAGTATGTTATTAGATGGTTGTGACATTTTAGGACAAGGTACTATTTGCTTAGGTAAGCATCATGGTTGTCACTGGATCTATTAGACATGGTATATGTGTATGTGACCAATAAAATGTGATTTGGTTAATAAAGGGTTAACTACAGCCAGGATGTCTGTTCAAGAGAGTATCATCAGTTTAACAAAACGTTATAGTACCCATGTCTGGTTGAGAGTTGAGTGTAAAAACATCCTTACCTTATCGATGATCCCCACCACTTTACACATCTCCAGATCCTCCACTGGGCAGCTCAGGTGTCTGATTGGCCGGAATCTCAGACTACTGTAACCCTGGTGATAAAAAGAGATTACAAATCTGTACAGGACAGATAACAGCGATGTGGACACGTGTCTTTGTGTTTAATTCAGATCTGAAATGTTGCTTCTACTCAAGGATTAGTTACAATCTTCGAACAGATATTAGCATGTTGCATAAGAGAGAGGGGGAGAGAGAGCACCCAGCCGGCCAGTGCGAGGCATCCTGGCAGATGTGATCTTCTCGCCCGGGTGTAGTGTAACAGAGGGAGATGGAGTTATTGTGCTGTTCTGTAGCCCATCTCTAGAGAGAGGCTATAAGCAGCACATACTGGTTGCTTTGAGGATGTGACTCAGGCTTTCCCAGAAGGAAATGATTCAGAGAGGTGCTAACTGGAAGATTAGCACTTAACCACTTCTTCAATAAACAGACGAGACATATAAATCAACACAGGAGTAAAAAGCTGGAAAATGAGTGTTCAGTTCCCTGAGTAACATGAATGATCAGAGTGGGTTGATTTCCATCAATAAGATTTGCACAGTATTATGGAATGTTCATCTTGTCAAAATTAGGGTTCAAAGGTCATCTTCTTACCCCTAAGTGAGAGTTCCCCTTCCCCAGGTTGTCCTGCAGGTGGGAGATAAAGATTTCCTCGGCCCTCTTCAGATACTGAGTAGTCTTCCTCTTCACTGCCTCCCGGCGCTCCTTGTTAGGGTCCACTGGAAGACAGACCAACTACATCAGACCTCAGTTCCCTCCCTCTCACACAATGGAGAAACCTCACTCCACTAAACTGAAATAACCTCATCATTCAAATGCTTCTGTTTGAATATAGCTGACATACTTCACTAGCACAGTAGAGAGAATATCCGGCATGCTTTACCAGTATGGATATCGTTCTCTGACCTTGGCTTCCTGACTTCCTGTTTTTCATAGGAATGATTTAATTCTGCTTTACAATGGATGAATCATGAGCAGATAAATCCACATGTTCCTGTTTCATGTCACATTACTTATTCTCACTGTGTTGAGTAGCTAAAGTCTGTAGCGCCTTAACCTGCTCTATTCAATATCACCCTAACCAGAACCCTGCATGTTGACAGAATACTCTAGAGTACAGTAGATTACCACTGTACCTTGAACTCCATTGAGCAGCAGGTCAACCCCATTCTTGTAGTAGCTGAAGGCAGCTTCATAGTCTTCACTGACCTCCCTGTCCAGAGCCATTCGGATCTGCTTGGCTGCCTCCACCAGGTAGTCTCTCTTGGCCATGGCTGTCCTGGCTCTGCACTGTGGAGATCCAGACGGGCCTAGCAGCCACACAAGAGTGTACCGAGCTATACGGAATCACACAGACCTGTATGTCCTAGGAGGAGTCATAACACGACCAGCCACCGCTAAGACGTTCCTCTCTTTAAGGGAAGTTCCTAAGAATAATCCTTACGATGGCAGAGAATAATTGATCAAATCTTCCAGAGATGGTTAACTACCAAAAGCCAAAATTTCCCCAGGGCTACAGTAAATCCCTTAACTAGTCACTTGTCTGAGAAAAACATGACGGCAAAGCATGAAACTGAGAGTAAAGTGAAAGTAATGTGACCAATAAAAGACTGTTTCTGTTCCTCTCCCCTTACAGGCAGCTGGTGGCACTGTAATTGGGGAGGGAGGAAGGGAAAGGGGGATACCTAGTCAGTTGTACGACGGGCTCATAATAATGGCTGGAATGGAATACATGGAATGGTGTCAAACATTGGAAACCATGTGTTTGATACCATTCTAGTCGCCCCATTCCAGCCATTATTATGAGGCATTCTCCCCTCACCAGCCTCCTCATCAGATCATAAGCATGTGGAGTGTCTCACCTTTTCTCCCTGGTCCTATCAGCAGTGGGACTCATCTCTGGCAGCAGTTAGTCGGCTCACTGGGGGGTTATCCTCCTCCACTTGAAGGTTAAAGTCTTTGTTTTCAAGCATGATGATACGAATCTGGGTCATCAGAGAGTTCAGTTTTTACCTCAGTAGAGCACAGGAAGTGAGTATGAGTGTGCAGCTCTGGTACTATTGCTGATGAATAAACACTGTCAGTGCTGCAGGGGTGATGAGGAGGAAGGATGACTCAAAGTACTTACAGTGCCTTCGGAAAGTATTCAGACCCCTTGACTTTTTCCACATTTTGTTACTTTGCAGCCTTATTCTAAAATTGATTAAATTGTTTTTTTTCTTCTCATCAATCTACACACACCCTATAGTGACAAAAGCAAAAACAGGATTTAAGAAATGTTATAAAAAAATAAAAGAAACAAAATAACATTTACATAAGTATTCAGACCCTTTAATGAGCACTGTGTTGAAGCACCTTTGACAGCGATTACAGCATTGAGTCTTCTTGGGTATGATGCTACCAGCTTGGCACACCTGTATTTGGGGAGTTTCTCCCATTTTCCTCTGCAGATCCTCTTAAGCTCTGTCAGGTTGGATGGGGAGCATTGCTTTTTTCAGGTCTCTCCAGAGACATTAGATCGGGTTCAAGTCCAGGCTCTGGCTGGGCCACTCAAGGACATTCAAAGACTTGTCCCAAAGCCACTCCTGCGTTGTCTTGACTGTGTGCTTAGGGTTGTTGTCCTGTTGGAAGGTGAACCTTCGCCCCCAGAGGGAGGTCCTGAGCTCTCTGGAGCAGGTTTTCATCAAGGATCTCTCTGTACTTTGCTCCGTTCATCTTTGCCTCGATCCTGACTAGTCTCCCAGTCCCTGGCACTGAAAAACATGCACACAGCATGATGCTGCCACCACCATGCTTCATTGTAGGGATGTGCCAGGTTTCCTCCAGACGTGACGCTTGGCATTCAGGCCGATCTTGTTTAACATGGTCTGAGAGTCTTTACGCATCTTTTGGCAAACTCCAAGCGGGCTGTCATGTGCCTTTTACTGAGGGGTGGCTTCCGTCTGGCCACTCTACCATAAGGCCTGACTGGTGGAGTGCTGCAGAAATGGTTGTCCTTCTGGAAGGTTCTCCCATCTCCACAGAGGAACTCTGGAGCTCTGTCAGAGTGACCATTGGGTTCTTGGTCACCTCCCTGACCAAAGCCCTTATCCCCTGATTGCTCAGTTTGGCCAGGTGGCCAGCCCTAGGAAGAGTCTTGGTGGTTCCAAACTTTTTCTATTTAAAAATGGAGGCCACTGTGTTCTTGGGGAACTTCAATGCTGCAGAAATGTTTTGGTACCCTTCTCCAGATCTGTGCATCAACACAATCCTGTCTCAGAACTCTACAGATAATTATTTCAACCTCATGGCTTGGTTTTTGCTCTGACATGCACTGTCAACTCTGGGACCTTATATAGACAGGTGTGTGTCTTTCCAAATCATGTCCAATCAATTGAATTTATCACAGGTGGACTCAAATCAAGTTGTCAAAACACCTCAAGGATGATCAATGGAAACAGGATGCACTTGAGCTCAATTTTGAGTCTCATAGCAAAGGGTCTGAATACTTATGTAAACAAAGTATTTCTGTTTTAAGTTTTTAATACATTTGCAAAAAAAATAATGTTTTTCTTTAATCTAAAAACAAATCTGTGTTTATGTTGAATTAACGTGGAAAACTGATTAGATTTGGAAAAAATAATCAAACAAACTTTTAACTTAAATCCAATGACAGTGATTTTTGTTGTTGTTTATTTCTCATTGAATTTACGTTAGTTGACTACTGAACCAAATGTAAATCAAAACTAAACGTTGAAATATCGACGTCTTTGCCCTGTGGGTACATATTACTGTACGAACGCTGTGGGCAGATCCCTGTCAGAGGATTTATAAATGCTAATGTATTGCAATCATAGTAGCTCTTAGCATACCACACAAGTGCACTATGAAAATGTGCTGATGCCTTACCATTGTCGATCATTGTGACATGGGGTTAGTTTTGTATCCCACTCACATACACTCTATCATTCCTCATACAGTCTAATGAGGAGAAGTCATAGTGTGTCTGTTGTTGAGAATCAGTCCGCCTCCTGCAGTATTTCCATGTTACATGCACCAATATCCTTGATAATAACGACAAACATTGTCAGCGTAGAGACAAACCAGAATAAACAATATTAACAATACAATAATCCCATTTGTTTGTCTGCAATGGATAGACATGCTTGCATCATACATTCATCTTGGTCGCCACACGACAGACAACACATGTACACATATATCCTACCTGATGTGATCAGAGCATGCCCCCTAGACCCACTGCCCCAGCAGCAGACTTCGTCCTCAGCAGCCTCCCTCTGCACAGATATCAGGAAGAGGAGGAAAGTTTAGCGAGGCTGCCTATTGGCTTGAAATTATGTAAGGTGGTACCATTAGCCACGAGGCCTTAACTTCCCCCGTCTCATCCTGACAGATGCTATATTTAAAGAGACGGAGCTGTCAGATAGAACAATGAGACAGATATTTTACTGGATGTATAAACGTGAAGCATCCGCTTGGCGTTTCCGCTGAGGGGAAACACACTGGCGCAGTGGGAGAAGATGGAACGAGATGGATTTTGGCCGACATTCAATACTGTTTTCTTTTCGCAAAACTACAATATGTTATGAACAGAGTGGACTACGGTTTGTACACTTTGGCCTTTGCAAAAGTTTTTTAAAATCGCGTTGTTTAGAAGGAGTGCAAAAGCAAAAGCGAATCGAGGTATTGCACACGCGCACTTCAGAGAGTAGGCGTTTCTTAACAGAAATATGCAGATTATGCTAAAACGCACCAATGGGATCTCGCTAACTCGTGCTTGGCTCTGCCCCCTCCTTGTGTGTTCTGCCCACTATGGCTCATTTGTTCCCCTTGAAAACGACAGACTGTTGTCTATCTTGGTTTAGTTATAAAAAATGTTCTGTTCTGTTTTTGTCTTGCTGTTGTTCTCAGACCTTTTTTCTATTTCAGATAGATTTGGCAATTTATTACAGTATAATGTTGTATCCACATTTTAATTAGTCAATGGATTTGTATAACAATGACCTGAAACCGTAAGAATAAAACAATGTGCATGGTTCATTGTTGTACATGCAGTGAAAGGATGTATGTGGCCTCACCCTGCCAGCTTAGTCTAATCTGCTCTGATTTGGTCCTCAGTAACAGTTCGACCCAGACTCTCGCTGGAGCACAAAGAGGAGGGCCACCCCAGGGGAGGGCTTGCTTACAGAGGAGCAAGGCGGAAGCCCCAGCCTGAGCCCAAGGAGGAGAGCTGGGAAGGGGAAGGGGAAATGAGAGGAGAGGGTGTGAGAGAGTAAACCACAGCCCAGCCCAAAGCTAGGGAGGGAGGGGTCTGAGGCGGCAGGGTAGCCTAGTGGTTAGAGCGTTGGACAAGTAACCGGAAGGTTGCAAGTTCAAACCCCCGAGCTGACAAGGTACAAATCTGTCGTTCTGCCCCTGAACAGGCAGTTAACCCACTGTTCCTAGGCCGTCATTGAAAATAAGAATTTGTTCTTAACTGACTTGCCTAGTTAAATAAAGGTAAAATAAATACTGGGGATGAGTCATATTGTGGTACTAGTTATACAGAGTGACTCATATTCTACTAAAAAATAAGGGGTGGGATACTGCACCCCTATACTCGTTCTCATTGGACTGCCTTAGGTGATGGGAGGGAATCTGACAGAGTTGGCTGGGTATTTTAATCATTATAATGAACATTTAAATTTTCAATTCAACTTAAAATGAACTGAACTACAACACAAACAGATTCAATGCTTCAGTTAGATTTTATTTCAGAAATTCAAGGGACATGAGTTTTGAATGCAAGTCAGTGCATCAGACAAAGTAATGAGTATTTATTCAGTCAAAGCCCCATGCTGTCAGAGAGTCATTTCAGTCACAATACGATAGACCAGAGGGAGGCTCTAGTTTTTGCTAAACGTGACACTATAAGACACATAGTAGCCCTTGTTGTACATGTAGAGTTTCTGGTCAATAGGGTTTAGTGCAGGTTTATATATTCATCCTGGAACTTCTCAAATGGTAGTTCTCTTGCTCTGTTTTGATGTCATAAGAGTAAAAGATCTCCTCTGTGTAAACATCTACTGGTCTGGTAGCATAGAGAACCCCACACACCATGAAGGCATTGCCTACCAACGCTTTGTACACATTGATATTTCACAGCTCCTCTATGCCAAATTCAACCTCGTTTACTTTGGCAATGTGTTACGTTCGTCATTTGAATGAGGTGACCAAGGTGCAGCGTGGTAGGCTAACATCTTACTTTTATTCAAATGAACACCGCAAAACAACAAAATACAAAATGACTGTAAAGTTCTGCAGGCTACACAGCAACTATACAAAATCAAGATCCCACAAATTAAGGTGGGAAAAGGGCTGCCTAAGTATGATCCCCAATTAGAGACAACGATAGACAGCTGCCTCTGATTGGGAACCATACCAGGCCAAACAAAGAAATAGGAAAACTAGATTACCCACCCTAGTCACACCCTGACCTAACCAACATATAGATTTAAAAGGATCTCTAAAGTCAGGGCATGACAGTACCCCCCCCCCCCCCCCAAAAGGTGCGGATTCCGGCCGCAAACATGAACGCAGACCCCGCTCCGCTCGTGGCCCCGCCAACTTCGGTGGCACCTCTGGTGTGGAGATCGTCACCGGAAGCTCCGGACCGTGAATCATCGCCGGAGGAATCAAACCATGGATCGTCGCCGGGGACTCCGGACCGTAGATCGTCGCCGGGGACTCCAGACTGGGAACCGTCGCTGGAGGCTCTGGACTGGGAACTGACGCTGGAGGCTCTGGACTGGGAACCGTCGCTGGAGGCTCCACGCCATGGATTATCACTTGAGGCTTCCAGTCATGGATCATCACTGGAGGCGCCGGGCCTTGGGTCATCACTGGAGGCTTCGGGACATGGATCATCACTGCAGGCTCCTGACCACAGATCATCACTGCAGTCTCCGGGCCATGGATCATCACTGCAGGCTCTGGGCCACGGATCATCACTGCAGGCTTTGTGCCATGGATCATCACTGCAGGCTCTGGGCCATGGATCATCACTGCAGTCTCTGGGCCATGGATCATCACTGGAAGCTTCGGGCCATGGATCATCACTGGAGGCTTTGGGCCATGGATCATCACTGGAGGCTTCGGACTGGGAACCCTCACAGGAGGCTCCGGACTGCTGAAGCGCACTGGAGGCCTGGTGTGTGGAGCCGGCACAGGTCGTACCAGGCTGGGGAGAGGCACAGGAGGCCTGGTGCGTGGAGCTGGCACAGGATATACTGGGCCGTGGAGGCGCACTGGAGGTCTGGAGCTTAGAGCTGGCACAACCCGTCCTGGCTGGATGCTCACTTTAGCCTGGCAAGTGCGGAGCGCTGGCACAGGACGCACTGGGCTGTGAAGGCGCACTGGAAACACAGTGCATAGAGCCGGCGCAGGATATCCTGGTCCGAAGAGGCGTACTGGAGACCAGGAGCGCTGAGCCGGCACAACCCGTCCTGGCTGGATGCTCATTTTCACACGGCAAGTGCGGGGAGCTGGCACCGAGCGCACCGGGCTGTGAATGCGCACTGGAGACACAGTGCATATCACCGCATAACATGGTGCCTGAACGGTCACACGCTCCTTAAAGCGAGTGTGGGGAGTTGGCTCTGGTCTGAAACCTGGCTCCGCCAGCCACACCGTGTTCCGCCCCCCCAAAAATGGGGGGGCTGCCTCTCATGCTTGCGTCATGGTTGCGAACCCCGGTGTCGTCGTTGTTCCTCCCTCGCTGCCTCCGTATGCTCCCATGGAAGGCGATCCTTTCCGGCCAGGATCTCCTCCCACGTCCAGGATCCCTTACCGTCCAAGATATCCTCCCATGTCCAGGATGTCTGCTCCTCTTGGCCACGCTGCTTGGTCCGTTTCTGGTGGGATCTTCTGTTACGTTCGTCGTTTGAATGAGGAGACCAAGTTGCAGCGTGGTAGGCAAACATCTTACTTTTATTCAAATGAACACCGAAAAACAACAAAATACAAAACGTCCGTAAAGTTCTGCAGGCTACACAGCAACTATACAAAATCAAGATCCCACAAACTAAGGTGGGAAAAAAGGCTGCCTAAGTATGATCCCCAATCAGAGACAACGATAGACAGCTGCCTCTGATTGGGAACCATACCAGGCCAAACAAATAAATAGGAAAACTAGATTACCCACCCTAGTCATACCCTGACCTAAGCAAAATAATTAATTAAAAGGATCTCTAAGGTCAGGGCGTGACACAATGACCGTTTTACCCTTGGATTCATCAGTGGCATAGGTTACCCATAGCCCATTTTCATCATTCTCATGTTCTGATTGGCTGAGTAACTGTATGAGAATGTTGCACTGGCCTTTTTAATTACTCTGTAGTCATATTTGGAGGTGGTCAAATTCAGTTTAGCCATGCCGAATGGGCTGTTTTTCTAGTAACACAGGGTGTTACCATGAACAATGTAATTGTTGCTGGTACCCTGCTATCCATTTGGCAAGTTATGTTGTTTAAATTAATTCCTTAAAACCAGATTTTGATAGCCGGAGTAAAGATAAAAGTCATGCACTGAGGCACTGCTATAGGCACCATACCAATACATTGATTCAAAGCCACGATTGGGTTTTGAGCCTTCCATCACCCCCCAAATCTGTAACCCGCATTCAAGTTCGCATTCAGTTGGCTGATCACTGGCTTCCCTACACTGGCAATGCCTTTATGGTTGCAGGAGCCTGGGGGGAAACATAAATAGCTATTAATAATATATAAGACAAACAAATCCACAAACTACTGGCTTTGAAATAATGATACAATACGTTAACAATGCTACCATCACAGAGGCTTCTTACCAATACCTGGGTTTGTCCCCTCCTCTTGGTTCTTCTGGCACTCCTCCAGCTTCTTCTGCAGTTTTCCAAACTCAATACAGATCACCTCCAGGTTACTCTTGTCATAGCCCTCCAGCTGGTTCACAATCAGGCTCATGTTGTGAATCTATGGATGCATGTGTACAAAGGACAAATAGGTCATTTGTTTCATATAGCAACATTCCTCTTTCTTCCGCATGATATTAGCTGTCACTTATTTATAATGCCAATGACAGTCATTAATAGGTAGACAGACATAGCAGAATAACTATCACCCATTTACCTCAGTGTATAGGCTGTCGAACATTGGTGAGGAGTTGAGGGATTCCTTCAGCTGTGTCACCAACAATTCAAACTCTCTCGTCTCGATCCTGAGAAGCTCGAAATCCAGTCGGATGTACTTATCAGGGCCGCTCTCCACAACCTCCACACGGATAGTCAGGTTGCTTAACTCAGCCAAATAGATCACAATCCTGCCCTTGTAAATGTCCAGCTGCAAGAGAGACAAAGGTAGTAGTCCCGGTGTAAGATATCTCATAGGGTATACTGTGAATGAGGTCTCGGTTAAATATACACAAGCATCCCCCCTAAGGTTTACAAGACGTGTTCCATAAACTGGAGTAGGCTACTGTTAACATCACTCTACAACCTGGTGTGTAAATGCAATATTGATTCAATCCTGTTCAGGGGGCTCAAACCTCATGGTGTTCATTACAATACAACAGTAAATTATTTTATCTGGATTCCCACTTCCAGCATTAGATCCTTGGTGACTTGCTGCATGTGTTCCACATGGTCGGCAGGGAAGGGGATGTCAGGAAGAAACACATGACTAAGACATTGCTCCAACTCACCTACATTTGCAGTCACATTTCCAGAGTCTCAGTCCTCCATTGGCGGGAGGAAAACAGTGGTGGCTCACTCAAGTAGTAAACTAGCACTCTTTTTGGAAGTATCTCTAACTGTCAAGGTTTAGTGGAAGGAGAAAATGAGAGTCCCTTAACAGCCAAGCCACTGCAGGGCAAAGGAGAAGCAGGAGCACTAGAAACAGAACCATCTGGTATCCAGTGTTCTGGTGTGGGTCCTTGTCCATCTGTTCTGGGTTTTTAAAGACTCGCTCCTATCAGCTAATGAGAAACATCTTGCTTCTTCCCATAATTACTGCTGTTTCTTAAGAGACTACCTTCAATTCTTGAGGAATTATATGCAGACATCCTTGTTTGCTTGTAATAAATACTCAAGTACAATTTTTTAAATCTGTCTAATAATTGTATTGATCACAAAATTCTGTGGACATGGAGTGCATGAGAAACAGGGCATATGGACAGTTTTTTCCACCCGGCACAGCCAGAAGAGGACTGGCCACCCCACATGTGCTCTCTCTAATTCTCTCTTTCTCCCTCTCGGAGGACCTGAGCCCTAGGACCATGCCCCAGGACTACCTGACATGATGACTCCTTGCTGTCCCCAGTCCACCTGGCCGTGCTGCAGCTCCAGTTTCAACTGTTCTGCCTTATTATTATTCGACCATGCTGGTCATTTATGAACATTTGAACATCTTGGCCATGTTCTGTTATAATCTCCACCCGGCACAGCCAGAAGAGGACTGGCCACCCCACATAGCCTGGTTCCTCTCTAGGTTTCTTCCTAGGTATTGGCCTTTCTAGGGAGTTTTTCCTAGCCACCGTGCTTCTACACCTGCATTGCTTGCTGTTTGGGGTTTTAGGCTGGGTTTCTGTACAGCACTTTGAGATATCAGCTGATGTACGAAGGGCTATATAAATACATTTGATTTTGATTTTATTTTCAGTTATGAAGACATGTTATTGATGGCATATGGTAGATGGCACCTGATATTATCAACTACATAAATGCATCTTACTATTAGTCATCAACAATGTGGCAGGATATTATATGTTGAGATAAGCATAGTATAATAAAGTAATTTCATCCTTATTCCAATGATATAGCCTAGCAAGTTCCATCACACAATTCCACAAGTATTATGCTAACTTTTTTTCTCCACCTGAGACTTTAGATTATGCTGGTAAGAAGTATAGGTGCTGAAGATCTGCGTTATAATGTGATTGACAATTAATAAAGCCAATGTTTCTGCTGTCGCGGAGAATGCATTCACGGGCTGCATATGTCGGCTCAATCGGGATTCGGATCATCTGCGATGCTTCGCGATGCAGACTGAATCGCGCGCCTGTACACAAACTACGTTTAAATAGTTAACACTCAAGCCACTTTCCATAGTTCAAATCCATACTGTATTGCTAACAAAATAAATGGCCAAAGAGGCCAAAAGAGGATTCGGTCTGTGTTCAACATGGTTTTACCATTGTATTTTTTAGATAAGACAAGGAAGAGACAAATGTCGTTCTTTCAAGACTTTGCAGTAGCCCATCCTTGCAAAATGTCACATTATATTGTACAAGTTTTATTTTCTATATGTTTAGATATCAATAATGAGCAGACTAAGTATTCTCAGGAATGAAGTGTGTTACTGTTCATTAATTCCTAACAATGTGCTGCATATTGAGAGAGATTGTCCTCTAAAACAGTATCACAAATCCCCTCTGTGATGTTGGTGAGTGAGACTGTTTAGTACCTACAGTAGGCCTACATGAAGATTAACAAGACAGTCTAGAGACAGAAAATGTATTGGCATCTGACTTTATGTTTGACACCGAATTTATTATCAGCATAAGGGACTCATTTAAAGTATTTTATATGAGATACACAGTATCATGCTTTTTTAGCCACAACTGACCTTCATTTGGCTGACTCTGGGGTCTAGTATACACCTCATTATACAGATGCTGATATATACTGAAGATGACGGAATCAAAATACTTTAATACAATGAAGACAGTACTATTTCAGATGGAATATCAAAGGTAAACCCTTGAACACAACGAGAATGCTTAAGCGATTTATTTAAAATCAACACGATGAGCATGAGCCCGGATTTCTATATAATCAGAGCAACTACAAAAGAGATTCAATCTGACTTGAGTATAACGAGTTTCAATATGAGAGATGCCACAATAGGCCTTTTATCTGACCAAGGGGTGTGTTGTGTTTACAGTGGCCTGGTTGTCAAACCAGAGATGATAGTTGACATAGTAGCCATCGTTGTACATGTAGAGTTTCTCATCAGTGGGGTTGTAGTCCAGGCTGACATACTTGTCCTGGAACCGCTCAAATGGAATACTCATGTAGCTCTCTTGTTTTATCTTGGTGTCATAAGTATAAAATATTTCCTCATAGTGAATGTCAACTGTTCAGACAGCATAGAAGACTCCAAACACCATAAAGGCATTGCTCACAGATGGTTTGTACACACTGGTTTCCCACAACTCCTCTATACCAAATGATGGTTCATGAATTTTAGCAATGATCATTTTACCCTTGGATTCCTCTGTAGCATAGGTCACCCACAGCCCATTCTCATCAGCAGCAAAGTCTAGGTTCTGATTGGGTGAGTGACTATATGAGAATCTAGTGCTAGCCTTTGCAATGACCCTGTACTCATAGTTCATAGTAGTAAAATTCAGTTTGGCCATGTTAAATGGGTTGTTCAATTGATAATACAGGGTGTTATCACGAACAATGAAGTTGTTACCAGTTCCATACCAGCTACTTGACAAGCTTTGGTGTTTAAATGGAGTTCTCAAAATACGATTTTTGTAGCTACTGTAAAATCTCATGTCAACAATTGAGGCACCACTATACCCAGAGTACCAGTATTGAGATTCAGAACCATGCACAGGCTTAGAATCTTTCCCCCAGCCTCCCCATTTGAAGCCAGCATTCAAGTGGGCATTCAGTTGACTGACAATGGGCTTGCTGACTCTGGTTATACCTCCGTGCTCTCAGGACCCTGAGAAAAGAGTGCAAAGTCAGTGACATCAAAGATGCAATGGTCTACAAATGTTTTGGCATGAGGCGGGTGTGTATCACCATCAATTCAAAATCAAATCAAACTTTATTTGTCACATGCGCCGAATACAACAAGTGTAGACCTTACCGTGAAATGCAAATAATAGAAAGTAACACAATAACATAACAATAACGAGGCTATATACAAGGGGTACCGGTACCGAGTCAGTGTGCGGGGGTACAGGTTAGTTGAGGTAATTTGTACATGTAGGTAGGGGTGAAGTGATTGTGCATAGATAGACCATAAAGGAGACCATTAAAGTAGTCTAAGACTTACCGATGTTGGGGTTGAAGATCTCATTGTGGCGCTTCTCACACTCCTCCAGTTTGAGCTGTATGTTGATGTACTCACGACGGGTCACCAACACCAGGTTCTTATTGTATCTCTCCAGCTTGGTCACGACCACCACCATGGAGGAGATCTGTGAGAACACAGATAAACAACCATAAGACCAGAAGTTTAAGTCCTTCAAAAGATACATGTCTGAAGTGAAAAGTAGACATGTTCATTGTTTATAGCTGCATCGTGGCCAGATGAGTTGTTGGGGACAGTCTTCGGGTAGTTACCTGCTGGTGCAGAGACTCAAAGGCGGTAGTGGAGGTTTGTATGGAGCCCAGGAGCTCCTGTACCAGAGCCTCCAACTGTTTGATCTGCACCTTCACCTCCTGTAGGCGTCACTGTATGCGTCAGGGTTATCCTCCATCAGCTCCACCAGTACTGTCAGGTTCACTATCCTCTCTGCATACACTGTCAGCTTGCTCTCATATGTCTTGAACTGGAGGGGAGGGATATTTTAAATACAAATGACCGTATAAGTCATATTATAATAGGCAAACTGAGCTACTGTTAAGGAAAGAGTAGGTCATCAGAACCCGTGCTTATTGCTCAATCTTTATAGCTTAGCTATAGGTCTACGATGGTACTCCTTGTATATAATCTCCTTATTGTTCTTTTATTGTGTTACCATTTCCTTTTTTGCAAATTGTTCTTTCTTTTACAAACTCTGCATTGTTGGGAAAGGGCTCTTAAGTAAGCATTTCACGGTAACGTCTAGCTGTTGTATTCCGCGCACGTGACAAATAAAATGTGATTTGATGATAGGATGTATGGTGTATAGTGTGTCAGAGAGTGATAGGCCATTATAACCACCATTATAACCATCTATGTGACGCCATACTGGTGTACCTTGCTCATTTCCATCTCCAGCTTGTGGTTGATCTGCATAGCCATCTCTTCCAGGAGGACCAGCTCTCCCACTGGGAAGGTGGAGCCGGGCAGGAAGGCCTCACAGGAGCACTTCCCATCTCCATCCTCCGTCCCGTTCCTCTCGCTCCACAGGCCTACAGGCTGAGAAGGCAAATAAACAAGTCACTTCTATAGGCATCAGTTAGTATGAGAGAGATGCACCAGAATCACATCACACGTACCCCAAAGGCCAAGGTGGTTCTCAGGAGAGCTAAGACAAACAGAGTGGAAGTCATTCTGGAGTAGTCGAGGTGGTTATGATTCAGACTTGTTGGTTCTAACTGCTAGGATATTTTTAGTGCAGGGATGTCATAATGGTGTGGTATTATAATTTCCCGAGTTGATTCATAAAGTTGGCCTGAAACGTGGTTATGTATACTGGAGGAATGTATATTTTATGGTTATATGTGTAATGCATGGACTGTATGTAGAAGCCGGTGATTTCTCTGTAAAATTGCATAACAGGGTTTAGATTGGGGCTAGCGTGGAGAGTCTTCCGTCAGCTTGGGCTGGGAGTAGGAGTACATGGTGGGGGAGCTGGTGGGCCTGTGGTGGGTCCTGCTCCCGGGCATGGGAAGGTGGATGCGCTCCCTGCTCAGGTTGGTGACAGAGTAGCGGCTGCTGTTGGACATGATGATGTGGTGCCAGGAGTTCAGTGGGGTGGCAGAGAAGTGCTGGGGGCCACTGGAGTCCTCCAGTGACCATGAGCTGCAGGGGGTGTTGGAAGGTCTTCAGGATGCGCTTGCTCTTCTGCTTCTCCTTCTTCTGACGGGACTCCATCTTATGCAGCTGGCATCCTCTGCTTCCTGGTGTCGGCCAGACCCCTGAGGAGAGACTCCGAAGAACATATTTAATGTGATGTTTCACTAAAAGGACTTTCTTAGCATTTGAAAAGGAAGAACATTGGCACGACACAACAAGCAATAATAAATAGATATGTTTGCCCTACTTCGACACTTTGACCATAAACGTCTGCTCATGGTGAGTTTTTTTAAGGGCAAACAGATGTGTGGACAGTTTATGACAAGTTTCGGTTCAGTTCTCAGGTTATTGCTGATGTTTGGTGTTTTCTTTACACACTCATAGCGGTCTTCAAATAATGTTGCTAGTTCACCCCACCCTGACAGTGTGTACTGTATGAGAAAAGCCCACCTGTAATCAACCATCCCTGTCCTTTCACGATCCAGTCTCTGGAACGTTCCATGACAGATTGACCAGGTGAATCCAAGTGAAAGCTATGATACCTTATTGATGTAACCTGTTAAATCCATTTCAATCAGTGTAGATGAAGGGGAGGAGACAGGTTAAAGAGGGATTTTTAAACCTTGAGACAATTGAGACATGTTTTGTGTATGTGTGCCATTCAGAGGGTGAATAGGCAAGACAAAAGATTTAAGTACATTTGAACGGGGTATGGTAGTAGGTGCCAGATGCACCAGTTTGAGTGTGTCAAGAACTGCAACACTCCAGCCATCTTGACACAACTGTGGGAAGCATTGGAGTCAACATGGGCCAGCATCCCTGTAGAATGCTTTCGACACCTTGTAGAGTCCATTCCTCAATAAATTGAGGCTGTTCTGAGGGCAAAGGGAATGGTGGGTGCAACTCAATATTAGGAAGGTATTCCCAATGTTTTGTACACTCAGTGTATGAGAATAACATTACAGAAACCACTCATACGAGTACATGCAAGTGAGGGTATTCCGGGGTATCTTCGAGCATTGGAAATGCATTAGCTCAACAGACCCTGCAAATGTCAGGGACTATGGGATGAGCAATTAGTTTGAGAGCTGCACAGCCTTCCTGAAGTCTGCTACAGGCACTTGCATTGTCCCATCTTTGTGGGACAGTCCCAAAGGTGCAGCTTTTGTTGATCCAGATAATCCTTCAAAGAAAAGAGCAGAGATGTTTTTCCTTGACATAATCCTCCCTATTTCACATCTTGCACTGGTTTGAAAAACATTGATTACTAGGTACCAGTGAGTTGAATTTGAAGTTTATTTAAAAATGTGTTTAAATACTCTGTATTCAGTTATGATTTACAATCACTTGTAACTACTGCATGTGAATACACATTTGACAAAAATTATATGACCAGTCAGTGTACCTGGGTCAAGGCATTTGGATGTTTTGTTAGCGATAAAGCCTCTGACACCTCCATACAGCACCTCTAGACTGGATTCTACTTACAAACACAAAGGACTCAGTTATAACTTTAGCATGGTTTGGAGTGTTAACAGAGGAACCAAAACACTTTGTGTACATCAAGTAGAGAACAACAATGCTCACAGATATGTTGAACTCCTCCAGAGCAGTTCTGGGCGTGTTCTTGACCACAGTGACAGCCAGCGCCCCTCCACTGTCAGAGAGTTATAAGTCAGCTGCAGGGACACAAAACATCTAAAGTCACCCTAGTTCCACACCACACAGGTCAGGGGATGTGAGCCCTGTCAATCAAGCACCTACTGTCAGCACTCCAAGAGTGTCGTTGGCCTCCAGCCCTTGCACTGCATGCCCACCCCCTCATTGGTGATGCAGTTGTAGTTGAGGTCTAGATATTTCGATACCAGAGTGTTGCTGAATTTCAGTGCCTCTCTTAAAGTCAAGGCCCCTTATTCCCAAAGACATTCCAGGACAGGTCTAGGTGTTTCAGGGTCACATTCACCTTTGTGAAGAGGAGATATCTTCATCACATACTGTTTAACTATTTTTTTTTAGGGAACAATTATACTTTGAATGTGGGAATTGGGATGAGTATGTTTATCCACACCTTGTGGCCGGCACAGAAAGCCACAGCTCCTTTCATTTGCAGATGTTCCAGCTTAAGTCAAGTACCGCCAGACCTTCATAATTTGCTATAGGATTACAAGGTCAGTGACAGCAGATGCAAAACGCTAAACACTCACATTGTGAATGATTGTAACCCGAATGACTCCATGAGACTGCTCAACCGTAATGATGTGAGATGCAGACATAAAGTGAAATGGTCTCTACCTAACATCTGCCCCAGATGCTCTCCACTTCTCCCACAGAACTGATTGTGGCTCAAGTCCAGCTCCTTCACTCTGTAGTTGTTCAAAAGGGAGAGATATTGCAAGTAGCTAGCTATAGACTCCAATGACAGTAATATCATCAATATGCCTGCATTTTTTTATGTAATTTCTATTCACTTACTGCCAGGGCATCTGCAAAACTTTTAGCATCGTCCTCTATGTATCCATTCCCTGTTGTTGAAATTTTTGAAAAAAAGATTCACAAATAAAGTAGAGAAATATAATATATTACTTAACAAAAATATAAACGCATCATAAGGGAAAAGGGGATACCTAGACAGTTGTACAACTGAATGCATTCAACTGAAATGGCAAAGGAGAAATGCTCACATCATAAGGGAAAAGGGGATACCTAGACAGTTGTACAACTGAATGCATTCAACTGAAATGGCAAAGGAGAAATGCTCACTAACAAGGATGTAAACAAATTTGTGCACATCATTTGAGAGAAATAGGCTTTTTGTGAGTATGGAATATTTCTGGGATCGTTTATTTCAGCTCATGAAACATGGGACTAACACTTTACATGTTGCGTTTATATTTTTTTCAGTGTATCTAATGAACAGAGTTTTTTGTTTTCATGTTCAAATCTGTGTGTACTACCTGAAAGTTTGACGGATTTGATGGAAATGTTGTCAAGCAACATTTTTGCTCTGCACTCAGCGCCTTCAGACAGTAAGCGATTGTTGGACAAATTCTACTAGACAAACAGTTGGCATTTTAATACATCTCTTAATGTGAAGGACTGCATGGCCTGCACGACTCCAATGCCCTCTTGTGGCAGATTGTGGGACATATAGCACATCATACTTGTCCCACGTCTGAATGAACATGTTTAAGAGATGTTAATGCTACCAGATACATTTACATTACCTTCTTACAAAGAACTCATACAAACTTACCAGATGGCGAATGGGGAAATTTGCCTTCAACATCGCCACAGGGTATTTGGCTCCCTCAGCCAGCAGGTAGTTTCCTGCCAGCTCCAGGTTGGTGATGTGCATGTCCCTGTTCCCCCACAGAGGAGTCTGAGAACAGTAACCCAGCACTGGAGCTAACAACAGAGACATCTGAAGTACAGAATCCATCAGTCAAGGACAACAGATGATAGTCCATATGTCCTGTTGATGAGCATTCCTTGAAGTTGATAATGTGTCAATAGACATCCAGCAGACTTATCACCAGGGCAATGACCAGCGCCTCCCCCCAGGGGTCCCATGCCGTGGTGGTTGTGGCTCATGGTGGAGGTGCCCAGATTCCAGAGGAAGTAAGAGACAGGAACCACTCGGACCAGGTTGCAGGCCTGCAGGTACATCTCAGCGGTGGTCTTTTTCACCTCTAACGATGATAAGAAGTGGTGTCGCTATCAGACAACCATCAGGGTGAGATATGCATAAAACAAATCAACTTACAATACAAACAATAATACATTGTAATAACTACTGTGATCTGATGTTTTTTTTATCCAAAAAATTTCAATAAAATAGCATACTCATCAACCTCCAGGTCTGTATCCCACTCATCATGCAGGTCTAGGTCTTCTGCAATGGATGGACTGACATTATCTGCTTGGCAGACTCGAGAGATAGGATAGACATCTCCTGTGTTCAACTCTCACCAGATCCAGGTCCACCACATATACATGTTGAAATATTATTTTGCATTTCAGTATGTCTTTCATTGATACAGTACTTCCCACCATATGGTACTCTACATGAACAAAAGTATGTGGACACCTGCTTGTCGAACATC
This sequence comes from Oncorhynchus kisutch, assembly GCF_002021735.2. Classification (NCBI taxonomy): domain Eukaryota; kingdom Metazoa; phylum Chordata; class Actinopteri; order Salmoniformes; family Salmonidae; genus Oncorhynchus; species Oncorhynchus kisutch. The sequence continues at coordinate 28,118,196 of NC_034187.2, forward strand.
TAATTCCAAATTCCTGGGCTCTAGCAGGGTAGAAATTAGTCTAACTGACTTGTTGGATAGGTGGCATCCTATGACGGTGCCACGTTGAAAGTCACTGAGCTCTTCAGTAAGGCCATTCTACTGCCAATGTTTGTCTTTGGAGAGGAAGGCCCTAAAAATTGTCAAAGACTCCAGCCACGCTAGTCATAGACTGTTCTTTCTGTTTCAGCACGGCATGCGGTACCAGAGTGTCAAGTCTAAACAGCTTCTACCCCCAAGCCATAAGACTCCTGAACAGCTAATAAAATGGCCCAAACTATTTGCACCCCCCACTCTCTGTTATTATCTATGCATAGCCACTTTAATAACCCTACCTGCATGTACATAATTATCTCAACACCGGTGCCTCCAGCACATTGACTCTGTATATAGCCCCACTATTGTTATTTACTGCTGCTCTTTAATTATTTGTTTTTCTTATCTCTTACTTTTTTTGTTGTTGGTATTTTCTTAAAACGGCATTATTGGTTAAGAGCTTGTCAGTAAGCATTTCACTGTAAGGTCTACCTGTTATATTCGGCGCATGTGACAAATAACATTTGATTTGAGATTGCATGGCTGTGTTCTCGATTTTATTCCACTGTCAGCAACAGCTGTGGTTGCAATAGCCGAATCCACTCATTTGAAGGCATGTCCACATACTTTTGTATATATAGTGTTTATCATGAAAAAATATATATAAAATATTCCTGGGTAGTACACCATTGAGTATTATAGATTTGGGAGGATTTTCACTGTCAATCCATAAAACTTCTGCATTCACAGTTCCAGACCATAATGTTTTACAAATAGGCCCTTTTCCAGTGCACGACACACTGACGTTACGCGACTATTGGCTGCAACGCCTGTACGTTGTTATTACTTCTAAACCAAATAACTTTTTGGGGTTGTAATGCGCTTACAATAATGTTTCGATTATTGCTTGAACAGTCGCTAAGATTATAGTTGGTTGTGATCTTTGCAAAATAACTATTTTTAATGCAGCAGGTAGCTAGAATGCTAACGCTCATTGACATTGGGTGTAGCAAAAGCTAGTCAATGTTTTACTGGTTGAAGTTTAAATGTTTTTGTAAGCATAATGCAGTTGATTTGCGATGATGACACAGACATTATATTAAGCAGGTCATTCATACGAGCCTTAAAGTCCAATTATAATCCAAAAGTAGTGTGAACTGCACTAATTAGCTGGCATTCCATAAGAAGTCGCATGTTTTGCCACCACCTCGTGCAGCACTGTTTACAAACACATAAAAGGAGTCTATATTCCAACGTGCAGCTTTCTTGTTATCACTATAATGAAGTCAGCCACTGAGATGGTTGTAGTGTATGGGTTCACTTTTTTTTAAAGACAATTATACATAATTCATGTGAGCATACCAGTGAGGGGATTCGATTAATCTGGCCCGGATGAAAGTTGATTGCATTCGTTTTGGAACCGGGCTGGCTGCCCTTGGGCATGAGGAACTGGGAACTCCGAGAAAAAACGAAAAAAACTCTTGAGTAAACCTCGGAGTTCTAGAAAGAATTTCCGACATGGAATTCCGAGTTGGATGACCATTCAAAACGATGTTCCCAGTCGGAACTATTTTCTTTCGCCGAGTTCCCAGTTGTCTGACTTGCCGTGTTAAATGTTAAATACAAAACGCATTTAAATCAGAAGTCGGAGATTTCCGAGTTCCTCGTTGTTTTGAATAGGGAAAATGCCCACGCTAAAATCGTCTCAAAACAAAAGTGACATGTAATTAAGCACATGGAGTAATGAACAGGATTCTTAGTTTTTTCAAAGGTGATTGTTTTTGATAAAACGCGTAATCTGCCTTCCAACTGAAAACTAGTTAGACAATTAAAACATATTTTATGGAAATTGATGTTTTGTTGAGAACATGACCTTGTGGCGCAGATTATTGTTCGATTTGAGAAGGGCACTCATCCCGTTCATATCACGGGCCATAGCCCGGTGCCCCGCGGCTCGGCATGATCGGGTCCGCCCAATCATTGGAGCGGAGCATGATTGGGAGCCTGATATTTTACGGGCTTTACCCGTTAACACGGTTTATAAACTGCGTCACAGGTAAACCACATACAAACAAACATTTGACACATAGATTTTTGTTTTATTGCCTGTACATTTTCGCCGAACATGATGGCTCGTTTGGGTGCCTAAAGTCGAATGACCGAATAGCTAGCTCTAGCTAACTAACTACACGTCTCGTAGCACATATTTAGTTGGAGTCCAATTTTTAATCGATGATTTAACTAAAGGCTAATCTGGTCTGCTTTAGCTACCGCATGCTATTTGAGTTTGAACATAATCTAAATAGAAAACACATGGCGTTGACATTTTAGCTAGGCGCAATGGATTCTAAATGTACTGCGTGACGTCATATGAGTACCACGTGCATATGTTGTGGTGTGTGCAGTGACTGACAGCTTTTTGTTTGATTTTATGAGGAGTAATGATATAATTGCTTAAAATATTTGTTTTATTATAGATGCATGCAGTAATAATAAGCTAGTGTTTGAACACATGTAAGTTATCGCACCATTTCTTTTATACAGAACCCTTGAAAAAGGGTTCCTCTGTGTCCATTAATGGCAAGGTGTGGGATGGTGAAGTCCCTTCCAAAAGATTTACTAAAACGCAGGCAGGCCTGCTGGATCCGTGGCTTAGTACAAGCAGCGGGCCCCCAAAGGCCAAGAAGGATCCCGGGAAAGTGACTGGGGAATGGATGAAGGAGAACGGCGCACTAGAAAAGGAGAAGAGTAAAGAGGCAGAGATGAAGAAAAGCACTGTGAAAGAGGTGATGGGGTCTGAACCAGAGAAAGACAGGAAAGAGCCTGTATTTGTAACTCTGGAGGGTCGGCTGCTTGATGGAGTGAAGGAAGAGGAGCCAGAGGTGAGAGACGGCGTGGAGGAGGACGGGGTCAGAGAGGAAGGTCCAAAGCAGCAGGACCAGGAGCAGACTCTCCTCTACTCAGAGAAGCTCATGAGGGATGATGGCGTGCAGGAGGCTCCCTGTTCCCCCACAGAGGAGTCTGAGAACAGTAACCCAGCACTGGGGCTAACAACAGAGACATCTGAAGTACAGAATCCATCAGTCAAGGACAGCAGGACAACAGACGATAAAGCGATTGTCCATGTCCTGTTAGAACAGATAGTGGAAAAGATGAGCATGGGAGAGTCAGTAACCAAGGCACAGGTGCAAAAACCGGAGTGGGAGAGCCAAACTGCAGCAGGACTAGACTTGAGCTCTTTTGTAGACCCACATGCAAGCACTAGTGAAGTGCCTGCTGAGATATGGGATCCTGGGCTGGGCCTGGTCTCCCTTCTCTGTGAGGCAGAGGCCCAGACACAGCCATGGGAGAGTAGGGCTCAGCCCCCACCCAAGGGCTGGCATTTCCCCATCGGCCCTGGCTTGAAAGAGGTGTTGTTCTGCCCTTCCACAGCGTTCCCAAGCATGAGCTACTACCCACATTCACTGGAGAGAGAGACCTTCGAAGGTGAGCATTTTGCATAATATCTGTTACATTAAGTACAGGTTTTTGATTGATTGTTTGTGAACCCACATCACCATCAGAATATCAATGTTACCGTTTGCTTAGATATCTCTCTGCTTCCCCCTCAGTGGTGTGGAGGGTGTGGGAGGAACTCAGTGAGACCCACACAGCGCCAGAGCCTCTCCAAAGGCCCCCCTCAGAACCCCGGCCCCTGTTTGACTTCACAGTGATGTCTTACAACATCCTGGCCCAGGACCTGCTGGAGGCCAACCAGGAGCTGTACACAAACTGCCCTCTAGGGGTGTTGAGCTGGGACTACCGCTTCCCAAACCTCACACAGGAGTTCAAGAAATGGGAACCAGATGTCAGTCTGACCTTACTAAATTAATACAGTAACATCTATTGACACTGTGTTGCTGAACAATTGTCATCGGAGTCTCCTTGTGAATTGAGCTGTATGTTATTCCCATGTGTAGATCCTGTGTCTGCAAGAGGTCCAGGAGAACCACTTTACAGAGCAACTCCATCCTGTCCTTCGTGACATGGGTAGGTCCAAGTTCCTCAGCATCTGTTAATGGCACAATCAAGACCATTGCAGAATAATGCAAGTCAGCTACACTTAGTAACAGACATGTAATAGTTGTTTGTATATCAATATTTGTAATTTTGTGGTTCCATCCTCAAGGCTACACCTGTGTTTACAAGCGGCGCACCGGCACCAAGACTGACGGCTGTGTGATTTGTTACCGCGGCGACCGTTTCTCCCAGGTGTCAGAGAGTCTGCTGGAGTTCTACAGGCCAGAGTGTGAGCTGCTGGACCGAGACAACGTGGGCATTGTCCTGCTGCTCCAGCCAATTATCACACAGGGGTCAGAAGTCACTGCCAAGGGCCCACCCCTCTGTGTGGCAACCACCCACCTCCTGTTCAACACCAGGAGGGGTGACGTGAAGCTGACCCAGCTTGCAATGCTGCTGGCAGAGATCGACTACATCGTGAGGAACTGCAAGGTGAAGGGAGAGCACTGCAATGTTGTTCTATGTGGAGACTTCAATGCTCTACCCAACATGCCTCTGTACCAACTGATCACGACAAGACAGCTTTACTATCATGGTCTACCTGCCTGGATGGTGAGCACACTACTCCTATGGAAAATGACTTGTCAATTTTAAGCTACTTAATAATTCAATGGTGAGTTGGTGTTCAGTATGTCACCTTGGCCAATGGGTTCTGTGTTTTGTTTCCTATGTGTGGCAGATATCAGGTCAAGAGGATCTGTCCTACAACGTCCATCATAGGAGGGTATTCGCTCCCCTTTGGCCAAGCACCGTGGGCATCGATGACAACTGCCAGTACACAACTGTAAATGAGCCAAAGAGTCAAATCACGTCAACCCAGAGTCCAGAACGTATGTGTCAGTCTTTCTGTTTGGACCATGTCAGGGTGGATTGTTGGTCAAGCTCCCATTATGACAATTGGTCGATTCATCTTCTCACTCAGTATCTCAATTTAAGTCTTGTGTGATGGTCTGACTGGCCACTCTATATTTGTTCTTCCTGTGTAGGGAACCTGCAGTACAACCATGGCTTCCTGCGTCGGCTGCGTTTCTGTGAGGCTGCCTGTGTCCGGCCACAGGACCTGGAGCTCATCCCAGGGGTCACTGACAACACACCTGGTAACACACACACACACACACTAAAACTAGACCCCAAAACATTTAATCTCAACTATACCCACGGCAGGTGAGACCCCAGAGCACAGTTGTGTAGAGAACAGTTAATGACTCCTGTATGTTACTCTTTCACTTATTTCCAATAGATCCTGAGGACAAGCATCCTTATACAACAAGGTCAGATTTTATGTTCCTTTTCAAAGGGCCACATTTCATGTTAAATTTTGTTTATATGTCATATACACCTGATGTACACAGTGCAATAAAATGCTGACCTGCAGGTTCACCTCTCCACAATGGGTAAGTGAATAAAACCATACTAAAAGCTCAATTCATTTTTGAAAATGTTTTAAATGTAAAAAAAAAAAAAAAAATGCAATTAGAAGGCACTCAACGAATTTAAGTAGGATATTTACACTTGCTGAGGAATTGTGCAATGGATTGTGTGATCAGACATTGTGCAGTAATATACAGTTGAAGTCGGAAGTTTGCATACACCTAAGCCAAATACATTTAAACTTAGTTTTTCACAATTCCTGACATTTAATCCTAGTAAAACTTCCCTGTCTTAGATCAGTTAGGATCACCACTTTATTTTAAGAATGTGAAATGTCAGAATAGTAGTAGAGAGAATTAGTTATTTTGGCGTTTTATTTCTTTCATCACATTCCCAATGGGTCAGAAGTTAACACACTCAATTAGTATTTGGTAGCATTGCCTTTAAATAGTTTAACGTGGGTCAAACGTTTTGGGTAGCCTTCTACAAGCTTCCCACAATAAGTTGGGTGAATTTTGGCCTATTCCTCCTGACAGAGCTGGTGTAACTGAGTCAGGTTTGTAGGCCCCCTTGCTCGCACACACTTTTTCAGTTCTGCCCACAAATTTTCTATGGGATTGAGGTCAGGGCTTTGTCCAATACCTTGACTTTGTTGTCCTTAAGCCATTTTGCCACAACTTTGGAAGTATGCTTGGGGTCATTGTCCATTTGGAAGACCCATTTGCGACCAAGCTTTACCTTCCTGACTGATGTCTTGAGATGTTGCTTCAATTTATCCACGTAATTCTCCTTCCTCATGTAGCCATCTATGTTGTGACGTGCACCAGGCCCTCCTGCAGCAAAGCACCCCCACAACATGATGCTGCGACTCCTGCGTTTCACGTTGGGATGGTGTTCTTCAGCTTGCAAGCCTCCCCCTTTTTCCTCCAAACATAACAATGGTTATAATGGCCAAACAGTTCTATTTTTGTTTCATCAGAACAGAGGACATTTCTCCAAAAAGTACGATATTTGCCCCATGTGCAGTTGCAACCCGTAGTCTGTCTTTTATGGTGGTTTTGGAGCAGTGGCTTCCTTGCTGAGCGGCGTTTCAGGTTAGGTCGATATAGGAATAATTTTACTGGGGATATAGATCCTTTGTACCTGTTTCCTCCAGCATCTTCACAAGGTCCTTTGCTGTTGTTCTGGGATTGATTTGCACTTTTTGCTCCAAAGTACGTTCATCTCTAGGAGACAGAACATGTCTCCATTCTGAGCGGTATGACGGCCGCGTGGTCCCATGGGGTTTATACTTATGTACTTTTGTTTGTACAGATGAACCAGACTTGTGGATCTCTACAATTTTTTTAGCTGATGTCTTGGCTGATTTATTTTGATTTTCCCACGATGTCAAGCAAAGAGGCACTGCATTTGAAGGTAGGCCTTGAAATACATCCACAGGTACACCTCCAATTGACTCAAATGATGTCAATTAGCCCAGAAGCTTCTAAAGCCATGACATCATTTTCTGGAATTTTCCAAGCTGTTTAAAGGCACAGTCAATATAGAGGTTGTAAACTTCTGACCCACTGGAATTGTGATACAGTGCATTATAAGTTAAATAATCTGTCTGTAAACAATTGGAAAAATTACTTGTCATGCACAAAGTCGATGTCCTAACCGACTTGCCAAAACTATAGTTTGTTAACAAGAAATTTGTGGAGTGGTTGAAAAATGATTTTTAATGACTCCAACCTAAGTGTATGTAAACTTCCGACCTCAACTGTAAATAGGAGTCCAGTAGCAGCAGGCTGTAACGCAACAAAACGGGGATAACGTCAAGGGTTTGAATACCTCCTGAAGGCACTCTGACAGTGCTGAATACATGTTAAATGTAATAACATTGTCCATGTCCTTCCTCAGGTTCAGACAGACTATCTCCCATTACCTGAACCTGCGGTCAGCCTACGGCCACTTCATCCCTGGAACAGACCGTGCTGAGGTGACCACGCTGCACTCCGAGGTTGGAGCTACAGTCGACTACATCTTCTACTCTCCAAGGCTTGGCATTTCTGGTGCTGATCAGAAAGGTAAGGGGCATGTATCCAAAGGAAATATATATAAATAGCCATTGATATTGTCCTCCAGTCTAGTAAGTGTATAGAGAAAGAAGAATTGAGAGATGGTGTACCAAAAACGTTGTTTCAGGTGGAGGTCAACGGCAGAGCCAAGGTCTGAAGCTGCTTGGTCGTCTCTCCCTCCTACCAGAGGAGGACCTCTGGTCAATGAACGGTTTACCCAATGAAATGTTCCCCTCGGACCACCTCAGTCTCCTGGCCAAGTTCCAGCTGGACCTGAATCCTGTGTGATTTGGGCTGTCTATGGTCAATGAAGAATCAGGAGGACAGAGGTCAAGCATTTAAACATTTTTGTTCAAACCTTACATGATTTGCCCATGGCACAATTCCATGTTTAAAAGTGAATACTTACTTGGTCCCTGGGGCTCACAGAGAGTTTTGAGTCCCATCTAATACTCTGCCTGTTTCCTACCTGAAGAAAAACTACTCAGCCCAATTTCTAGAAGAGATGGGATGTCCTCTGAATGATAATATTTGTTTACATGTATAGAGAGAAAAAATAACCAAAAAGGTTAGATTCAGTTAGTTGGGGTTTATTTGACAAATGCTCTTACTGTTAAGATATGAATACAAGAAGCTTTTAGATTTAGAAGTTTATGGGGATTTTGTTTACTCAGTTTGTTCACAATCTGCTACACTAGTAAATTGGAACATTTGTCTTAAAACATTTACAAACTGTGAAATAATTGAATGTCAATGTTTTCTATTTATTTAGCTGTTTCCCCCCCTATCCTCTGGCTTTGGTCCAGTCAATATTATTTGTTCAAGTGGTAGAAATCTTAAATAAATCTAACAATAGCTTGGCAGTCTAATTAGGTTGATCTACATCATCTTTGGGTGTTAAAATTGTGACCTGAATGTTGGCAGTGCCACACTGAGATGGAAGCTCTCTCGCTCTACTGAGGCACTCTGTCGAGGAGAAGATGAGTGTGGCTGGCTGAGGCATGAATCAATTATTCATTCAGGTTGCAGGGAGGGAGCGTTCATGCATGCTAGGGCACTGTCGGGGCTTCTGTGTGTGTGTGTGTGTGTGTGTGTACACTGCAGTCTAGACCAGGGTTTTCCCAACTCAGTCCTACGACTCCCCCTGGGTGCACGTTTTTGTTTTTGCCCTAGCAATACATAGCCGATTCAAATCATCAAATCTTGAGTTGGTTATTTGAATCAGCTGTGTAGTGCTTGGGCAAAACCAAAAGGTACACCGGGCAGGGGGGTTCCCAGGACTGAGTTTGGGAAACCCTGGTCTAGAGGAACAGCCAACAGACTCCTGTCAACACTAAGACCTCTAGTTATAGCTCACTGGAATGACACATGTCAAGGTCTGACACTTCCTTTAGTCTAACTACAATAAATCAGGTGTTCTCTCTTCCGGGGAACTATTTTCTGTTTCTCATAATGAATCACTGAAAGAGTTTTTAAATGTAAGTTAGCATAAAGGCAGGCAGTGGGTTCAGTGTGTAAGAATTCCAGGATCTACCTTGAAACCTGAGTTTGACTGTGCTGCACGAAAATACATTTCCCGTGGCACAATACACATGCACTGAGGAGAAATGGGTCAGTAGGTTTTTCAAAGTAGGCCACTATTCATTCTGTCTTCATTTCATAAACAGTGGTGGGGGAGGTAGTACCTAGTGTTTGTTACCTCTGGGCTTCTGTTTTGTCTCCCTCTGTGCCTTAACAACTTAACAAACCTATTTCAACTGCAGCTGTGATTCTTTTAAACACTTGCATTTCACATACCATACCTACATGATGTACATTCAGCTATAGCATATACTAACAGGAGCCATTTCATAAGAGAACAGTCCCCAGCTACTCTTGTGCTACTGTATATAAGAGCTATCAAAATCTCCCTGGTCTGAACATGAAACAGTAACAGAGGCTGTTTGTTCAGGAGAGCAACAACCATGGCAGTCCTCTGTGCTCGTATGATGAAATAGGTCAGGTTAGCAGGGTTTAGTTAGTTAAGCCTTGTTAGCCGATTGCAGTGCTGTCAGGTAGACTATCCATTCAGCCAGGCTTCCATTAGACTTAATTGATTTGTGCAGCAGAATCCTTGGGCATCAGTACACTAGACACAGCCAGCACAGTACAATTGACTTGTACAACCCATGCTGGTTGCTAGCACTGGCATCTCTCCAAAAAGCATGTGATGAATGGGAAAAGAGGTATGTTAATCACTCAAATGTTACACCATTTGTTTTCAACAAATCTGGTCAAATACCAGTTCCTTGTTTATTTCAGTTTCAAGTGTCACAAAGCCATACGGGTGATTTACGGTTACAATATTTCAGATGACATGTATTAATACAGTGTCATCACCACATCTTTGCACTAAGGAACAAAAACAGACCACATTGCAATGAAAGGAGGAAATATCAAAACCTCTGATTTCATGTCTTGGAGCCCAAAATGGGCTCGGTCAAATGTCTCACAGTGTACCAGCGGGCAATAGAATATACAGAAAATTCAAATTAGTATAGCTGCAACCAAATGTTGTTCATTGTCTTACTGTATGGTCCCCCAGTACACATATCCTCAGTATGGGATTTGTATTAAGCTTTCTTTGAAGACAATTAAAGGAGGAAATGTTAGTCACTCTCTTTAGTCCAGGCTACACTGCCCAGTTTGGACTCTTGGTTGGCATGTAGGCTATCAGTTTGTCCTCCATGTCCTTAGCACCCAGTTTATTTATACCGTATCGGTCATTGATTTTTAACTACATTTTGTCCACTGTTGTATTTTGTCGATCTCTAAATATAGCTGAAGCTTGCTAATAAACTTTCAGCCATCTGACCCATGTCAATGAGTTAGATAAATCCTAGCAACAGACACACCGGGAGGAAAGTGAGAGGAGTTGACTTTAAAATCAATAGAAAGCCTTACATGATAAAAGGACAATTACAATCTTTTGGCACAAGACAACAACCTCTGTTTATGGTATTGAAATTAAAGTGGACTAAAGGAATCCCAACCAACAAATTTCAATGTGCTCTGTGGCAATATTTAGAAATGTGGTGCGGACTTCAATTTCTCAAATGCTCGGTAATAATAAAAATTGAGGCTAGTATAAAATTACAGAAACTCTGGCCTAAATGCCATATAAAAATGCAGATGAGAATACTGTAAACAAATCTCTTTGCACCTTGAATACAACTGTTTAATATTTAGAGTAGCTAGACAACCACACTAAGGCTGTGTTAAAATAAGAACAAGATTATTTATACTGAACAAAAACTAAATATATCAGTCCATGTCAATATTTAAAAAAAGCAACTGCTGCCTTCAAAATGCCTATTTCATCAAGAATAATGACAGCAAAAAAAACTAAAATCACCTGCAATGTAATCGTTCACAATTGGAAAAAACATTTTGTGAGGTTGTCTCATGAGTGACCACAAAATTCTAAACTTCTGTCGACCACAGTGACCACTTTCTCTTACTATCCTAAAAGGAATCCACACTTCTCATGCTTTGGAAGGTTTATATAGACTACTGCACGCTGAATTACCCCATATTCAATCATGTGTAATCAATAGCAGAACATACAAATACGAGAGTAAGGTGTAGATCACTCAGTTTGCTGGCTATTTGGGATAGAGCAGATGGTACAGTATGTTTTGCTAGTGAAATGGAAGATAAACTATTCATCCTGTAACACTTGTTTTCTTTATCACTGTCTATTAAAATGTTCATTAAAAGGCACAAGGTAAGTGGATTGCAAACTACACTACAAAAGCGGTTACTATCCAGCAGAGCTAAAATAAATATTTCCACACTTAAAGTACAACATGGAGACAGATTGCAATTCTTAATAACTAACATGGATCTCTTCTGTGATATGTCTAATTACTCATTTTTACACCTTACACAGCTTAAGCTAAATGTAACATTGCATATTAACCCATCTTTAAAAACATGAGCCATACCTGTTTAGCCTTTGGGAATTCCTTAAATGCTGCCTGAACCAATCTTATTGTAGAATGAACTATAAAAGAACGGTGTCACTACCAAGCTTCCGGCTTTATAAAAAGCCTGGTAGCAACCTAGAACCACAGAGCTGCTGAATGCCACGTTTTTGGAAATAATTTTATAACTAATTTCATACAATTCTACAAATTTTGTCAGGGGGATTTTTTTGTGTGCAGTTTACAGCTAATGTCCTGCAATTCTACACATTTTGCCATAGGGTGCAGTTTTTAATATGTCAGAGTGACTAACAAAATCAATGGGGGCCCCCAGTTGGTAATTCGATCAGGATTACTAGAAGTTTAGATAGCTGCCCGCTAGACTAATTTACCAATCTAAAAATATTTAGCTGACATGGGTTCATTTAGTGACTTCCAGTGACTGACGCAAGAGAAAAACTGCTGATGCACAACCACATCTTGAAATTGCACCTTGTGTATTCTACCTCTCAAACGTAAGTTGAGATCCCACTGAGAACAAAATAATAATAAGTAGGCCTGTGGAATTGATCCTACACAAGGGTTTGATATCCCCTGGTGTAAAACGAGTGTTTGATATCCCCAAAGTTGAGCATTGCGAGACCTTAGAATTATAGGCTTTGAACATACAGTACCAGTCAAAAGTTTGGACACACCTACTAATTTCTTTATTTTTGCTATTTTCTACATTGTTAAATAATACTATGAAACTATGAAATAACACATGGAATCATGTAGTAACCAAAAAAAGTGTTTATTAAATCAAAATGTATTTTATGTTTGAGATTCTTCAAAGTAGCCACCCTTTGCCTTTGACAGCTTTGCACACTCTTGGCATTCTCTCAACCAGCTTCATCAGGAAGTCACCTGGAATGCATTTCAATTAACAGGTGTGCCTTGTTAAAAGTTAAGTTGTAGAAATCCTTTCCTTCTTAATGAGTTGAGCCAATCAGTTGTGTTGTGACAAGGTATGGGTGATATACAGAAGATAGCCCTATTCGGTAAAAGACCAAGTCCCAATTATGGCAATAACAGCTCAAATAAGCAAAGAGAAATGACAGTCTATCATTACTTTAAGACATGAAGGTCAGTCAATACGGAAAATGTCAAAAACGATCAACCGCTATGATGAAACTGGCTCGCATGAGGACCGCCACAGGAAAGGAAGAACCAGAGTCACCTCTGCTGCAGAAGACAAGTTCATTAGAGTTCACTGCACCTCAGATTTCAGCCAAAATAATTGCTTCCCAGAGTTTAAGTAACAGACATGTCAACTTAAACTGTTCAGAGGAGACTGCGTAAATCAGGTCTTCATGGTCGAATTGTCGCAAAGAAACTACTACTAAAGGACATGAATAAGAAGAAGAGACTTGCTTGGGCCAAGAAACACGAGCAATGGACATTTGACCGGTGGACATCTGTCCTTTGGTCTAATGATTCCAAATCTGAGATTTTTGGTTCCAACCACCGTGTTGTTGTGAGATGCAGAGTAGGTGAGCGGATTATCTCTGCATGTGTGGTTCCCACCGTGAAGCATGGAGGAGGTGTGATGGTGCTTTGCTAGAGACACTGTCAGTGATTTATTTAGAATTCAAGGCATGCTTAACTAGCATGGCTACCACAGCATTCTGCAGCGATATGCCATCCCATCTGGTTTCCACTGAGTGGCACTATCATTTGTTTTTCAACAAGACAATGACCAAGGAGAGTGATGGAGTGCTGCATCAGATAACCTGTCCTCCACAATCACCCAACCTCAACCCAGTTGAGATGATTTTGGTGGAACTGATGGAACTCCTTCAAGACTGTTGGAAGAGCATTCCTCATGAAGCTGGTTGAGAGAATGCCTAGAGTGTGCAAAACTGTCATCAAGGCAAAGGGTGGCTACTTTGAAGAATATAAAATATATTTTTGGGTTACTACATGATTCCATATGTGTTATTTCATAGTTTTGATGTCTTCACTATTATTCTACAATGTAGAAAATAATAAAAATAAAGAAAACCCCTAGAATGAGTAGGTGTCCAAACTTTTGACTAGTACTGTACATTTAGTCAATAATCAGTTATTGACATGGCCATGCTCTGTACAGTATACCTCACGTTTGTTTAATGCAAAATACCCAAACATAAATTGCTTACACGTTACAAACCTATTTGGAGAACTGAACACAAAAGCCCCATTCCCCAGAACAAACCTTTTGTCAGACAGAACCCCACCATTCTAAGATCTTGTTTTGCAGGATGATTTTATGAAGTGAAATCCTCCTCACACTCGAATCTGATATCCATTCATGTCTGGTGGCGGCTTCGGATCAAGAACTTTCTTCTCTCCAGATGGACTGTAAACCCCCAAAAAATATATATATGATTTCTCATGACACAGATTAAAACTGAGAGATTACTGTTCAGAGATTCCTCTTGAACTACACCATCATAGGACTTATAGCCTCTAGTGCTTGTTCAGATCAGTGCAGGGCCATCTCCACTACAGCTAGCATCTTGTTTATTGACTTAACGAGTATTTACTGTGCTGTCAGAGAGACTATAGTGAGACTAAGCAGCTCCTGACATCTGACTACATTGCACAATCAGTATTACCGTCTCTCGATGCGGCTGTTCCTGCGCATGGGGCTGCCTGGGTTACGGAGGGGCGAGCCCATGCTACTCTTCCTGTCTTTGGTGGGTGAAGGGGGTGCAGCCTTTCCAATCTGAAAGACAATCACACAGTTCTGTTTACCTCACAGTAACAACAAGGGGCACCACAAAGGTAGAGGTACAAATGCTTACAAGTTGAGTTCTGGTCATATCCACCGTGTAGACTAAGGAGAAGTGCAATTCTCCAATTACTAAACGTTTATTTTAAAATTCAGCACACCATTTATGCAGAGTAGGGAGGAGGAAGGACACATGCGTATAGATAGATACACACACACACAGATCATCAGCTTTCAATTACTTAGAGTAGTGCTAAGGTGAGCGAGCACCTCAGTGAGAGGCCCTATTGTGCTAAAGGAGGCACAGTTTTGACGGTGATGACGGTAAAATCGGCCCCATCTTTAATGTGATTGTGAGTGCGGCCATTGGGTGAGAGCCCTCGCTATAAAGGATCAGCCATTGATTGATTGAGGCAGCCATGCGTGACTCACAATGGAGCAGAGAAATGTCATTACATTAGTTATTATTATTCACAGGGCCCTGCGTAAGGCTCCTTTCATTACTGTTTGGGATGATAGCCCATGAGAGGTCATAATTTGAGGATGATAGCTCCTGAATTGGCAGGTCAACTCCATATCATCATGCATGACGGGTCAAAAGGAGGTCAGCAACTCTGTGATTAAGGGCTTTCCATCTGCTCAGGATGGATTCACATTCAACGATCCCCTTGTGCTTCCCTCTCACATAGATTCAGATCTAATGTAGCTCACATGCATCCCAATTTAATTTGACACTAATCTAAATTCAGTGCTGATACAGTGATATGCTGCAGACTAATTCAGTCTCAGTTGGATCCAGTGGTGTAATTTACTTAAGTAAAAATACTTTAAAGTACTACTTAAGTTTTTTATTTTTTTATTTACAGTATATATCTGGACTTTACTATTTGTATTTGACAACTTTTACTTCACTACATTTTTTAAATATATTTTTTTATTTTACCTTTATTTAACTAGGCAAGTCAGTTAAGAACAAATTCTTATTTTCAATGACGGCCTAGGAACAGTGGGTTAACTGCCTGTTCAGGGGCAGAACGACAGATTTGTACCTTGTCAGCTCGGGGGTTTGAACTTTCAACCTTCCAGTTACTAGTCCAATGCTCTAACCACTAAGCTGCCCTGCATTCCTAAAGAAAATGATGTACTTTTTACTCCATACGTTTTCCCTGACACTCAAAAGTACTCGTTACATTTGTATTAATTTAGCAGGACAGGAAATTTGTCTAATTCACACACTTATCAAGAAAACATCCCTGGTCATCCCTACTGCCTCTGATCTGGTGGACTAAACACATGCTTTGTTTGTAAATTATGTCTGAGTGTTGGAGCGTGCCCCTGGCTATCTGTAAATTTTAAAAACAAGAAAATGGTGCCTTCTGGTTTGCATAATATAAGATATTTGAAATTATTTATTATTTATTTTATAGTATATTTTAGCTGTTACATTGACTTTTGATACTTAAGTATATTTAAAACCAAATACTTTTACTCTAGTAGTATTTTTCTGGGTGACTTTTACTGGAGTCATTTTCTATCACGGTATCTTTACTTTTACTCAAGTATGACAGTTAGGTACTTTTCCCACCACTGGTTGGAGCTAATGCAATCACTAGAATTCTCTAATAAGGAAGCTGACTGGTTTGGTTCATGGACATTTTCCATCTCAGTCCCCAGGATCCTTCCTGGATGTGTGAACATGTCCTGCTTTAGTGCTGTACATCCCATCACACCCCAACACTCTTTAACAGATGATCTCTGTATCCCTGGTCCCGTACCTTCAGCCTCATGTCCCGGGTGTGTCTCTCCAGCTCTCTCCGCAGCTCCTCCTTGGTCAGTTTGTCCACGTCTATTATGGAGTGTTTCCAGTCTATCTGTTCCACACTGTGGGGGTCATGGGACACATACTGACCAATCTTCACCTTCCTCAAGGTGTGCCAGTAGCCCCTGTAGGCCCCCTCAAACTCCTGCACCAGGTCAGCCAGCGTGCGGAACTCCAGGGGTTTGAACATGAGGTCCTCCCGCCGGCTGATGCCCAGTGCTCCGAAGCGGCCCCCGCTGTGCACCCCCAGCACGATGTGGCAGAAGTGGTTCCCTGAGAACTGAGTCTTAAAGCTGAGGGGGAAGCGCTCCACACCCGGCATGCTGTTGCTGAGGTAACTGGGACAGGCAAGGTCAAGGAAATGGAAACCCCTATTATAACTTACCTGGTTGTATGCTCACACTGGACTGCTCTTTTACAGGGTAACATAGACAACAACAGTTTTCAAGCCCCAATGATCTGGTTTTTAAACAAGAATACATTAGTCATATACAGTAGTCTCAGACTGTAAGCACACGAGTCTGTTCTAATCACATAATACTTGGATGCCCTGGTTGTGCCCATAAAGCTTTGTCTTATCTAAATCCCTGTTACCACACTGTTTGGGGCATCACTCTGGGTTATTTTTAGTTTCCCATAAACACTCAGTTGGAAAACAACATTTCCAGGTCATCATTTATCCTCACCCCATTCCTAAGTCTCCAAAATTTGACAAAAAATGATGTGCAGGTAAAAACACAGGCATAAGAAACTCATTACAATTTCCACGTGCTGTCAGTGTGACCCATGGAATACCTAAGCTAATTAAAGGAAAGGATACATTCCAAGGATCACTGCCTCCAGACACTTGATTGGTAGTGACTCCCGGATCATCTCCTTGGCGATGTCCATCAACCTACACAGAATATGAGGGTTAGAAAAGACCTGAAGGAAAAGCAACAAAATAGTCTACACTAAGGTAATAATTCTAAACATGGATTGAAATGGCCTGAAGGACATTTGCACACATTGCAGGACATGTGCATGCATGCAAAGAGAAAATGATTACCTCCTTTAGAGAAAACTATTTTTAAATTGCAGGACATGTGCATGCATGCAAAGAGAAAATGATTACCTCCTTTAGAGAAAACTATTGATTACTAAAAAAGATCTCAAAGCTTAGAAAACTGGCACTTTGAGGAACATTGAAATAAAATCGTCTGGTCACAAACTGAGTGGATGAGCAAGCAAAATGTACTAGAAGCTCCTGCCTGGGAAACAGATCCTATTAGGCTATGATAACAGTTCCTGTTCCCTCAGTCCTGGGGTGCAACAGACATACAGCTGATCCAGATATCCAGTTCCTTCAGCTTCTGTCATGATCAGCGCAACTAGGAAGCAATTGGTAAACATCCTCAGCTGCTTCTTCTGTTTGCTGCCTCTGTGGCCTCTCTGCAGCTCCAGGAAAAACTATTTAGTCAAACCCTGAGATTCTCTCTGGCAGACAACAGTCATGTCATTTACACTGTCTGACATTTACAAACACTTAGGATCATCAAAGAGCTAAGCTAAAACGAAACGTTAGGAAACATTAATTGGATAGAAGAAACTGTGCTTACGCAGTAAGAGGCCTGCTCTTCTTGATTTCAAAAAACTGTGTTCCTGTGTGATTGTACCTGTAGGATATTGTTAAGTACAAAGAATGCAGAGGGAGTGAAACAACATGGAACTGTTCAAACACAACTAAACATATTCTCATGGGGAATAAAAACATGTTAAGTGATTTCTGATATTCATACTTCCTCGTTTGTGAATTATGGATGAGCTTCTTGAGCTGAGAGGTGCTAATGTTTATGCTTAAAATAGATTATAGCCTAAACATGGCCTACATTCTGAGATGTTGTGACATGTTTAGGACATACATATTGTCCTGAAAAGACAGAGTCAAACAAGTATGAAGTATATATGAACCATTTTACTGGTCAGTCACCACCATAATACTTATTCAGTACATCTACTGTGTGTGGGCCAGTTTCCAATAGCATGGAATCAGCTTGTGCCTATATCTATGAATGATGTATGAAGCTTAAAGCAATACATAATACAGTGCATGGCTAACACATATTTCAGAAGACCCATCTTGAATTCAAACCCAGAGCAGAGTGTGCTTGCATCATGCATGGAATTGAGTTTGTTTGCTCAACCGAATGTATATTTTGTTGACATATCTGGATATGTCCTAAACTGTTCAGCCCACCCTGTCAATCATAAAAACTGACCATGACAAACAACTGCACCTTGAGGTCCAATGAAGAGTCATAGCTTTATCTAGGCTACCTGGGCTATCATTGGTTCAGTGCTTGGCAATAGTGACAAGCAGTTCTACCATTCCAGGCAAAGGATACTGCAAATCCCTGATATATTTCTGTATGGCTTCTAGGCGCTGTGGGATACTGGTGGTCGGCTGGTATGTAGGCACACTCAGTGTTGGAATCTATGGGGGAGAGGCAGAGCACAACCAGAGGCATTAATATCACACAATCCCTATATTTACATAGTTGGAGAATGTCCACTTGTTTAACCTAACAACCATGTTTTTTAAACTTTTAACCCATGATCATTATCTTAATTGTTCCCTATGGCGAGTCTATCGGTGGCAGGTAGCCTAACGGTTAAGTGTGATGAGGTTTAACTGAAAGGTTGCTATGACAATCTAGTGACATTTTCATCTGCGTGGTCTGTAATGTATATATTTGACAGCTTTATCCACTTGGTTTTGGTCCGAAAATAATGTAATTTTGTATAATGAAATTCCTAACTGGAATGCGCAGTCGGAGACACACTTAGTATACTTAACGAAAACAAACAACCCATCATTGACAATAGTCCGTGGATGTCTTCAAGCATACAGTGCCTTCGGAAAGTATTCAGACCCCTTGACTTTTTCCACATTTTGTTACGTTACAGGCTTAATCTAAAATGGATTAAATCGTTTTTTTTTCATTGTCAATCTACACACAATACCCCATAATGACAAAGCAAAAACAGGTTTTAGAATAAAAAACTGAAATATTACATAAGTATACAGACCCTTTACTTAGTACTTTGTTAAAGCGATAACAGCCTCACATCTTCTTGGGTATGACGCTACAAGCTTGGCACACCTGTACTTGGGGAGTTTCTCCCATTCTTCTTTGCAGATCCTCTCAAGCTCTGTCAGGTTGGATGGGGAGCGTTGCTGCACATCTATTTTCAGGTCTCTCCAGAGATGTTCGATCGGGTTCAAGACCAGGCTCTGACTGGGCCAGTCAAGGATATTCAGAGACTTGTCCCAAGGCCATTCCAGCATTGTCTTGGCTGTGTGCTTAGGGTCGTTGTCCTTTTGGAAGGTGAACCTTCGCCCCAGTCTGAGGTCCTCAGCACTCTGGAGCAGGTTTTCATCAAGGATCTCTTTGTACTTTGCTCCATTCATCTTTCCCTCGATCCTGACTAGTCTCCCAGTCCCTGCCGCTGAAAAACATACCCACTGCATGATGCTGCCACCACCATGCTTCACCGTAGGGATGGTGCCAGATTTCCCCCAGACATGATGCTAGGCATTCAGGCCAAGGAGTTCAATTTTGTTTCTCATGGTCTGAGATTCCTTTAGGTGTCTTTTGGCAAAGTCCAAGCAGGCTGTTGTGTATTTTACTGAGGAGTGGCTTCCGTCTGGCCACTCTACCATAACGGCCTGATTGGTGGAGTGCTGCAGAGATGGTTGTCCTTCTGGAAGTTTCTCCCATCTCCACAGTGGAACTCTGTCAGAGCGACCATCGGGTTCTTGATCACCTCCCTGACACAATCCTGTCTCGGAGCTCGACAGATATCTCCTTTGACCTCATGGCTTGGTTTTTGCTCTGACATGCACTGTCAACTGTGAGACCTTATATAGACAGGTCTGTGCCTTTCCAAATCATGTCCAATCAATTGAATGTACCACAGGTGGACTCCAATCAAGTTGTAGAAACATCTCAAGGATGATCAATGGAAACAGGATGCACCTGAGCTCAATTTTGTGTCTCATAGCAAAGGGTCTGAATACTTATGTAAATAAGATATTTCAGTTTTATTTTTTATATATTTGCTAAAATGTCTAAAAACCTGTTTTTGCTTTGTCATTATGGGATATTGTGTGTCGCTTGATGAGGAAATGTTTTTATTTAATCCATTTTAAAATAATGCTGAAACGTAACAAAATGTGGAAAAAGGGAAGGTGTCTGAATACTTTCCAAATGTACTATATAGTCAATTAACTTTGCATTCATATGGTTGATTTACTGAATGTATTATATCCAGGTGAGGAGAAGGCATGGACAGCTCAACTGGATTCTGCATGCCTGTATGTTGCATGACAGAAATATGTAGCTTTTAAATGACCGTTGTACAATTAAACTGAATCACTCCATTACCATCATTCTGCATAATCAGCTATTCACTCTATTGTCAGTAAGTGTGAATTTGATGAAGTTCATGTAGCATAATATACTAAGCCCATGCTATTGGAAAATATATCTTCCTGAACCGTTTACTTTATGTTTATCTCAATCTTGAATGATGGTTTACTTTAAATAAATGTGACTGGTGTGCATATTACTGAAACAGTGTCTAGGCCTATATTTCGGGGGGCTATTGACAAAGTCTGCGTACGAGTGCAGCCTGTAGAGTTCTCAACAGTCAGGCAGGGTGTCTAGCTAGGTCAGGACTTCACCTTCATCCTACCTTGGGCAGATCACTGGCTCCCCGGATGCGTTTCCCTATGGCCTCACCATTAGGGTGAATCCGGGCCACATGCCTCCACATCTGCTCCCAAGTCTCCTCATCCACTGGTAGGCCTCCCCTGTTCACAAAGAAGGGCACACCTCCATCCCGCAAGTCCTCTTCACCTTCATCCTCCTGCTCCTCATCTCTCTCCTCCACCCCCACACACCCCACTGTGGTCCTCAGCATCCCGCCACACAACGGACCCCAGTCCTGGAACCTGGCTGGCACAAATGGCTTACAGCCTCGCCCTTTAACTGTCAATCTGATTGCAGTTTCTCAGCAAGTAACACTCCCACAGCAGGTGAGAAACATGAGCAATTCATGACCCGCTGGATATGTAGGACTTTGCAAAACTGCAGGCTGTAGCCTATTAGCCTGCAAATTCAAATACTGTGCCTCTCATGAACAAAATGGCACACTGACTTGAAAATATGTTCCATATGTTGTTACAATTGTCCACTTAAATTGTCAGATGAGTTCAACTTCAAAAACATTAACAAATGCTTCCAAAATCAGAGATTAAAGGGAATTTTTGCTACCTCGATAGTCATAATCACTATCTGATCAACATGGTTATTGGCACTTTATAAAAATCACAATGATCTATAAGATGCAAATTAAGTCAAGTATATCACTGAAAAACATGAAACTACACAAAAATGATCAAAACTAGAAAAGGCGTGAATTGGCAGCCAACATTAAACACACTATACTAGGCCTGCAACATTGATGATAAATTCAGCACCTTGGAAATAATGAATACACACAATGCCTACAACATAACGGGGGAAAAAATAGCAGTCTTCCAACAGGGTAGGCCACAACAAACTACCTTATTACAAATCCCTAATACCCGGCACCGTTATCACAGAGCGGGGATTCCGTCTATATCCAAAACGCCGGGAAAGATTCGATTGGACATTTCTTCGACACTCTGCTTAGCCGGTGGCGCATTTCAGTCTAGTCCATTTGACATCATATTCTTCTTGTCAGTCCAAGTCATTGTCCAGTTTGAACGCCCATGGCTTCACAGTAGCGAGTGCTGATCTCATGCCTGCTACAATATTGCGCCGCTCAGACACTCCCAGAACCCAGCAGCTGCGCATGCTCTATCTGACGGATTACATCTTCCACGACATGCACATTTCGTCTACTGTGGGTGGCGTCAGCCAAACAAAATTACTCCTCTATTACAGACAAATGATGAGCGGAAAATGCATTAGTCTATTGATAAATATACTGTGAACTGCAATGACTTGCAGGTACGTGATATAATGCCAGCACAGTGGGCAGCTATTATATTAACATTTAACAGCAAATATATTGTATTGGCATCATTCTTGGATACTTTACATGCAGCAAAGCTCAAGGGTTTACTGTATAATAAATGCATTCTCCAAGTTATCAAAGCTCTAGGAGTACTATAATAGAAAAACTGGAGACATTTTACTTCTTCCATTCATTTATTGCACTTTTATGGGACAAAAATTAGGTTTGGATTGGTAAGAAAAACACAGCCAGAATAAGCTTGCAAAAAATATTCTGTCATTCCCTTTTTCACACAAAAAACCCAGCATAAACTCAAGTCCTTTAAATACAATAAGCAGGTAAACAAATCAAATCCTCCTCGACAGAAGCCACAGTCCAACTGGAATTTAAATCCGATTTCCATCCATTGAATGTTAAAATCTTGGAGCACCATAGTCATCAGGCATTCTTTCAATGTTGAACCTGTGAATAAATATTGTTAGACATGGTTTAAAGATCATGGTATAAGGTATTTTACCTTGCTATACATTTTACTCCCATACACTGAGTGTACAAAACATTAAGAACACCTGCTCTTTCCATGACAGACTAACCAGGTGAATCCAGGTGAACGCTATGATCCCTTATTGGTCTCTTGATAAATCCACTTCAAATCAGTGTGGATGAAGGGGAGGAGACAGGTTAAAGAAGGATTTTTAAGCCTTGAGATATGGATTGTGTATGTGTGTCATTCAGAGGGTGAACGGGCAAGACAAAATATTTAAGTGCCTTGGAACGGGGTATGGTATTAGGTGCCAGGCGCACTGGTTTGTGTCAGAAACTGCAACGCTGCTGGGTTTTTTACACAAGTTTCCTGTGTGTATCAAGAATGCTTCACCACCCAAAGGACATCAAGCCAACTTGACAACTGTGGGAAGCGCTGGAGTCAACATGGGCCAGCATCCCTGTGGAACGCTTTCGACACCTTGTGGAGTCCATGCGCCAACAAATTGAGGCGGTTCTGAGGGCAAAATGGCTGTGCACTAGAACACTAATAATTTATGTTAATTCTGACCTATGGTTGGAGATGTACATGATGGGTACTCCTGGGATCTTTCTGATTCTTCTCTTCAGGTCTCTGTCCACAGTTGCCAGGATGTAGCACTTGTGCTGTGAAAGACACACAATTTCATTGATGCTCTTCTCTGGTAGAAAACCAGTGTTCTAATAACTACAGGGTTCACCTAATATACACAGAACAAAAATATAAAATGCAACATGGACCAAATTCATAGATTTTTACTGAGTTACAGTTCATATAAGGAAATCAGGCCATTGAAATAAACAAGGCCCTAATCTATGGAATTCACATGACAGGGAATACAGATATGCATCTGTTGGTCACAGATACCTTTAAAAAGGTAGGGGCGCGGAGGAAAAAATTTGACAGTATCTGGTATAACCACAATTTGCCTCATGGAAATCAGGCTGTTGATTGTGGCCTGTGGAATGTTGTCCCACTCCTCTTCAATGGCTGTGCGAAGTTGCTGGATATTGGCGGGAACTGGAACGCGCTGTTGTACACATCGATCCAAGCATCCCAAACATGCTCAACGGGTGACATGTCTGGTGAGTATGCAGGACAGCTTCCAGGAACTGTGTACAGATCCTCACGACATGGGGCTGTGCATTATCATGCTGAAACATGTGGTGATGGCAGCGGATGAATGGCACGATAATGGGCCTCAGGATCTCGCCACAGTATCTCTGTGCATTAAAATTGCCATTGATAAAATGCAATTTTATGGGGCACTCTGTTCACAACATTGACATCAACAAACCGCTCACCCACATGACACCATACACGCTGTCTGCCATCTGCCCAGTACAGTTGAAACCGGGATTAAGCCGCGAAGGCACACTTCTCCAGCATGCCAGTGGCCATCGAAAGTGAGAATTTAACCACTGAGGTGGGTTACAACGCCGAACTGCAGTCAGGTCAAGACACTGGTGAGAATGACGAGCAAGCAGATGAGTTTCCATGAGATGTTTTCTGACAGTTAGTGCAGAAATTCTTTGGTTGTGCAAACCCAGTTTCATCAGCTGTCCGGATAGCTGGTCACTGACGATCCTGCAGATGAAGAAGCTGGATATGGAGGTCATGGGCTGGCGTGGTTACGCGTGGTCTGTGGTTGTGTGGCCGGTTGAACGTACTGCCAAATTATCTAAACTGACATTGGAGGCAGTTTATGGTAGAGAAATTAACATGATATTATCTGGTAACAGCTCTGGTGGACACAGGATTCGAAGAGACAGTGGCTAGTCAAATTCAAGGACTTAAGTACTTTTTCAAGCACTATTTATTTTCAAGGACCGTCCCCCTCTTCAAAGGGGGAGACACTCTAGACCCAAACTGTTACAGTCCTATATCCATCCTGCCCTGCCTTTATCAAGTCTTCGAACGCCAAGTTAACAAACAGATCACCGACCATTTCTAATCCCACCGTACCTTCTCCACTATGCAATCTGGTTTCCGAGCTGGTCATGGGTGCACCTCAGCCACGCTCAAGGTTCTAAATGTTATCATTACCGCCATCGATAAAAGACAGTACTGTGCAGCCGTATTCATCGACCTGGCCAAGGCTTATGACTCTGGCAATTACCGCATTCTTATCGGCAGACTCAATAGCCTTGGTTTCTCAAATGACTGCCTCGCCTGGTTCACCAACTACTTCTCAGATAGAGTTCCGTGTGTCAAATTGGAGGGCCTGTTGTCCGGACCTCTGGCAGGGGTTTCACAGGGTTAAATTCCCGGGTCGACTCTTTTCTCTGTATACATCAATAATGTCGCTCCTTCTACGGGTGATTCTCTGATCCACGTCTACGCACGCGACACCATTCTGTATACATCTGGCCTTTCTTTGGACACTGTGTTAACAAACCTCCAAACGAGCTTTATAGCCATACATCACTCCTTCCGTGGCCTCCAACTGCTCTTTAATGCTAATAAAACTAAATGCATGCATCTTCAACCGATCGCTGACCGCACCCACCCGCCGACTAGCATCACTACTCTGGATGGTTCTGACTTAGAAAATGTGGAGAACTACAAAATACCTAGGTGTCTGGTTAGACTGTCAACTCTCGTTCCAGACTCACATTAAGCATCTCCAATCCAAAATTAAATGGGCTATTTCGCAACAAAGTATCCTTCACTCATGCTGCCAAATGTAACAGATGTGAAACGGCTAGCTTAGTTAGCAGTGGTGCTAACTAAGTGGTGCTAAATAGCGTTTCAATCGGTGACGTCACTTGCTCTGAGACCTTGAAGTAGTGGTTCCCCTTGCTCTGCAAGGGCCGCGGCTTTTGTGGAGCGATGGGTAACGATGCTTCGTGGGTGACTGTGGACTGTTGTTGATGTGTGCAGAGGGTCCCTGGTTCGAGCCCGGGTATGGGCGAGGGAACGGTCTAAAGTTATACTGTTACACAAACATACCCTCGTAAAACTGACTATCATACCGATCTTTGGCAATGTCAATTACAAAATAGCCTCTAACACTCTACTCAACAAATTGGATTTCGTCTATCACAGTGCCATCTGTTTTGTCACCAAAGCCCAATATACTACCCACCACTGCGACCTGTATGCTCTCGTTTGCTGACCCTCGCTACATATTCATCGCCAAACCCACTGGCTCCAGGTCATCTATAAGTCTTTGCTAGGTAAAGCACTGCCTTATCTCAGCTTATCTTATCTCAGGTCACCATAGCAACACCCACCTGTAGCACACACTCCAGCAGGTATATGTCACTGGTCATCCCCAAAGCCAACACCCCCTTTGGCCGCCTTTCCTTCCAGTTCACTGCCGCCAATGACCGGAATTAATTGCAAAAATCACTGAAGCTGGAGACATAGCTTCCTCAATAACTTTAAGCATCAGCTGTCAGAGCAGTTTACGGATCACTGCACCTGTACACAGCCCATCTGTAAATAGCCCACCCAACTACCTCATCCCCATATTGTTATTTTTGTTGTTGTTGCTCTTTTGCACCCCAGTATCTGCACATAGATCACTCGTGTTAATGCAAAATTGTAATTATTTCGCCACTATGGCCTATTTATTGCCTTACCTCCCTAATTTTACTAAATTTGCACACACTGTACATTTGTATTGTGTTATTGACTGTACATTTGTTTATCCTATGTGTAACTCTTTGTTGTTTTTGTCATGCTGCTTTGCTTTATCTTGGCCAGGTCGCAGTTGTAAATGAGAACTTGTTCTCAACTGGCCTACCTGGTAAAATACAGGTGAAATAAAAAATTAAATCAACTTGTAATAGTTAATATTATGCAATTGTTTCTAGTCACCACCGGATGGCAGAATATCTCCATAACTTACTGTACATCACAACCTTAAACAGAACTTGTCACTACATACACGAGTGGTAAGTCAGTACTGTTGATGTTGAATTATATAAACTGTAACTTAGTAAAATCTTTGAAATTGTTGCATTTATATTTTAGTTTACATGGCAATAATATTAAACTTGTCTTTATATTTCCCTAAATGTGAGGTCCCAGTCTGTCCCAACACATGCCATGAAAGTGAATACTGAAAGTGTAAAAGGCTCTTAGTTGACTCTACATTTTTGTATTCTATACCCGTTTGAAGAGAAACAAGTTATTAATGTGTTTGATAATCTTTTTAATCTTATCTCAGGGGACTATATTTACATTTTAGGGGATCCCACATGGGTTTCGGACACCAAGTTTGGTTACCACTCTACTAATAACCGCTCTCCCTGCTTGCTTCAATGCTTCCTCTCTCTGTATCTCCTTTGCCTCTTTCATTTCAGCCTGACTCACCACTGTCTGTCTCACTAATCTCTATAAAGAATGCATTTTGTTATAAGAACTTATAGCAGCCCATCTTTTGATTACAGCTAGTTTAATTTCAGTCAACTGCTCCTGCTGAGGTCAACTGCTTAATGTTGGGCAGAGTGGTGAATGAATGCGCTGCCAACAAGCTAAATCCGGGGGACCAGGGGAACATAACGAGCATATATGAATCATTGCTCCCTGGTTAGGTTTGACAAAACATAAATATTTAGCCATGCAGGATTGAATCTACATGTGCCTGTCATTTTAGCTATCGATGTACCTTTGGGAGGTGCCTATTCAGTCAGTTCTGTACCTGCCTAGCTGAGTGGCAGTGTGGGTGAAATGAGTGAGCTTGCCTGGAAACCAGAGAGCGAAACAAGAAACAAAACGCAGTAGTCTGCCTGGGAATTAATTAGCAAGACCAATACATTTTTCTAATATTTTTCATATTTGATCCTTTTCTGTTCTCCTCTCATTTTAATTCAAGGACCAACTTCAAAAATGTCAGATTTAAGGTATTGCAGTACTTGAATTTGTGTGGCAAATTCAAGTACTTTAAGCACCTTGTGTAAACCCTGTTGATATTCATGCAGTCAGCATGCCAATTGTATGCTCCCTCAAAACATGACACATCTGTGGCGTTGTGTGACAAAACTGCACATTTTAAAGTGGCCTTTTATTGTCCCCAGCACAAGGTCGATCTGTGTAATGATCATGCTGTTTAATCATCTTTTTAATAAGCCACACCTGTGAGGTGAATGGATTACCTTGGAAAAACATAAAGGCTCACTAACAAGGATGTAAACAAATTTGTGCACACAATTTGAGAAATAAGGTTTCTCAATATGGAACTTTTATTTCAGCTTATGAAACATGGGACCAACACTTTACACGTTGCGTTTATATTTTTGATCAGTATAATATATTGTCAATTTAGTACATTAAATTACATTACCTGTGTTACCCTTTGAACTAAACAGTCATCAGCGTAAGTTCCTTTGTGGGTGCATGGCAGTCGTTCGAACCGAGGATCCTTGGCTATCCTACAGAAACAGACAAATATTTATCTGTCAAATACTTCCCCTATGGAACATCGATAATAACCCTCTAAACCAGTGGAGGATGCTGAGGGGAGGACGGCTCATAATAATGGCTGGAGCAGAGCAAATGGAATGGAAACCATGTGTTTAATGTTGTTGATACTGTTCCACCTATTCCACTCCAGCCATTACCACGTGCACATCCTCCCCAATTAAGGTGCCACCAACCTCCTGTGCTCTGATCATGTGTTTATGTCTAGATGTACCTGGGTGTTGGTCTTCACAACAGGCTAGTTACCTTAGAGCAACTCGATACTTCATCCCCAGTTTCTCTATCTCAGCCATTACACAGTCTGTGATGCATGGGATACCTTGATGATAATTTCAAATATACAGTTATTGCCTAATAGGGTTACATTAATTGAGTTTCAGCGGAACAAACTTTTCCAGATACTCACATTTGGCGTACAGGCAGTCCATCATTGACTGAACTATGTCGAGTTTAGCCTTGATGGAGAAGTTGATGAAATTGGTGTCGACAAGGATGTGATAAGGGGGACCAAGCTGAGTGTTGTACTGGAAGAACAGACATGATGGATATTTTGGCCTGCAGGTAGGAAAGGAATGTGTGAACACACAGTATGAAGGTATCAACGTATAATCAATCATGTGTTCACAATATATTGAATATCAGTTAAGAACTATTGGTACATTTATATTTGTTTACTCAGATGTACTTACACTTCTTTTTCCTTTATTTCTGAAGGATCTTTCTTTTTTTTCGCCTGTACTTTGGTACGGTCTTTCTCTTTTCTAAAGAAACACAGTCATTACCATAGAAATTCAAACTGGAGAGATCGTGATAGATAAGTTCGCTATGTCTTATTCAAAGTAAATAAAGGAATATGTGAACAATTAGTAAGCAAACTGGCAAGCTAGTTATTTCTGACAATCCATGCCAATTTGTTAACTTGACAATTAGTATATACAAAGTTGGCATGGTTTGTTAGTCAACTAACGTTAGCTCGCTAAATGGTGTGTGTGTGTGATGATCCTGTGCAGAAAGTACAATATACATTCATATTCGTGTTTACCGGCGGTAGTAACTTAGCTTGCTAGCTAGCAACTCACATTCTCTGATCTTTCAAACTTATCATTCTCTTCATTGAAGCAAACTTTTTAGTCTTCCGTTTCCCCTGAATTACACATATTGGAATAATACAGTCAGGACAAAAAAATAAAAACACTAGCTAGCTACGGTTAATCGAGAAATGCACGTTACGTTAGCTCATGGTTAGCAAGTTAACGTTCGTTAGTTAGTAGTAGCAGAGCAACACAAAGCATACGAACTCCCATCAACAACTACTGAAACACATGTTCAATCATTAAAACAGCTAAATCAACAACCGCTATATACATTGTATCATGTCATTATAATATGATAAGTTAAAGGACGACGTTACCATGATTTGTTATCCAACAGCGGACTTCTTGCATCTCCCTAGTAGTATAGCCCTCGTGTAACTGTGTTTTTACGTCATCAACAATAGACGTTTGCTGCCTTTGCACATTTTGACTTCCGATTGCTGATGGCTAGCTAAATGTGATAAATACAAGCAAGGTATGATAAGTGTTATTGTTGAAATGAACATTGTATTAGCTATGTAATGTATTTCAATGAATAGTTGGCGCAGCTATGCGTGCGGGGTGGATTATCACATTTGTTTTGAAACACTGAATTTGGCTTTGGAATACCACATTTCTATTTTGCGTTGACATTGACGGTTAACGTCGCTAGTTAGCACAGTCTAGCTATCAGCAACTAAGGTTAGCTAGCTATCATGCACTTGTTTTGAAGGAATTGATGATGCGACATGTTTTTTTGTGTATCTAACTAACGTTAACTAAAATCATGTTGTAGCTAGCTATATATTCATCCCTGCCAGTTTTGTTAGTTTTGCATAGCCTAAGACATGTTAATCACGTTTCTAATGATGGTCGTTATTAGCCACGGTTCTCCATTCTACACCTGCATGGAGTAGAGAGATAACGACATAACTAACTGCTTGTTCCGTTAATTGATCGCCTTACTTTGCCAACCAGCCAGGTAACGTTAGCAGGACAAGTTAACCCCAAGAGCCAGTATCAAGGCATATTGATTACTGAAGCTATGCAGTATTGCTAAACCTTTCACCATTCCAGATGTGTCATTTCTCGTCATATCTTTAGCAAACAGCACTCTGTGATGTGCTGTCAAAAAACCTCCTTATTGATACAGCCTAGTATCCTCGACCTAGTTGTCATTCATAGGGGTCATATGTATATCAATGCCGTATCATTTCAACCTTGATGAATGCTTCCAAAGCGGCGCTGATAACAAATGGGTATCTTGTGGAAGATGTTGTTTTTGTAGAAAGTCTGTCTTTGGGTATGCCACAATGCATTTAGTCTATGTTTTTATCACTATGGTCTTTGGTGGTCTTTAGTTTAGATTATGAGATTCAAGTAATGAGACCTTTTAGGACCCTTGCCAGTTCATGCATATTTAAGTAATCTGGATTACATGTCGTATCCCATCACCCAACACTCCTCCAGTGTGACACATTAATATTCATACATGTCTTCTTGGCTATGCTGGTACTGATTAGTGACAGTGTCTGAGTAGCTAAATGAGCATGGACACACGTTTTTCATTGTCTCAGTCATTGTTTAGGTTCATTCTTTTTGAACTGTCGGACTTATACCTGTCATGTTTTGTTGTTTCTCAAGGTCTTTCCAAGTGAAGAAGCTGGAGAATTTAAGATCATTTGAGACTTTATCGTGCAATATTTTGGACCTGGCCCAGCCTTTGTGAGGAGCAGAGGAGTCTGAGTCCAGGCTGAAGATGGTCTGATGGACCGCCGCTTTTTGCTGACCTTCCTCTTCTGCTCAGTCTCGTGGATTTTCTTCTGGGAAGTGTGCTGGAAGAAAGGCAAAGAAAGTCAGATTGAAGAATGGATTCAAGGCCACAGTCTCTCCGAATACAAACACTTACTTGAAGGTCAGTTGAGAAAATATATGCCACTCTTTGCGATGATCCAGTGTTTGTGAATGACATGGAACATCTTCAGTGGCAGTTTGGCATATCTGAACTATTGCTGATGGGAAGGAGGCTAATGTAATTGCAACCAAACACAGTAAATCTTAATTGATTTGCTCTGTAGGTAATGCACAGCATCCCAGTTCTTTTACAACAAGAGGAATTTATTCTCTTTGAATTATCTCATCCATTGGAGTTTGCACAAAAGCCTATCAAATCAAATCAAATCAAATGTATTTATATAGCCCTTCGTACATCAGCTGATATCTCAAAGTGCTGTACAGAAACCCAGCCTAAAACCCCAAACAGCAAGCAATGCAGGTGTAGAAGCACGGTGGCTAGGAAAAACTCCCTAGAAAGGCCAATACCTAGGAAGAAACCTAGAGAGGAACCAGGCTATGTGGGGTGGCCAGTCTCTTCTGGCTGTGCCGGGTGGAGATTATAACAGAACATGGCCAAGATGTTCAAATGTTCATAAATGACCAGCATGGTCGAATAATAATAAGGCAGAACAGTTGAAACTGGAGCAGCAGCACAGTCAGGTGGAAGTTGAAACTGGAGCAGCAGCATGGCCAGGTGGACTGGGGACAGCAAGGAGTCATCATGTCAGGTAGTCCTGGGGCATGGTCCTAGGGCTCAGGTCCTCCGAGAGAGAGAAAGAAAGAGAGAAGGAGAGAATTAGAGAACGCACACTTAGATTCACACAGGACACCGAATAGGACAGGAGAAGTACTCCAGATATAACAAACTGACCCCAGCCCCCCGACACATAAACTACTGCAGCATAAATACTGGAGGCTGAGACACAGTTCACAGTTCAAATGGCGTTTTAATGAAGGTTAGGCCAATGGGTGAAATTCCTTCTCGACAGCTTATCTTCAGCCATTAGTGTAACTCTTTGTAGTGCCTGAGGTTGTTGTTTCAGTGATTTAGGGCCTTCTTGTTTGCAGGTAAGAGTGTATTCTTGTGTTCCCCTCATTCTGGTAATGTTGAGGTGTATGTTTTTGTTACAAGGCTATAGACTAGAATAGATCCTCATACTGGCATGTCTACTCTGCTCTGGCTGCTTTGTCTGCCTCTTTGTCTGTCTGTGTGTGTAGATGTGGAGACTCTGGAGGAGCTGAGCCTGAGTGTTCTGACTCGTCTGGAGGACGTGGTGAGAGAGAAGCGGCGCTGGAGGGACATCGCAGAGGCTCACATCCAGCTGCTGCGAGACTTTGCCTTCCAGGAGTGGCTTTGCTCTCAAAGCCTTGAGCACTACTATCATACGTAAGCATAAGACCACCATGTTATTAGCACATTACTACCTACCTCTCACCTGTCATGGGCAGATTCAACATTACTACACAATTCTGCACTTACATCTTACAGAATTCATTCATTTTGCGAAACAGTGAGAGGTCTCTCTCTTTCTCTCTTTCACTGAGAGAGGCTACATGGCTGAGAATAACAACCATAGAACAGATACTGCTTTGTGTCTGCTTTTTGTCCACTTGGGAGCAGACTCCCCATTCATGGCTGGCTGCGCTTGGTGACATTGAGCTCAGGAGGCTGCAGTGTTTCAAAGGGTCACTGCAGTAATGAGTGCTCTTAAGGGGCTGTTACACATACGACATAGTAGTCGATGTTCTGCAATCCTACAAATGTGGGGGTAGCTCTCTGGACTGAGTTGAACTGCAGTCAGACTGAGCCTATATGCCTTTCTGTATAATAGTATAACCTTAACTTGTTTCATGTATTCATTACTAAATAAAGACAAATGTTTTCTATTTTCAGTTGTATCACATACATATATTTTGTTGTGATACATAGGTTAGTCATACAGAGGGGATTGTAAACTTGACTTCCTCTTTGCAGATTGTTCAGTACAGTATGAGCTCAGGTCTGTCTGACCACTGGCTCTTTACCTAAAGTAATGTATTGTGAACATGAGCAGCTGGGTTATAGTGGTTATTACACTGTGTTTATTGTGGCTACAGCAGCTGTCAACCCTGGAAAGCTTTGCTCCTTGAGTAGATTACACTGTACCATTTAATACATGTGTCATAGGAATACTAATCCACTTTCATCATGACTCACTACATACCACACTATGACTATCTGGCTTTCTAATGTTTATATAACTCTTGAAGAGGCAATCTGTGTTTGCTACATCCATTTCTGGACATTTAAATTCATGATTAATTTGCATAGATTCTTGAAGAATATAACTTAGAAACCCCTCATGAGCATAGTAAAATGTTCTTACCCCATCAGAACCCAAAATATAGACTTGCTCTACTCCTTTGTTTCTAAATAAAGTAATTGTAAACAAACACTGTATTGCCTCAATATGGTTAACTGTAATTTTGATCTCATTTGATTTCCTTGCATCCATAGCTTTGTCTATGAATTTGAGAGTGGTTACATTTCTCCAGCATTCCCGCAGCTATTTACCAAATCAGGGGCAGTTTGACCGATTTGTTGTTGTTTTAACTGCAGATTGCCCCTTTTTAATGCTTAATATAAATGTAACGTAGTAGATCATGTTATGTTTACTGTGGTGCAGTGCAGAACAAGGTGATAAACCAATATTTGCTTTAAGTGAACGATATAGTACACAGAAGCCTATTTAAGGCACTCGCTAACAGACCACAGCCCTGTTTAAAGCCAGGTTTTTCTTGTTCAGTCGCTCTGTGTGTTGTCCTGTGTGAGACTGTGGCCATGCTAGAGGTGAAATGAATACAATTGACTTTTTTTTTTCTTCTCTGTTTGACCATATTGCACTGTGGTCCAAATGAAGACTGAAGACCTTGGGTTGTATGAATCTGGATGATCTAGCCCAGTTTGACAGCCAGTTGCAGCTCTCTCTTGCTGCGTGGGGATACTACTACGAAGACTACATCAAGTTGTCCACGGGCGTCAAGGTTCTCCAGGCCTCAAGGGGGCGCCGCGACCAAGACTACGAGATCCAACTGGTGCACAACCTTGCTGAGAGGCGGCTGAATGAGAAGTGGTCTATCGGTGAGTGCCTGATCACTTTGTAGACATTGTTTGACAGGTGTTGAAAAACTTCTGCCTTGTATTGAGACAGAGTGACTTCAACAACTGTCTGTAGAAGATACTGATGTATTGCAAGCCCTAGCGTTTCACTGTTTTATTAAGCAATAGCCACACAGATGAGCAGAACTATGTTGTGAAGGAGAAGTTGACTGTTATTACGTAGTCATGCTGAAACAATAAGTGCAATAACTGTTTCATGGATGTGTGTGTGTGTGGGAGTATGTGTGTGTATATGAATGGAAAGGTGACTTACATATACAGTACCAGTCAAAGTTTGGACACACCTACTCATTCAAGTGTTTTTCTTAATTTTTTTACTATTTTCTACATTGTAGAATAATAGTGAAGACATCAAAACTATGAAATAACACACATGGAATCATGTAGTAACCAAAACAATGTTAAACAAATCAAAAAATATTTTAGATTCTTCAAAGTGACACCTTTGCACACGCTTGGCATTCTCTCAACCAGCTTCATGAGGTAGTCACCTGGAATGCATTTAAATTCATGATTAAACACTTGAACTTGAACACTTAGTGATTGAACACTTAGAGCTTGTCAGCAGATGTGGTTTTCCTACAAGCATTACATTTAAAAAAAGGATAAATGTAATATTTAAAGAGGAGCCAGGGTTGGAGAGGTCTATGCTGCCACCTAGGGCTGAGCGATATATCTAATTAATTAAAATGAACGTTTTTACCTGATATTCCAAAATTGTATTGCAAAATTATTTTTTTGTGTGTTACTTCTTGGAAGATTATACATTTCCCTCAGCAACTCAGAGGCAAAGGTCCCTTGTATATGTAGATCCCCTATGGTATTGCTCCCTAGTTCTCCCCATCGCTCAAAGGTGTTATCAAGGTTAGAGGGGTAAAGGAGGGATTCCTGGCAACAGGGAGTAGGAATGATATTGGACTAAGGTCAAAGTAGACTTTAATTTGCTTCCAGATTCAGACTGTGCTATGTATAATAGGATTGTTACTATAAAGTGACATCTCCAACTTGACAGGCGACAAAATCACAGCGCCAATAGAGAAGGGGTGGCAATCCTCACGCTCCATTCTAACCCAACCGGATGACAGAAGTGCGTCATCCAGCAGAAACATAACAGCACGAAGGTTAGCGGCCCAATAGTAAAATATAACATTTTGGAGAGAGAATCCTCCTTCCATCTTGGATTTACAGGTGTTTTTTTACCTATCCTGTGTGTTTTATAATCCCAGATGAATGGATTGATAATTGAGTCCAGATGTTTATGAAAGGACTTAGGTATGAATACTGGGATTTTTTGGAATAGGTAAAGCAGTTGTGGGACGAAGACCATTTTAATGGCATTAATTCTTCCGAGCAATGAAGTCGGGAGAGTTCATATGTTTGCCTTGAGTTTTTGCATCAGAGGGGGGAAATTCTCTTTAAATAGTGAGGGGTATTGTTTGGTAACTACAATTCCTAGATAGGTAAATTGAATCAGTTCTAACCAAGAGGTGTTTTGCAACCTTATGGGCATTAATTCACTCTTGTTCCAATTTATTCTGTATCCCGAGAAGGTACCAAACAAATTAATCAATTCAAGAATAGCTGGAATACTAGATTGGTGTTCTGTTACATAGAGGAGTATGTCATCTGCGTATAGTGATATCTTATTTAGAGTATCTTTAGTATTAAAGCAGTGTATTGCTGCATGAGATCTGATTTGCCTGTGACGAGAGGTTCAATGATTAGAGCAAAAAGCAGAGGCGACAGCGCACAACCTTGCCTTGTCACTCTACAAAGGTTAAATTGTGGCGATTGGTTAGTGAGTATTCTCGCACAGGGGATCCTATATAAAAACTGGATCCACTTTGTGAACCCATCTCCAATATAACATTTCTGTAGGACCTTGAATATATTGGACCACTCAACTGTGGTCAATGGCGCCTGAGATTGAAGAATGAGTTTCTGTTAGGGATAAAGCCGGTCTGGTCCGAATGGACCTATTTGCCCACTAAAGTGCTAACCCTATTAGCAAGAGTTTTTGCTAAAATCTTTTGTTCTGTATTAAGGAGAGATATTGGTCTGTATGACCCTACCTCTTCCGGATCATTACCCTTTTTATGAATTACTGTAATAAACGCCTCTTCCAAAGTAGGTGGGAGAGCTCCATCCTCATTGGCCTGAACCAACATTTTGTGCAGGTAGGGGGAGAGCATGTTGCTGAATGTTTTATAGAATTCACCAGGGAATCCATCTGGACCTGGGGTCTTGCCACTCTTTAAAGACGTAATTGTTTCTTGAATTTTTCCTAGAGATATTTCCTTATTCAGGAATTTGGAATCTTCTTGGTTCAGGGCAGGGAGATAACAGCCCTCCAAAACGTTTTCATAATTAAGGGGTTAGGATCTGCTTTTGATGCATATAGAGTATCGTAAAACTGATGAAATCTGTCATTGATGTACTTGGGGGAAGAGACTAATTCCCCAGTAGCAAATTTAACTTTGTGAATCATCGCTGTAATGACAGAAGCAGAGCGGTCCGCTGTAATGACAGAAGCAGAGCGGTCCGCTGTAATGACAGAAGCAGAGCGGTCCGCTGTAATGACAGAAGCAGAGCGGTCCGCTGTAATGACAGAAGCAGAGAGGTCCGCTGTAATGACAGAAGCAGAGAGGCCCGCTGTAATGACAGAAGCAGAGCGGTCCGCTGTAATGACAGAAGCAGAGCGGTCCGCTGTAATGACAGAAGCAGAGCGGTCCGCTGTAATGACAGAAGCAGAGGGGTCCGCTGTAATGACAGAAGCAGAGCGGTCCGCTGTAATGACAGAAGCAGAGCGGTCCGCTGTAATGACAGAAGCAGAGAGGTCCGCTGTAATGACAGAAGCAGAGCGGTCCGCTGTAATGACAGAAGCAGAGAGGCCCGCTGTAATGACAGAAGCAGAACGGCAGATCAGCCCGCTGTAATGACAGAAGCAGAGTGGTCCGCTGTAATGACAGAAGCAGAGCGGTCCGCTGTAATGACAGAAGCAGAGAGGCCCGCTGTAATGACAGAAGCAGAACGGCAGATCAGCCCGCTGTAATGACAGAAGCAGAGCGGTCCGCTGTAATGACAGAAGCAGAGCGGTCCGCTGTAATGACAGAAGCAGAGCGGTCCGCTGTAATGACAGAAGCAGAGCGGCCCGCCGTAATGACAGAAGCAGAACGGCAGAGCTGTAATGACAGAAGCAGAGCGGTCCGCTGTAATGACAGAAGCAGAGCGGTCCGCTGTAATGACAGAAGCAGAGCGGTCCGCTGTAATGACAGAAGCAGAGAGGTCCGCTGTAATGACAGAAGCAGAGAGGCCCGCTGTAATGACAGAAGCAGAACGGCAGATCAGCCCGCTGTAATGACAGAAGCAGAGCGGTCCGCTGTAATGACAGAAACAGAGCGGTCCGCTGTAATGACAGAAGCAGAGAGGTCCGCTGTAATGACAGAAGCAGAGCGGTCCGCTGTAATGACAGAAGCAGAGAGGCCCGCTGTAATGACAGAAGCAGAACGGCAGATCAGCCCGCTGTAATGACAGAAGCAGAGCGGTCCGCTGTAATGACAGAAGCAGAGCGGTCCGCTGTAATGACAGAAGCAGAGCGGTCCGCTGTAATGACAGAAGCAGAGCGGTCCGCTGTAATGACAGAAGCAGAGCGGCCCGCTGTAATGACAGAAGCAGAGCGGCCCGCTGTAATGACAGAAGCAGAGCGGTCCGCTGTAATGACAGAAGCAGAGCGGTCCGCTGTAATGACAGAAGCAGAGCGGTCCGCTGTAATGACAGAAGCAGAGCGGTCCGCTGTAATGACAGAAGCAGAGAGGTCCGCTGTAATGACAGAAGCAGAGCGGTCCGCTGTAATGACAGAAGCAGAGAGGCCCGCTGTAATGACAGAAGCAGAACGGCAGATCAGCCCGCTGTAATGACAGAAGCAGAGTGGTCCGCTGTAATGACAGAAGCAGAGCGGTCCGCTGTAATGACAGAAGCAGAGAGGCCCGCTGTAATGACAGAAGCAGAACGGCAGATCAGCCCGCTGTAATGACAGAAGCAGAGCGGTCCGCTGTAATGACAGAAGCAGAGCGGTCCGCTGTAATGACAGAAGCAGAGCGGTCCGCTGTAATGACAGAAGCAGAGCGGCCCGCCGTAATGACAGAAGCAGAACGGCAGAGCTGTAATGACAGAAGCAGAGCGGTCCGCTGTAATGACAGAAGCAGAGCGGTCCTCTGTAATGACAGAAGCAGAGAGGTCCGCTGTAATGACAGAAGCAGAGAGGCCCGCTGTAATGACAGAAGCAGAACGGCAGATCAGCCCGCTGTAATGACAGAAGCAGAGCGGTCCGCTGTAATGACAGAAACAGAGCGGTCCGCTGTAATGACAGAAGCAGAGAGGTCCGCTGTAATGACAGAAGCAGAGCGGTCCGCTGTAATGACAGAAGCAGAGAGGCCCGCTGTAATGACAGAAGCAGAACGGCAGATCAGCCCGCTGTAATGACAGAAGCAGAGCGGTCCGCTGTAATGACAGAAGCAGAGCGGTCCGCTGTAATGACAGAAGCAGAGCGGTCCGCTGTAATGACAGAAGCAGAGCGGCCCGCTGTAATGACAGAAGCAGAGCGGCCCGCTGTAATGACAGAAGCAGAGCGGTCCGCTGTAATGACAGAAGCAGAGCGGTCCGCTGTAATGACAGAAGCAGAGCGGTCTGCTGTAATGACAGAAGCAGAGCGGTCCGCTGTAATGACAGAAGCAGAGCGGTCCGCTGTAATGATAGAAGCAGAGAGGTCCGCTGTAATGACAGAAGCAGACCAGCCCGCTGTAATGACAGAAGCAGAGTGGTCCGCTGTAATGACAGAAGCGGAGCGGTCCGCTGTAATGACAGAAGCAGAGAGGCCCGCTGTAATGACAGAAGCAGAACGGCAGATCAGCCCGCTGTAATGACAGAAGCAGAGCGGTCCGCTGTAATGACAGAAGCAGAGCGCTCCGCTGTAATGACAGAAGCAGAGCGGTCCGCTGTAATGACAGAAGCAGAGCGGCCCGCTGTAATGACAGAAGCAGAACGGCAGATCAGCCCACTGTAATGACAGAAGCAGAGCGGTCCGCTGTAATGACAGAAGCAGAGCGGCCCGCTGTAATGACAGAAGCAGAGCGGCCCGCTGTAATGACAGAAGCAGAACGGCAGATCAGCCCGCTGTAATGACAGAAGCAGAGCGGTCCGCTGTAATGACAGAAGCAGAGAGGCCCGCTGTAATGACAGAAGCAGAACGGCAGATCAGCCCGCTGTAATGACAGAAGCAGAGCGGTCCGCTGTAATGACAGAAGCAGAGCGGTCCGCTGTAATGACAGAAGCAGAGCGGTCCGCTGTAATGACAGAAGCAGAGCGGTCCGCTGTAATGACAGAAGCAGAGCGGTCCACTGTAATGACAGAAGCAGAGCGGTCCTCTGTAATGACAGAAGCAGAGAGGTCCGCTGTAATGACAGAAGCAGAGCGGTCCGCTGTAATGACAGAAGCAGAGAGGCCCGCTGTAATGACAGAAGCAGAACGGCAGATCAGCCCGCTGTAATGACAGAAGCAGAGCGGTCCGCTGTAATGACAGAAACAGAGCGGTCCGCTGTAATGACAGAAGCAGAGAGGTCCGCTGTAATGACAGAAGCAGAGCGGTCCGCTGTAATGACAGAAGCAGAGAGGCCCGCTGTAATGACAGAAGCAGAACGGCAGATCAGCCCGCTGTAATGACAGAAGCAGAGCGGTCCGCTGTAATGACAGAAGCAGAGCGGCCCGCCGTAATGACAGAAGCAGAACGGCAGAGCTGTAATGACAGAAGCAGAGCGGTCCGCTGTAATGACAGAAGCAAAGCGGTCCGCTGTAATGACAGAAGCAGAGTGGTCCGCTGTAATGACAGAAGCAGAGCGGTCCGCTGTAATGACAGAAGCAGAGCGGTCCGTTGTAATGACAGAAGCAGAGCGGTCCGCTGTAATGACAGAAGCAGAGCGGTCCGCTGTAATGACAGAAGCAGAGCGGTCCACTGTAATGACAGAAGCAGAGCGGTCCGCTGTAATGACAGAAGCAGAGCGGTCCGCTGTAATGATAGAAGCAGAGAGGTCCGCTGTAATGACAGAAGCAGAGCGGTCCGTTGTAATGACAGAAGCAGAGCGGTCCGCTGTAATGACAGAAGCAGAGCGGTCCGCTGTAATGACAGAAGCAGAGCGGTCCACTGTAATGACAGAAGCAGAGCGGTCCGCTGTAATGACAGAAGCAGAGCGGTCCGCTGTAATGATAGAAGCAGAGAGGTCCGCTGTAATGACAGAAGCAGAGCGGTCCGCTGTAATGACAGAAGCAGAGAGGCCCGCTGTAATGACAGAAGCAGAACGGCAGATCAGCCCGCTGTAATGACAGAAGCAGAGCGGTCCGCTGTAATGACAGAAGCAGAGCGGCCCGCTGTAATGACAGAAGCAGAGCGGCCCGCTGTAATGACAGAAGCAGAACGGCAGATCAGCCCGCTGTAATGACAGAAGCAGAGCGGTCCGCTGTAATGACAGAAGCAGAGAGGTCCGCTGTAATGACAGAAGCAGAGCGGTCCGCTGTAATGACAGAAGCAGAGAGGCCCGCTGTAATGACAGAAGCAGAACGGCAGATCAGCCCGCTGTAATGACAGAAGCAGAGCGGTCCGCTGTAATGACAGAAGCAGAGCGGCCCGCCGTAATGACAGAAGCAGAACGGCAGAGCTGTAATGACAGAAGCAAAGCGGTCCGCTGTAATGACAGAAGCAGAGCGGTCCGTTGTAATGACAGAAGCAGAGCGGTCCGCTGTAATGACAGAAGCAGAGAGGCCCGCTGTAATGACAGAAGCAGAACGGCAGATCAGCCCGCTGTAATGACAGAAGCAGAGCGGTCCGCTGTAATGACAGAAGCAGATCAGCCCGCTGTAATGACAGAAGCAGAGCGGTCCGCTGTAATGACAGAAGCAGAGCGGTCCGCTGTAATGACAGAAGCAGAGAGGTCCGCTGTAATGACAGAAGCAGAGCGGTCCGCTGTAATGACAGAAGCAGAGAGGCCCGCTGTAATGACAGAAGCAGAACGGCAGATCAGCCCGCTGTAATGACAGAAGCAGAGCGGTCCGCTGTAATGACAGAAGCAGAGCGCTCCGCTGTAATGACAGAAGCAGAGCGCTCCGCTGTAATGACAGAAGCAGAGAGGCCCGCTGTAATGACAGAAGCAGAACGGCAGATCAGCCCGCTGTAATGACAGAAGCAGAGCGGTCCGCTGTAATGACAGAAGCAGAACGGCAGATCAGCCCGCTGTAATGACAGAAGCAGAGCGGTCCGCTGTAATGACAGAAGCAGAGAGGCCCGCTGTAATGACAGAAGCAGAACGGCAGATCAGCCCGCTGTAATGACAGAAGCAGAGCGGTCCGCTGTAATGACAGAAGCAGAGCGGTCCGCTGTAATGACAGAAGCAGAGCGGTCCGCTGTAATGACAGAAGCAGAGCGGTCCGCTGTAATGACAGAAGCAGAGCGGTCCACTGTAATGACAGAAGCAGAGCGGTCCTCTGTAATGACAGAAGCAGAGAGGTCCGCTGTAATGACAGAAGCAGAGCGGTCCGCTGTAATGACAGAAGCAGAGAGGCCCGCTGTAATGACAGAAGCAGAACGGCAGATCAGCCCGCTGTAATGACAGAAGCAGAGCGGTCCGCTGTAATGACAGAAACAGAGCGGTCCGCTGTAATGACAGAAGCAGAGAGGTCCGCTGTAATGACAGAAGCAGAGCGGTCCGCTGTAATGACAGAAGCAGAGAGGCCCGCTGTAATGACAGAAGCAGAACGGCAGATCAGCCCGCTGTAATGACAGAAGCAGAGCGGTCCGCTGTAATGACAGAAGCAGAGCGGCCCGCCGTAATGACAGAAGCAGAACGGCAGAGCTGTAATGACAGAAGCAGAGCGGTCCGCTGTAATGACAGAAGCAAAGCGGTCCGCTGTAATGACAGAAGCAGAGTGGTCCGCTGTAATGACAGAAGCAGAGCGGTCCGCTGTAATGACAGAAGCAGAGCGGTCCGTTGTAATGACAGAAGCAGAGCGGTCCGCTGTAATGACAGAAGCAGAGCGGTCCGCTGTAATGACAGAAGCAGAGCGGTCCACTGTAATGACAGAAGCAGAGCGGTCCGCTGTAATGACAGAAGCAGAGCGGTCCGCTGTAATGATAGAAGCAGAGAGGTCCGCTGTAATGACAGAAGCAGAGCGGTCCGTTGTAATGACAGAAGCAGAGCGGTCCGCTGTAATGACAGAAGCAGAGCGGTCCACTGTAATGACAGAAGCAGAGCGGTCCGCTGTAATGACAGAAGCAGAGCGGTCCGCTGTAATGATAGAAGCAGAGAGGTCCGCTGTAATGACAGAAGCAGAGCGGTCCGCTGTAATGACAGAAGCAGAGAGGCCCGCTGTAATGACAGAAGCAGAACGGCAGATCAGCCCGCTGTAATGACAGAAGCAGAGCGGTCCGCTGTAATGACAGAAGCAGAGCGGCCCGCTGTAATGACAGAAGCAGAGCGGCCCGCTGTAATGACAGAAGCAGAACGGCAGATCAGCCCGCTGTAATGACAGAAGCAGAGCGGTCCGCTGTAATGACAGAAGCAGAGAGGTCCGCTGTAATGACAGAAGCAGAGCGGTCCGCTGTAATGACAGAAGCAGAGAGGCCCGCTGTAATGACAGAAGCAGAACGGCAGATCAGCCCGCTGT
Source organism: Oncorhynchus kisutch (assembly GCF_002021735.2). NCBI lineage: Eukaryota > Metazoa > Chordata > Actinopteri > Salmoniformes > Salmonidae > Oncorhynchus > Oncorhynchus kisutch. The sequence goes on from NC_034187.2 coordinate 28,161,058, forward strand.
AATGACAGAAGCAGAGCGGTCCGCTGTAATGACAGAAGCAGAGCGGCCCGCCGTAATGACAGAAGCAGAACGGCAGAGCTGTAATGACAGAAGCAAAGCGGTCCGCTGTAATGACAGAAGCAGAGCGGTCCGCTGTAATGACAGAAGCAGAGCGGTCCGCTGTAATGACAGAAGCAGAGAGGCCCGCTGTAATGACAGAAGCAGAACGGCAGATCAGCCCGCTGTAATGACAGAAGCAGAGCGGTCCGCTGTAATGACAGAAGCAGATCAGCCCGCTGTAATGACAGAAGCAGAGCGGTCCGCTGTAATGACAGAAGCAGAGCGGTCCGCTGTAATGACAGAAGCAGAGAGGTCCGCTGTAATGACAGAAGCAGAGCGGTCCGCTGTAATGACAGAAGCAGAGAGGCCCGCTGTAATGACAGAAGCAGAACGGCAGATCAGCCCGCTGTAATGACAGAAGCAGAGCGGTCCGCTGTAATGACAGAAGCAGAGCGGCCCGCCGTAATGACAGAAGCAGAACGGCAGAGCTGTAATGACAGAAGCAGAGCGGTCCGCTGTAATGACAGAAGCAGAGCGGTCCGCTGTAATGACAGAAGCAGAGCGGTCCGCTGTAATGACAGAAGCAGAGAGGCCTGCTGTAATGACAGAAGCAGAACGGCAGATCAGCCCGCTGTAATGACAGAAGCAGAGCGGTCCGCTGTAATGACAGAAGCAGAGCGGTCCGCTGTAATGACAGAAGCAGAGAGGTCCGCTGTAATGACAGAAGCAGAGCGGTCCGCTGTAATGACAGAAGCAGAGCGGTCCGCTGTAATGACAGAAGCAGAGCGGTCCGCTGTAATGACAGAAGCAGAGCGGTCCGCTGTAATGACAGAAGCAGAGCGGTCCGCTGTAATGACAGAAGCAGAGCGGTCCGCTGTAATGACAGAAGCAGAGCGGTCCGCTGTAATGATAGAAGCAGAGAGGTCCGCTGTAATGACAGAAGCAGAGCGGTCCGCTGTAATGACAGAAGCAGAGAGGCCCGCTGTAATGACAGAAGCAGAACGGCAGATCAGCCCGCTGTAATGACAGAAGCAGAGCGGTCCGCTGTAATGACAGAAGCAGAGCGGCCCGCTGTAATGACAGAAGCAGAGCGGCCCGCTGTAATGACAGAAGCAGAACGGCAGATCAGCCCGCTGTAATGACAGAAGCAGAGAGGTCCGCTGTAATGACAGAAGCAGAACGGCAGATCAGCCCGCTGTAATGATAGAAGCAGAGAGGTCCGCTGTAATGACAGAAGCAGAGCGGTCCGCTGTAATGACAGAAGCAGAGAGGCCCGCTGTAATGACAGAAGCAGAACGGCAGATCAGCCCGCTGTAATGACAGAAGCAGAGCGGTCCGCTGTAATGACAGAAGCAGAGCGGTCCGCTGTAATGACAGAAGCAGAGCGGTCCGCTGTAATGACAGAAGCAGAGAGGTCCGCTGTAATGACAGAAGCAGAGCGGTCCGCTGTAATGACAGAAGCAGAGCGGCCCGCCGTAATGACAGAAGCAGAACGGCAGAGCTGTAATGACAGAAGCAGAGCGGTCCGCTGTAATGACAGAAGCAAAGCGGTCCGCTGTAATGACAGAAGCAGAGCGGTCCGCTGTAATGACAGAAGCAGAGCGGTCCGCTGTAATGACAGAAGCAGAGCGGTCCGTTGTAATGACAGAAGCAGAGCGGTCCGCTGTAATGACAGAAGCAGAGCGGTCCGCTGTAATGACAGAAGCAGAGAGGTCCGCTGTAATGACAGAAGCAGAGCGGTCCGCTGTAATGACAGAAGCAGAGCGGTCCGCTGTAATGACAGAAGCAGAGCGGTCCGCTGTAATGACAGAAGCAGAGCGGTCCGCTGTAATGACAGAAGCAGAGCGGCCCGCTGTAATGACAGAAGCAGAACGGCAGATCAGCCCGCTGTAATGACAGAAGCAGAGCGGTCCGCTGTAATGACAGAAGCAGAGCGGCCCGCTGTAATGACAGAAGCAGAGCGGCCCGCTGTAATGACAGAAGCAGAACGGCAGATCAGCCCGCTGTAATGACAGAAGCAGAGCGGTCCGCTGTAATGACAGAAGCAGAGAGGTCCGCTGTAATGACAGAAGCAGAGCGGTCCGCTGTAATGACAGAAGCAGAGAGGCCCGCTGTAATGACAGAAGCAGAACGGCAGATCAGCCCGCTGTAATGACAGAAGCAGAGCGGTCCGCTGTAATGACAGAAGCAGAGCGGCCCGCCGTAATGACAGAAGCAGAACGGCAGAGCTGTAATGACAGAAGCAAAGCGGTCCGCTGTAATGACAGAAGCAGAGCGGTCCGCTGTAATGACAGAAGCAGAGAGGCCCGCTGTAATGACAGAAGCAGATCAGCCCGCTGTAATGACAGAAGCAGAGCGGTCCGCTGTAATGACAGAAGCAGAGCGGTCCGCTGTAATGACAGAAGCAGATCAGCCCGCTGTAATGACAGAAGCAGAGCGGTCCGCTGTAATGACAGAAGCATAGCGGTCCGCTGTAATGACAGAAGCAGAGAGGTCCGCTGTAATGACAGAAGCAGAGCGGTCCGCTGTAATGACAGAAGCAGAGAGGCCCGCTGTAATGACAGAAGCAGAACGGCAGATCAGCCCGCTGTAATGACAGAAGCAGAGCGGTCCGCTGTAATGACAGAAGCAGAGCGGCCCGCCGTAATGACAGAAGCAGAACGGCAGAGCTGTAATGACAGAAGCAGAGCGGTCCGCTGTAATGACAGAAGCAAAGCGGTCCGCTGTAATGACAGAAGCAGAGCGGTCCGCTGTAATGACAGAAGCAGAGAGGCCCGCTGTAATGACAGAAGCAGAACGGCAGATCAGCCCGCTGTAATGACAGAAGCAGAGCGGTCCGCTGTAATGACAGAAGCAGAGCGGTCCGCTGTAATGACAGAAGCAGAGCGGTCCGCTGTAATGACAGAAGCAGAGCGGTCCGCTGTAATGACAGAAGCAGAGAGGCCCGCTGTAATGACAGAAGCAGAACGGCAGATCAGCCCGCTGTAATGACAGAAGCAGAGCGGTCCGCTGTAATGACAGAAGCAGAGCGGTCCGCTGTAATGACAGAAGTAGAGCGGTCCGCTGTAATGACAGAAGAAGAGCGGTCCGCTGTAATGACAGAAGCAGAGCGGTCCGCTGTAATGACAGAAGCAGAGCGGTCCGCTGTAATGACAGAAGCAGAGCGGTCCGCTGTAATGACAGAAGCAGAGCGGTCCGCTGTAATGACAGAAGCAGAGCGGTCCGCTGTAATGACAGAAGCAGAGCGGTCCACTGTAATGACAGAAGCAGAGCGGTCCGCTGTAATGACAGAAGCAGAGCGGTCCGCTGTAATGACAGAAGCAGAGCGGTCCGCTGTAATGACAGAAGCAGAGCGGTCCGCTGTAATGACAGAAGCAGAGCGGTCCGCTGTAATGACAGAAGCAGAACGGCAGATCAGCCCGCTGTAATGACAGAAGCAGAGCGGTCCGCTGTAATGACAGAAGCAGAGCGGTCCGCTGTAAGGACAGAAGCAGAGCGGTCCGCTGTAATGACAGAAGCAGAGCGGTCCGCTGTAATGACAGAAGCAGAGAGGCCCGCTGTAATGACAGAAGCAGAACGGCAGATCATTCCGCTGTAATGACAGAAGCAGAGCGGTCCGCTGTAATGACAGAAGCAGAGCGGTCCGCTGTAATGACAGAAGCAGAGCGGTCCGCTGTAATGACAGAAGCAGAGCGGTCCGCTGTAATGACAGAAGAAGAGCGGTCCGCTGTAATGACAGAAGCAGAGCGGTCCGCTGTAATGACAGAAGCAGAGCGGTCCGCTGTAATGACAGAAGCAGAGCGGTCCGCTGTAATGACAGAAGCAGAGCGGTCCGCTGCAATGACAGAAGCAGAGCGGTCCGCTGTAATGACAGAAGCAGAGCGGTCCGCTGTAATGACAGAAGCAGAGCGGTCCGCTGTAATGACAGAAGCAGAGCGGTCCGCTGTAATGACAGAAGCAGAGCGGTCCGCTGTAATGACAGAAGCAGAGCGGTCCGCTGTAATGACAGAAGCAGAGAGGCCCGCTGTAATGACAGAAGCAGAACGGCAGATCAGCCCGCTGTAATGACAGAAGCAGAGCGGTCCGCTGTAATGACAGAAGCAGAGCGGTCCGCTGTAATGACAGAAGCAGAGCGGTCCGCTGTAATGACAGAAGCAGAGAGGCCCGCTGTAATGACAGAAGCAGAACGGCAGATCAGCCCGCTGTAATGACAGAAGCAGAGCGGTCCACTGTAATGATAGAAGCAGAGGGGTCCGCTGTAATGACAGAAGCAGATCAGCCCGCTGTAATGACAGAAGCAGAACAGCAGAGTGGCCCGCCGTAATGACAGAAGCAGAGCGGCCCGCCGTAATGACAGAAGCAGAACGGCAGAGCTGTAATGACAGAAGCAGAGCGGTCCGCTGTAATGACAGAAGCAAAGCGGTCCGCTGTAATGACAGAAGCAGAGCGGTCCGCTGTAACGACAGAAGCAGAGAGGTCCGCTGTAATGACAGAAGCAGAGAGGCCCGCTGTAATGACAGAAGCAGAACGGCAGATCAGCCCGCTGTAATGACAGAAGCAGAGCGGTCCGCTGTAATGACAGAAGCAGAGCGGTCCGCTGTAATGACAGAAGTAGAGCGGTCCGCTGTAATGACAGAAGCAGAGCGGTCCGCTGTAATGACAGAAGCAGAGCGGTCCGCTGTAATGACAGAAGCAGAGCGGTCCGCTGTAATGACAGAAGCAGCTAACCGGTCATCAGCCAACCTTTAGCTCGGAAAGCTCTCGCCAGTTCGAACAACGCGACTCTATCCAGAGCATAACGGACCTATTATAATTTTTTATCCCCGGATTCCCACCGGATTCCCACCGCAAACGGAACATTTTCAACTGGATCTTCACAACTAGCTAACTAGCTAACTGCAACCCCGGATGATTACTCCTGGCTAGCGTTTCCACCCACTTAGCTTGAAGCTAGCCCGGCCAGAGCTCCTGTGCTACCACCAAAGCATACTCCTGGGCTACAATATCCGGACCCACGACCGGTCTATCGATGTCACCGCATGAAGAGGCATAAACAGACTCACCCCATCGCGACGCCCCCCCCCAAAGGCTAACTTTCTAGCCCTTGCTATCTCCTTGCTTGCTAATTCGGCCTGCTAACTGCTAGCTTGTTAGCACAGGCCTGCTAACCGTCTGAATCGCCGCGTCCCAAACACTCACTGGACCCATATTTACTTTCAATCTCTTTTCGATTTTTTATTTGTTTATACCTTCCGGTAACCTGCCTCACCAAATGTGACACGGAATCACTATTATTTTTAATTTTTAGAACACACTCAAGAACCTCCAGAAGCTAACCAGCTAACTAGCAAGTTACAAGCTATTTAGTCATTGTACTCGCCAGTCCAGCTTCCCTGACTCATCCACCGCTGCCCCCTGGACACTGATCACTTGGCTACATAGCTGATGCATGCTGGACTGTCCATTAATCACGGTACTCCATTCTGCTTGTTTATGTTTTATCTGTCGGCCCCAGCCGCACTCAGGCTCTGTGTGTAGTTAATCCGACCCTCCCTGCCTAGTCAACGCCATTTTACCTGCTGTTGTTGTGCTAGCTGATTAGCTGTTGTTGTCTCACCTACTGTTTTAGCTACTGCTTTAGCTAGCTCTCCCAATTCAACACCTGTGATTACTGTATGCCTCGCTGTATGTCTCTCTCAAATGTCAATATGCCTTGTATACTGTTGTTCAGGTTAGTTATAATTGTTTTAGTTTACAATGGATCCCCTAGTTCCACTCTTCATACCCCTGATACCTCCTTTGTCCCACCTCCCACACATGCGGTGACCTCACCCATTACAACCAGCATGTCCAGAGATACAACCTCTCTCATCATCACCCAGTGCCTGGGCTTACCTCCGCTGCACCCGCACCCCACCATACCCCTGTCTGCGCATTATGCCCCGAATATATTCTACCATGCCCAGAAATCTGCTCCTTTTATTCTCTGTCCCCAACGCTCTAGGCGACCAGTTTTGATAGCTTTTAGCCGCACCCTCATTCTACTACTCCTCTGTTCCGCGGGTGATGTGGAGGTAAACCCAGGCCCTGCATGTCCCCAGGCACCCTCATTTGTTGACTTCTGTGATCGAAAAAGCCTTGGTTTCATGCATGTCAACATCAGAAGCCTCCTCCCTAAGTTTGTTTTACTCACTGCTTTAGCACACTCTGCTAACCCTGATGTCCTTGCCGTGTCTGAATCCTGGCTCAGGAAGGCCACCAAAAATCCGGAGATTTCCATACCCAACTATAACATTTTCCGTCAAGATAGAACTGCCAAAGGGGAAGGAGTTGCAGTTTACTGCAAAGATAGCCTGCAAAGTAATGTCATACTTTCCAGGTCCATACCCAAACAGTTCGAACTACTAATTTAGAAAATTACTCTCTCCAGAAATAAGTCTCTCACTGTTGCCGCCGGCTACCGACCCCCCTCAGCACCCAGCTGTGCCCTGGACACCATTTGTGAATTGATCGCCCCCCATCTAGCTTCAGAGTTTGTTCTGTTAGGTGACCTAAACTGGGATATGCTTAACGCCCCGGCAATCCTACAATCTAAGCTAGATGCCCTCAATCTCACACAAATCATCAAGGAACCCACCAGGTACAACCCTAAATCTGTAAACAAGGGCACCCTCATAGACGTAATCCTGACCACCTGGCCCTCCAAATACACCTCAGCTGTCTTCAACCAGGATCTCAGCGATCACTGCCTCATCGCCTGTATCCGCTACGGAGCCGCAGTCAAACGACCACCCCTCATCACTGTCAAACGCTCCCTAAAACACTTCTGTGAGCAGGCCTTTCTAATCGACCTGGCCCGGGTATCCTGGAAGGACATTGACCTCATCCCGTCAGTTGAGGATGCCTGTTCATTCTTTAAAAGTAACTTCCTCGCCATTTTAGATAAGCATGCTCCGTTCAAAAAATGCAGAACTACGAACAGATATAGCCCTTGGTTCACTCCAGACCTGACTGCCCTCGACCAGCACAAAAATATCCTGTGGCGGACTGCAATAGCATCGAATAGTCCCCGTGATATGCAACTGTTCAGGGAAGTCAGGAACCAATACACGCAGTCAGTCAGGAAAGCTAAGGCCAGCTTCTTCAGGCAGAAGTTTGCATCCTGTAGCTCCAACTCCAAAAAGTTCTGGGACACTGTGAAGTCCATGGAGAACAAGAGCACCTCCTCCCAGCTGCCCACTGCACTGAGGCTAGGTAACACGGTCACCACTGATAAATCCATGATTATCGAAAACTTCAACAAGCATTTCTCAACAGCTGGCCATGCCTTCCGCCTGGCTACTCCAACCTCGGCCAACAGCTCCGCCCCCCCCGCAGCTACTCGCCCAAGCCTCTCCAGGTTCTCCTTTACCCAAATCCAGATAGCAGATGTTCTGAAAGAGCTGCAAAACCTGGACCCGTACATATCAGCTATGCTTGACAATCTGGACCCTCTATTTCTGAAACTATCCGCCGCCATTGTCGCAACCCCTATGACCAGCCTGTTCAACGTCTGTTTCATATCGTCTGAGATCCCCAAGGATTGGAAAGCTGCCGCAGTCATCCCCCTCTTCAAAGGGGGAGACACCCTGGACCCAAACTGTTACAAAACTATATCCATCCTGCCCTGCCTATCTAAGGTCTTCGAAAGCCAAGTCAACAAACAGGTCACTGACCATCTCGAATCCCACCGTACCTTCTCCGCTGTGCAATCTGGTTTCCGAGCCGGTCACGGGTGCACCTCAGCCACGCTCAAGGTACTAAACGATATCATAACCGCCATCGATAAAAGACAGTACTGTGCAGCCGTCTTCATCGACCTTGCCAAGGCTTTCGACTCTGTCAATCACCATATTCTTATCGGCAGACTCAGTAGCCTCGGTTTTTCGGATGACTGCCTTGCCTGGTTCACCAATTACTTTGCAGACAGAGTTCAGTGTGTCAAATCGGAGGGCATGCTGTCCGGTCCTCTGGCAGTCTCTATGGGGGTGCCACAGGGTTCAATCCTCGGGCCGACTCTTTTCTCTGTATATATCAATGATGTTGCTCTTGCTGCGGGCGATTCCCTGATCCACTTCTACGCAGACGACACCATTCTATATACTTCCGGCCCGTCTTTGGACACCGTGCTATCTAACCTCCAAACGAGCTTCAATGCCATACAATACTCCTTCCGTGGCCTCCAACTGCTCTTAAACGCTAGTAAAACCAAATGCATGCTTTTCAACCGTTCACTGCCTGCACCCGCACGCCTGACCAGCATCACCACCCTGGATGGTTCCGACCTTGAATATGTGGACATCTATAAGTACCTAGGTTTCTGGCTAGACTGTAAACTCTCCTTCCAGACTCCTATCAAACATCTCCAATCGAAAATCAAATCAAGAGTCGGCTTTCTATTCCGCAACAAAGCCTCCTTCACTCACGCCGCCAAACTTACCCTAGTAAAACTGACCATCCTACCGATCCTCGACTTCGGCGATGTCATCTACAAAATTGCTTCCAACACTCTACTCAGCAAACTGGATGCAGTTTATCACAGTGCCATCCGTTTTGTCACTAAAGCACCTTATACCACCCACCACTGCGACTTGTATGCTCTAGTCGGCTGGCCCTCGTGACATATTCGTCGCCAGACCCACTGGCTCCAGGTCATCTACTAGTCCATGCTAGGTAAAGCTCCGCCTTATCTCAGTTCACTGGTCACGATGGCAACACCCATCCGTAGCACGCGCTCCAGCAGGTGTATCTCACTGATCATCCCTAAAGCCAACACCTCATTTGGCCGCCTTTCGTTCCAGTTCTCTGCTGCCTGTGACTGGAACGAATTGCAAAAATCGCTGAAGTTGGATACTTTTATCTCCCTCACCAACTTCAAACATCTGCTATCTGAGCAGCTAACTGATCGCTGCAGCTGTACATAGTCTATCGGTAAACAGCCCACCCATTTCTACCTACCTCATCCCCATACTGTTTCTATTTATTTACTTTTCTGCTCTTTTGCACACCAATATCACTACCTGTACATTACCATCTGATCATTTATCACTCCAGTGTTAATCTGCAAAATTGTAATCATTCGCCTACCTCCTCATGCCTTTTGCCCACAATGTATATAGACTCTCTTTTTTTCTACTGTGTTATTGACTTGTTAATTGTTTACTCCATGTGTAACTCTGTGTTGTCTGTTCACACTGCTATGCTTTATCTTGGCCAGGTCGCAGTTGCAAATGAGAACTTGTTCTCAACTAGCCTACCTGGTTAAATAAAGGTGAAATACAATTTAAAAAAATAAACTTCAACGACAGGTCAGTCTTCCAGCCTGAATGAAAGCTCTAACCGCCCTCCATTGGCCGGCTCAGCATCTTACATGTCCGGGAGCGTCAATAAAACTTCAGTCGGCAGCCCTTGCTGAGACAGTTTAATAAGGTTTCATCCGCTATGACATAGTATGGATTTGAGTCCATGAGCACACCACACACTAACACACAATGACAAGGCAATCTAACCCGTACGGGGGATTGGTGCATATTCCCGGCTAAAATTCTCTGCGTCTAAAACCGAGGAGAGATCTTCTCACCAGAAGGAGGGGTAATTCTGAGTCTGGCAGGGAAGAGCAAGGCTGGGCCAAGATAGAGTTTGGTCGTGACATCTCTGAAGCCGGCCTGATGCTTCGCCACATCGGGCGCGTAATCATCATAGACACGGAAGGGATGTCCTTTATGTAACAGGTTACCCCTTATTCAAGCCTCACGCAGGATAAGATCCTTGGTCTTGAAACTGTGACAACAGGTGATTACTGGGTGAGGACGTTGGCCCGGTCCAGGTACTGGGACAACAGGCAAAGAAGTCGGGGGGACGAGAGCCAGCCTCCACCCCCTCTGACAGACCAACAACGTGAATGTTATGACGTCTGGATCGGCCCTCTAGGTCAACCACTTTCACAGAAAGCCTCTGCACACTGTCCTGCAAGGACGTGCATAGCTCCTCTAACTTGTCGATCCGATCAGCGCTGAATTCAGAAGCCTTCTCAAGGTCCGCAATACTCTGGCCCTGCGAAGCAACTGATCGAATGGTGCTCTCGATTTTGGTGTCCAGTTCAGAAATAGTAGCCTTAAAATCCTCAGCTATAGCAACACGTAGTTCTCCCAGAGCCCGGGTAAGTTCTGCAAGTGTCACGTTGTTACCTGTGCATTCCGCCATGTCTGTCTTGTTGTTTGGTGGGGAGAAGGGCTCCGATGAGGATTTATTGTCCTTTAGTCGCCTATTACTCGGCATGTTCACATACAAAGTTACAATATTGTATTAGAAAGAGACTTATGTTGTAAAAAGTGCTGTAAAGTAGGTTAAGTTAGATTGTTTCGCAAAACAGTTGCAGGAGTCTCTCTCACACAGCCGTTCACTCCAACATGCTAGCTCCATCTCCCTTACTACATGATTCCATATGTGTTATTTCATAGTTTTGATGTCTTCACTATTATTCTACAATGTAAAAAATAAAATAAAAGCCTTGAATGAACATTTAACTGGCACTGTATATATATGTTTTGGTCATTTAGCAGGCACTCTTATCCAGAGCGACTTACAGGAGCAATTAGGGTTCAGTGCCTCGGTCAAGGGATCAGGGATTCGAACCAGTGACCTTTCGGTTACTGGCCCAACGCTCTTAACCGCTAGGCTACCTACTGGTTAAAACTGGTGATGGATGGTGAATATGTGTAGGAGGGTGGGAGAGAATGGGTGTGTTGATGCATAGGGTATATGTTGGGTGGGAATGGATGAGTAAGTTGATGGGTGTAAGTGTGTCAGAGAGGTAGGGAGGGAGGGTGGGACAGGATGGTAGGTAGGGACAAGCTTGGGTGGGCAGGGATGGGAGATTGGGACAAGCTTAGCTTGGATGGGCAAGGATGGGAGGTTGGGACAAGCTTGGCTTGGGTGGACAAGGATGGGAGGTTGGGACAAGCTTTGCTTCGGTAAAGGGGGTAGAAAGCAGGGAGGTAAAGAGGTATGGGTTTGGCTTGGGAGAGAGAGAGAGAGAGAAGTATTTAACTATACTACAATGTCATTTAATTTACTTTTGTGACTTGCAAACCTGCTGTAAAATGAGTAAGAGTTCTGGATCGATTAGGAGAGGATGTTGAATTTGTCATTACAGCTAAGATTCAATGGTGGTTATTCGTGAGAGTGGAGGGGGGCTCTTTCTGGGGGATTGGGACGGGGTGAATGGGAAGGCATTAGACACTTCTTAGGTGTGTGTCAGGCCTCCACTCATCTATGTACAATGACATAATCCTTAGACTCTTGGTACACTAGGCATAGCACCTCAAAGTACAAAAGTACTTTACTTAGTTTTTTGTATGTTTTCTGTTAAATGTCTGTTCAGCTTGCATGCTCACATGCTCTATAGATGTAATGTATACAATAACGATGTATTCATACAATGACTCAATGACTGGCCCACTGCCCTTATACAACTGCTAAAATGTTTTATCTGGTTAACTTTGAGTGTATTTTGAGTGGTTAACAAAATCCAACTTATTACATTTACTCCTGAGGTGCTGACCTGTTGCACCCTCTACAACCACTGTGATTATTATTATTTGACCCTGCTGGTCATCTGTGAACATTTGAACATCTTGGCCATGTTCTGTTATAATCTCCACCCGTCACAGCCAGAAGAGGACTGGCCACCCCTCATAGCCTGGTTTCTTCCTAGGTTCCGGCCTTTCTAGGGAGTTTTCCCTGGTCACCGTGCTTCTACACCTGCATTGCTTGTTGTTTGGGGTTTTAGGCTGGGTTTCTGTACAGCACTTTGACATCAGCTGAAGTAAGAAGAGCTTTATAAATACATTTGATTGATTACATGGAATGTGCACAGGCTTCATGATGGGGAAAAAGCATATGGTTCTTGAACACTTAGAGACTGTCAGCAGATGTGGTTTTCCTGCAAGTGTTACATTTCAAAAAAGGAGAAATGGAATATTTAAAGAGGAGCTGGGTTGGAGAGGACTATGCTGCCACCTAGGGCTGAGCGTTATATCTAATTAATTAAAATGAATGTTTTTGCCTGATATTCAAAATGATTTTTTGTTGTTGTATTTTTTGTTTTTATGAGCGTTTGTCTGCTTGTTTTCATGTTGTCTTTTTGGTCTCGTTCGCTCCTTCCGTGCTGTGCACCTTCCCATTTACACCAGAGATCTGTATATAATGACGAGATGTAACTTCTCTCTTCGCCTCTTTCTCCAAAGCCCCTCCCCCTACCACTCACAACAACTAAGATGGGAGATCACTTGTTCTTCTCTGACAAACGGTTTCAACTTGCTATTTGAGGTTTGGTCCAACGGAATCGTTCATATGGACACCGAAACCCATTGAGACATTATTTTACTGTAATAGAGGAAACGTGAACCTCTCGAACCATACCCTGTTTATGTTTCAACTCCTTACATTTCAAACAGAGCAGACACTAATAACACGGATGTACCAATGAACAATTATTCTGGAAAATGTATGCTTAGTTCGTTGCGTGCCCACGGGTTACGGTACCACGTATCACTAGCAGCATTTTAGTCAAATAAAGATTGTTATACTAGCTGTTTAGTCTGTCTTTTATAAATGTGCAATAAGCATAAAACAATTATAAGGAATTGGCAACTCGTTCTCATTCTGAGAAATAAGGTAGGCCACTTATTTCAACATCTGAACAAAGTGGACAGGCTAGCATGCTGTTTAAACAGTTGGAGATGGACAGAAGGGTGTGTTCATAACAATTACAATGTTTTGCCTTGTTAGCAGAATTCAGAGCTTCTGAAATTTTACCTAGATCCAAGTTGGCTGAACATGAAATATAAATATTAGCTGGCTACTCATTAGCACATGGACTTGTGTTTGACAAGACTGAATGTGCATTATGCATGGTTTTGTTTACATTTGTTAAAAACATTTTTTTTTTATAGACAGACCTGAAAGCCAAATCAGTGATTATTGAAAAAAAAAAAGTACAACTATTTTTGATCAAATAATTACATTATTAGTGGTTGTGGAAGGCATATATATTCAGCCTAGGTGTAATTTCACAAGCGCTCAATTCATTAGAATTTTGGTGACTGTTTAAAAAGCAGTGTATTTGACCTTTTAATTGTACAACAAAGCTTATTTAGAGAACTTATATATATATATATATATATATATATATTTTTTTTTTTAAATCTTGAATCACTTATAAGTTAAAAAAAAATGGAGATATGAGTTTTAGGCCATATCGCCCAGCCCTACTGCCACCTACTGTAGTAACAGCAGTGGTGTAGGCATGCTTGATAAATACCCCCTTTTCTGTTATATCCCAGCACACAGACCAAAAAGGACATTTTCTAATGTTGAATTGTACCTTACATGGTAAAAGATTACACATTGATTTAATAGGCAAATCTGGTGTTTTTAGATGGAATTTAATATATATTAGGTCAAATCCAGACAGGAACTATTATCTTGGCATGAGACCTAAATAATACAGTTGATAAGTTTGACAGACATGGCAAATTCAAGGAACCTTCAAAGAGACTGAAAAAAAAAGTAATCTCTACAAATAATTTACAGAACAAATCAGATGAGCAAACATTATTAACCTAACCATTCGCTATAGTATTAACTGGTATACGATTCCTTGCCTTGTGTGAAATGTTAAAGTTATCTGGGGCGGCAGGTAGCCTAGTGGTTAGAGCATTGGGTAACCGAAAGGTTGCTAGATCGAATCCCTGAGCTGACAAGGTAAGAATCTGTCGTTTTTCTATTGAACAAGGCAGTTAGCCCACTGGTCCTAGGCCGTCATTGAAAATAAGATTTTTTCTTAACTGACTTGCCTAGTTAAATATAGGTTTACATTTTTTTTTAAAGAACTAACCACTATCTGTTAACTAATGTTTTCCCTCTACAGAATGTGTATAATTTTCATAATGAGAAAATGAGGTGAAAATCAGGCGTTGCTTGTTAAACAAGTGGATTCAGGTATCAAGTGTAGCTGGAGCTGGGCCTGGCTTAAGCTGGACGCCACTATAGAGGGGAAAGGAATACAACACTTTCTCTCTTTCTCACTTTTTCAATACAGTGGATAAAAAGGGGTAAGCCAGGTGTCCTCTCTGCCTGAAAGAGATCAATTATGCCAACAAAGGGTATCATGGCAGGCAGAAAGTGTACAATGTAATAATGTGCAGTGTAGCCCACAGATATGGTTTTTGTTGTGTTGAATTTGACAGTAACACGTGTGTGAGGGGGATTATAGTTTTTTTACTCTGTGAACATTATTTTTGCGCACATGTAGCTTTGTGCACTGTCTGCTATAGTGGCCACTATATTAGAGCAAGAATAGAATGCCTGTTTCATTCTATTTCTACTTTTAATATGTTTGTTTCTCAAGTGCAATATTTATATGTGGGTGTGGTCACGAGCGTTCTATTATGAAGGCTGTCATGGCTAACTGCAATAGTAGTGTATTGTTTTTTTCTCAAGACTTGAGTGTCATTTGCAGTAAACTTTAGGCAACAAATAACATTGGATTGCTTTCTTTACATTTTTTAGCTGTGAGTTGGGTTCACATTTACCACTTTTTATTTTACACACAGAGACTGATCATGTAGATCATATTCTTTGTTGTTTAATTAGTTAACCTGCATTTCCCCCTAGCAGGGATTTTTTGTATGTTTCAACCCCCCCCAAAAAGTGTCAAATTTTTGGGCCCTCACCAGTTTGCATCCCTGAATTATCAGCAGACAGAAAATGATCACTAAAAAAAGATATCACCCAAATATAAATATGATACACTGTTAAAACATTCGGACGGAGAAAAGCACCAGGAATGCTTGGATTTCCCATAGAATTATATTTATCATTTTGGGACAAAGTACCACCCCTATTTACACAAAGGACAACACATGTCACTCAGTTCAGTGCTTTCTAGTTCCATGTATCAAACAGTTATATTAAAACCAAGAAAATATGTGACAGTCCCCTGCTGATTACATACCCATAAGTTTAACAATGCTCAAACAGTGCATTCAGTACTTTGTTGAGGCACTTTTAACAGCGATTACAGCCTCAAGTCTTCTTGGGTATGACGCTACAAGCTTGCCAGACCTGTATTTTGGAAGTTTCTCCCATTCTCTGCAGATCCTCTTAAGCTTTGTCAGGTTGGATAAGGAGCGTCACTGCACAGCTATTTACGGGTCTCTCCAGAGATGCTCGATCGGGTTCAAGTTCGGGCTTTGGCTGGGTCACTCAAGGACATTCAGAGACTTGTCCCGAAGCCACTCCTGCATTGTCTTGGCTGTGTGCTAAGGGTCGTTGTCCTGGTGGAAGGTGAACCTTCACCCCAGTCTGAGGTCCTGAGCGCTCTGGAGCAGGTCTTCATCAAGGATCTCTCTGCACTTTGCTCCGTTCATCTTTCCCTCGATCCTAACTAGTCTCCCAATCCCTGCCGATGCCAGGTTTCCTCCAGACTAGACGCTTGGCATTCATGTCAAATAGTTCAATCTTGGTTTCATCAGACCAGAGAATCTTGTTTCTCATGGTCAAAGTCCCTTAGGTTCCTTTTGGTAAACTTTAAGTGGGTTGCCATCTGCCTTTTACTGAGGAGTGGCTTCATTCTGGCCAATCTACCATAAAGGCCTCATTGGTGAAGTGCCGGTTGTCCTTCTGGAAGGTTATCCCATCTCCACAGAGGAACCATGGAGCTCTGTCAGAATGACCATTGGGTTCTTGGTCACTTCCCTGACCAAGGCCCTTCTCTCCCTATTGCTCAGTTTGGCCAGGCAGCCAGCTCTAGGAAGATTGTTGATGGTTCCAAACTTTTTCCATTTAAGAATGATGGAGGCCACTGTATTCTTGGGGACCTTCAATGCTGCAGAAATGTTTTGGTAGCCTTCCCCAGATCTGTGCCTCGACACAATCCTGTCTCGGAGCTCTACGGACAATTCCTTTGACCTCATGGCTTAGTTTTTGCTCTGACATGCACTGTCAACTGTGGGACTTTATATAGACCGGTGTGTGCCTTTCCAAATCATGTCCAATCAATTGAATTTACCACAGGTGGACTCCCAAGTTGTAGAAACATCTCAAGGATGATCAGTGGAAACTAATAGTCTAATAGCAAGGTTATGAATTCTTATGTAAATAAGGCTTTTTTCTTTTCTTTTTTTTCGCTTTGTCATTATGGTGTATTATGTGTAGATTGAGGATTTTTATTTATTTAATCCATTGTAGAATAAGGCTGTAATGTATCCAAATGTGGAAAAAGAGAAAGGGTTCTGAATACTTTCTGAATACACTGTACCTGACAATGCCCCCCTTTGCTAAAGATATTTTCAGAATACTCTAAAATCTCAGGATAGAAGATTTGCATGGGGGGGGGGTAATTATGGAAATAATAAAAGTAATAGATTAGAATAGATTCTTTAAACAAGTATACTCAGTCATAACAGACTTTATATGGGAAAATAGAACTCATAGAATAAAAGGGAAAGTTTGACATCTTCCTAAGTCGGAGGGTGGTTTTAACTAGAGGTCAACTGATTAATCGGAATGACCGATTTAATTGGGGCCGATTTCAAGTTTTCATAACAAATCGGAAATCGGTATTTTTGGACACCGATTTTAAAAAAGAATAAAAAAATAAGTAAACCAAAAATATTTTTTTACACCTTTATTTAACTAGGCAAGTCAGTTAAGAACACATTCTTATTTTCAATGACGGCCTAGGAACGGTGGGTTAACTGCCTTATTCAGGGGCAGAATGAAAGATTTTTACCTTGTCAGCTCTGGGAATCAATCTTGCAACCTTACAGTTAACTAGTCCAACGCTCTAACCACCTGCCTCTCATTGCACTCCACGAGGAGCCTGCCTGTTACGCGAATGCAGTAAGAAGCCAAGGTAAGTTGCTAGCTAGCATTAAACTTATCTTATAGAAAACAATCAATCAATCATAATCACTAGTTAACTACACATGGTTGATGATATTACTAGTTTATCTAGTGTGTCCTGCGTTGCATATAATCGATGCGGTGCGCATTCGTGAAAAAGGACTGTCGTTGCTCCAACGTGTACCTAACCATAAACACCAATGTCTTTATTAAAATCAATACACCGAAGTATATATTTTTAAACTGGCATATTTAGCTAAAAGAAAACCAGGTTAGTAAGCAATATTAACCAGGTGAAATTGTCACTTCTCTTGCGTTCATTGCACGTAGAGTCAGGGTATATGCAACAGTTTGGGCCGCCTGGCTCGTTGCGAACTAATTTGCCAGAATTTTACGTAATTATGACATAACATTGAAGGTTGTACAACAGGAATATTTAGACTTAGGGATGCCACCCGTTAGATAAAATACGGAACGGTTCCGTATTTCCCTGAAATAATAAACGTTTTGTTTTCAAAATGATAGTTTCCGGATTCTACCATATTAATGACCAAAGGCTCGTATTTCTGTGTGTTATTATGTTATAATTAAGTCTATGATTTGATAGAGCAGTCTGACTGAGCGATGGTAGGCAGCAGCAGGCTCGTAAGCATTCATTCAAACAGTACTTTCTTGCGTTTTGCCAGCAGCTCTTCACTGTGCTTCAAGCATTGAGCTGTTTATGACTTCAAGCCTATCAACTCCTGAGATTAGGCTGGTGTAACTGATGTGAAATGGCTAGCTAGTTAGCGGGGTGCGCGCTAATAGCGTTTCAAACGTCACTACGCTCTGAGACTTGGCGTAGTTGTTCCCCTTGCTCTGCAAGGGCCGCGGATTTTGTGGAGCGATGAGTAACGATGCTTCGAGGGTGGCTGTTGTCAATGTGTTCCTGGTTTGAGCCCAGGTAGGGGCGAGGAGAGGGACGGAAGCTATACTGTTACACTGGCAATACTAAAGTGCCTATAAGAACATCCAATAGTCAAAGGTATATGAAATACAAATAGTATAGAGATAAATAGTCCTTTAAATACTATATTAACTACAACCTAAAGCCTCTTACCTTGGAATATTTAAGTCTCATGTTAAAAGGAACCACCAGCTTTCATATGTTCTCATGTTCTGAGCAAGGAACTTAAACGTTAGCTTTTTTACATGGCACATATTGCACTTTTACTTTCTTCTCCAACACTTTTTTTTGCATTATTTAAACCAAATTGAACATGTTTCATTATTTATTTGAGGCTAAATGAATTTTTATTGATGTATTATAAGTGTTCATTCAGTATTGTTGTAGTTGTCATTATTATAAATAAAATAAAAATTAAATCAGCCGATTTAATCGGTATCAGCTTTTTTTGGTCAGAATATTACAATGTAAATGTACTTTTAATCCGTCTGTCTGCATATGTCAAGACATGGCAGTTTGGGGATGAGGTAGATAGATTTGTAGGGGTCTAGATTTCGCAGCTCTTTCAGAACATCAGCTATCTGGATATGGGTGAAGGAGAAATGGTGGGGGCTTGGGCGGGTTGCTGTGGAGGGTGCCGGGCAGTTGACCGGGGTAGGGGTAGCCAGGTGGAAAGCATGGCCAGCTGTAGAGGAATGCTTATTGAAATTATCAATTATAGTGGATTTGTTGGTTGTAACAGTGTTTCCTAGCCTCAGAGCAGTGGATAGCTGGGAGGAGGTGCTCTTATTCTCCATGGACTTTACAGTGTCACAGAATTTTTTTGAGTTTGTACTGCAGGATGCAAATTTCTGTTTAAAAAAGCTAGCCTTAGCTTGCCTAAATGCCTGTGTATGTTGGTTCCTAACTTCCCTGAAAAGTTGCATATCATGGGGGGTAGTCGATGCTAATGCAGA
This sequence comes from Oncorhynchus kisutch, assembly GCF_002021735.2. Lineage (NCBI taxonomy): Eukaryota > Metazoa > Chordata > Actinopteri > Salmoniformes > Salmonidae > Oncorhynchus > Oncorhynchus kisutch. The sequence continues at coordinate 28,179,949 of NC_034187.2, forward strand.
ACTCCACAGGATGTTTTTGTGCTGGTCAAGGGCAGACAGGTCTGGAGTGAACCAAGGGCTATATCTATTCCTGGTTCTAAATTTTTTGAATGGGGCATACCTATTTAAGATGACGAGGAAGGTACTTTTAAAGAATAACCAGGCATCCTCTACTGTCGGGATGAGGTCAATGTCATTCCAGGATACCCCGGCCAGGTTGATTACAAATCAAATCAAATCAAATTTATTTATAAAGCCCTTCGTACATCAGCTGATATCTCAAAGTGCTGTACAGAAACCCAGCCTAAAACCCCAAACAGCAAGCAATGCAGGTGTAGAAGCACGGTGGCTAGGAAAAACTCCCTAGAAAGGCCAATACCTAGGAAGAAACCTAGAGAGGAACCAGGCTATGTGGGGTGGCCAGTCCTCTTCTGGCTGTGCCGGGTGGAGATTATAACAGAACATGGCCAAGATGTTCAAATGTTCATAAATGACCAGCATGGTCGAATAATAATAAGGCAGAACAGTTGAAACTGGAGCAGCAGCACAGTCAGGTGGAAGTTGAAACTGGAGCAGCAGCATGGCCAGGTGGACTGGGGACAGCAAGGAGTCATCATGTCAGGTAGTCCTGGGGCATGGTCCTAGGGCTCAGGTCAGTTGAAACTGGAACAGCAGCATGGCCAAAGGCCTGCTCGCAGAAGTGTTTTAGGGAGCATTTGACAGTGATGAGGGGTGGTCGTTTGCTCACAGACCCATTACGGATGCAGGCAATGAGGCAGTGATCACTGAGATCTTGGTTGAAAACAGCAGAGGTGTTTTTGGAGGGTGAGTTAGTTAGGATGATATCTATGAGGGTGCCCGTGTTTACGGATTTGGGGTAATATCTGGTAGGTTCATTGATAAGTTGTGTGAGATTGAGGGCATCAAGCTTGAGGGTGCAGTGTGATACCCGATGTGTTGGACGATACTTTTCTCATCAATCATCTTGAGAAAACGTATACTTGACTGGAAATAAATCGTTAACACAATGGAAACACACTGGGGCGGCAGTGTAGCCTAGTGGTTAGAGCATTGGACTAGTAACCGAAAGGTTGCAAGTTCAAATCCCCGAGCTGACAAGGTACAAAATCTGTCGTTCTGCCCTTGAACAGGCAGTTAACCCACTGTTCCTAGGCCGTCATTGAAAATAAGAATTTGTTCTTAACTGACTTGCCTAGTAAAATAAAGGTTAAAAAAATAAAAAATAAAAAAAATAAAATAACAAAAGGTCAAATGCTTTATCTAAATGTGCGTTGGCGACGGAGAGATAAAAAAATGGTACGGTTTGAAGTCGTGGCGGAGAGTAATACGAGTGCTGAAGATGGGGGGTGTGAGCAGGTGGGTCTGGGCGGGGATGATGTTGTGGATGTTTGTGTGCATCTGCTTGTTGTTGTTTGTACATGGATGTTTTGGATTTTAAAAATCGTAATCATAAATAAAATCTTTCACCCCCCAAAAAAAAAGTGCAACCACATAATGTTAAGGCCTAGGCCTATGTTGTTACATTACAATTCTCCAATGTACCATTTCCTATCCTAATTTACGTACTGTAGTCCACACACCGATTCTCATTGGCCTATACACTCTCAATTAGCAAATAGCTATGCTTCTGTGATAGGCTATTCTTGGTGTCAGAGAAGATACCTAACTCCTATTCCTGGAAAATCTTGATTTGCCTTTGTTATGTGGTGCATCAGTGAATAACGTGTCCACATTAGGGCTGTTCCCAACTTTTAAAGAACTTGGTCAACCGAGAATCGTCTGTGCTTTTGACCAATCGATTGAAATGTTTAAATGTGGGCCTCCCGAGTAGCGCAGCGCTCTAACAGACCCGGGTCACTAGCCCAGGCTGTGGCACAGTTGACCGGGAGACACACAATTAGTCCAGCGTCGTCTGGGTTAGGGGAGTGTTTAGCCGGTCGGGATGTCTTCGTCTTATTGCATTCTAGTGACTCCTTGTGGCGGGCCAGGCACATGCATGCTGAATTCGGTCACCTGTTGGACGGTGTTTCCTACGACACATTGGTGCAGCTGGCTTCCGGGTTAAGCGAGCAGTGTGTCAAGATGCAGTGCAGCTGTACGGTCTGAGTCTGTACGGGAGTTGCAGCGATGGGACAAGATTGTAACTACCAATTGGATATTTTATTTTTTACCTTTATTCAACTAGGCGAGTCAGTTAAAAGAACAAATTCTTATTTTCAATGACGGCCTAGGCCAGTGGGTTAACTGCCTTGTTCAGGGGCAGAACGACAGATTTTTACCTTGTCAGCTCGGGGATTCAATCTTGCAAACTTTCGGTTACTAGTCCAACGCTCTAACCACTAGGCTACCTGCCGCCCCACACGAAATTGAGGAGATAAAAAGTACAATATATATATATATATATATATATATATATGACACACCCTTGAATAAAATCAACTATATGTAAGCTACTGAGCTTGTCTGATGCTTTAAGCACTGCGATGAAAAATGAAGATGCACAAATTATTAAAGAGGGAGCCAGAGATCAATATAGCCTAACCAGAAGAAAACCTGTTCCTGATACAAATCTAAAAGTAACTTCTATTGCCATTGACAATATTTAAAAATAGCCTAAATAAAGCCAACAAATTAAAAACATTGCAGACTGCAGGTAGAAAATATCCTGATTTAAAAAATAAATATCCTATTAATCATATTTGCTATGCATGGCCTTTCTGTAATGAACTTGAAACATTGTATCAACCATTAACTTGGTCTGGCCTGAAGCTCATGCCAGCAAACTTGCAACACTGTATACCATTTTCTGGGCTCTCGAGTTCCCCACGCTGGTGAGCTTAGACAGACACACAACTTTGTCATTCTCAGTGGATGTAAAAACAGACTTAATTTACTTGCAGTTTAAGGCGAAGACAAAACTACTTTGAGAAGCTCCACAGTGGTAGTGAGTTAAGACAATTCAAAATGGTATCAAATGCCCAAACGGGAATATTTGTAGGCCTACATTTGCGCCCAGGCCAGGTAGCCTAGGCCTACTTCTATGCGAAATAAGGTGCATACTCAAGATTGACAGGACAACTCGTAAATATAATTAAATAAACCACAACTTTTTTTCTCTCTCACAAGTGTAGCATAGGTTGTGCGCTCTGCAAACAACGTGTCCACTCCTACAATGATGGTTAGACTGTAATAGTACTATATTGAAACCATTAACAGAAATGACCATAACCAAACCAACATTGTAATTAGTAGTACTGGTGATATTGGTGTACCACCCACGCAGCCTCCGCAATGGATTAGTCCACTCAGACAGGCGTGTATCAGGCAGGCGTGTATCAGACAAGCGTGTATCAGACAGGCGTGTATCAGACAGGCGTGTATCAGACAGGCGTGTATCAGACAGGCGTGTATCAGACAGGCGTGTATCAGACAGGCGTGTATCAGACAGGTGTCTCGTGTCATACATTCTTAAGCCACTGCTCGACTAAAAAAATCTCTGTCGACCAACAGCCTATCGGCCAAACAATAATCCAGTGGACTAAATGGGGTCAGCCCTAGTCCATATACTGCAGTACTTGGGTAGTGCAGGACAACATAGACCTAATAGGTTTCCTGATGAATGTCCTGGATGCAGAGTCCAACCTGGGCGTGTGCTACATTTAAAGGTTTATTGTCTACAGATGAATCAGCAAACAAAAGTGAAATACATGTCAATCCTCCAAGTTGATCTGTAAGTATGCCCTCTCAGAATGAATGGTGTACACTAGAGCACGCCAGATTTATATGAAATGTCTGTTAAAAGCTCCTTCTGTGCTGTGAAAGTCGAGTGAAGTATGCCGCCTCTTTGTTTCTCTTTCAGCGGGAGCTCTTATATTTGGCTGTACTGTGGCACTGTGCTTTCTGATAAGGGACCTCATGTTTTACGTGATTGGTGAGTGAGTCTAAACTAACTTAGTTTAGACGTAGTTTAGAATGATCAGGAAGAACTTTGAACTTGTTGAAATTCTAGTACATATTTGAACTTGTGTTACTGTTTGTGTCCCAAGACTTTCAGGCTTTACCCATACAATTACTGCTTATCTGCAGCTCATTAAATCAAATAGACCTGGAGGGCATTCTTTGAAGTAATATTGCATTGCAAATGGTCTCTCTACTAATGTGTGCTGTGCATTTAATCACATTTAGCTCTCTGTGACAATGTCTCCCCCTGTCAGGTGGAATTACTGTTTCCATCATAGCGTTTGTCTTTACCATCAAGTTCCTATGTGAGCTCGCTGCGCGGGTGGTTAGCTTCCTGCAGAATGATGACCCTGGGAGGAGGGGCGACCGCAGCATTTACGACTATGTACGGGGGAACTACCTGGACCCGCGCTCCTGCAATGTGTCATGGGATTGGAAGGACCCACAGGAAGTGGGCCAAACTATGAGCTTCCGTGTTCAGGTAAGATCCTTACCTACCTAATGGCTTGAAATCTGAAGTCTGCTTCAGTAATTTCTGGTATTTTTAGAGTTTAGTTTATGTTTGAAACTGTATGATTAAAGGACAACAACCTACATCAAGTATTAAAGATTGTGGAGGAAGGATTTTTTTGTTTCTGCAGATTGAAATCAGTGATTCTGTTATTTGGCTTGTTTGTTGGCTTTCTATTGGAATCATAAAGCACACAATGAATAGACTGTTGGCAGGATGGTGTTCTGGCACAAGTTGTAGTGCAAGACTTCCTGCCATGGTTTCTCATGGTTTTCTCTGACTCTCTACCCCAGCTCTTCTATAAGAACGGCCAGCCCTTCCCTGCCCACCGGCCCGTGGGGTTAAGGGTCAACATCACCCACATAGAGCTGGCCCTAGACATCCCTGTCACCCAGGAGGTTCTGCAGGAGCCAGAGTCCAACGTGGTCAAAGTGACCTTCACTGTCCGAAAGGCCGGGCGCTATGAGGTGGCCGTCAAACTGGGAGGACTCAACGTGGCCTACAGCCCCTACTACAAGATATTCCAACCAGGTAAGGTTGGGCTGTGTAAGTAACCCATTTCAGGACAGGGCTGTGCTATATTTGTAAGATTTAATACAAAGCATGGATGACATGATGATGTTTAAGTAATTGATATTGATAATCATGTGCTTTTGCTCATAAAGAACATTAACTTTGAAGTTGCCTAGTAGGAATGAATGAATGGCCACCCAGACCAGAAATGTTGATACCCCTTATTATAATGCCAATGTTACTTCCAATGTTCTTTCCATTGCTTGTCCTCATAGCACGATAATAAGGCTGTTAATAGTATTCTTCATCACAATCTGTTTTATAGTTTGGCTTTGTTTACTAAATATAGCATGATGTGATGCTGATCATGACATCAAGTTTATTTAAGACAAAATCAATATTTTTCGGAACATTGTATTTTCATCTGGTTGTTTATTACAATGTTTGGAATGATTTCATTTGTCATCATGCTCTACAGCTTTGATCATTCAGGCTTGATACGTGTTGAAATGCTCCCTTAACATGGAAGCAACTTGAACCTTTGTGTAAATGAAAAAGAGTTGTTTTTCTCTGTTGTCTCAGGGCCATTGCATGTATTGTACTGGTAAACACTACATACTTTCATTTGAAACGTTCCTTCAATGCTCATCTGTTTCCCTTATTTTCTGTGTTAATTTCAGGGACAGTGGTCCCATCTAAAACTAAGATAGCCTACCACTTCTCCACACTGGTCTTAGTATATGGCCAGCAGCATACCCTGCAGATTGAGCCCCGGGACGAGTATGGCAACCCCACCAGTAACTCCACCTCACTCATAGATGAGGTCAACTACAGTGTCCACGTCTACTCGGTAAGACACTTGAGACCCAATATAACAATCCTCATATAACAGCCTGAAGTCAATTGTTTCCGGACTTTAGACTGAAAGTGGAAAATGGAATTTAGACTGAAAGTGGAAAATGGAATTTAGACTGAAAGTGGAAAATGGAATTTTGTATTTGCCTCCTATCAGTTGGGCACAGTGGATGACGACAGCCTGGAGGAGTACTACAGTAAGTCAGTGACGTCCAACAAGCACCTGTGCCAGGTACTGCTGAAGATCACCCTTAGGAAGAAGGGCTGTTTCCGGGCACGCATCTCCTATAACGACCTGCCCATCAGCAACGGGGAGTTTGACATCATCGTTCTCAGTGGTGAGTAAGGGTCCTATTTTAGGGTACGATTACACAGCCCGAGGTGAAGGAAGTATTTCAGAAAGTCAGCCTATCATACTCAAAATTAGATCATGTACAGTGTATATGAAGACTTTTGTTCTTTGTGTAGTAAAATCTCTTACATCGCTCCTGTGTTTCAACTGCTACTCTTCCACCTCCCCCACAGAGAATGAGAAGAATTGTGTGGAGAAGAACGTGTCAACTCCAGGGATCAGCATCTACTTTGAGGCGTACCTCTACGGCACAGGGAACTACAGTAACTACAGTAACTCCTCGTGGCAGCTCCCAGCCTCAGCTCTGATGGCCCCTCAGAGTCGACCCTCCATGGGGGACGAGGAGGACGAGCATGACTCCCCTGTAGAAGACCAGCCAGAGAAGGTCAAGAAACCTAAAAAGGTCTACTGCTACATATCCCCAAAGGTGGGTGAAGAGGGGATAGAAAGGGAAAGCAATTTTTATAGAAATAGTACATGCTCTTCAGTTGGGTGTGTTGCAGACTTGTCATTGACTGGAAAATTTGCTTTTCTGCTACACAGCAACTGTCCGTGAAGGAGTTTTACCTGAAAATTATTCCATGGCGCCTTTTTACCTTTCGAGTGTGTCCAGGGACAAAGGTAGGACAAGCAGAACTGCTCTGAAACACTGTACGATGTCCACATAATGCTTTCTGACCTTTTATCAGTAGATTTAATGAGCTGGTGTGTTCTCCCTCCTCTTCTGTCCCTCCCAGTTCACATACTACGGCCCTGACCCCGTTCACAAGTACCTGACTCTAGTGGTGGATGATGGGATCCAGCCGCCAGTGGAGCTGAGCTGTAAAGACAGAAACATCATGGCTGCCACCTTCATCCGTTTCCTGCACAAGAATATCGGTTGGTTTCCTTTAGGACTATCCCCGACCCCCCAAAAATCTTGATCGACCGAGAGTCGTCTGTTCTTTCGACCAATTGATTGGTCAACATTTTAAAACTTGCATTTTCCAAATATAGACACATGCTATGTATTTTAATCAAATCAACTATATTCAATGAGCTTGTCCGATGCTTTAAGCTCACTGTTTGATTCAATTATTAAGACACCCTAATGACTAGAGGGAGTACCGCACTTGATTTGATTGTGTTTAAGAAAATAACACTGTGTGACTAGCACCCGTTCTCTCTCTCCTCCCCACCACAGAATATCAACAGTGTTAATGCCGCTGCCCACGTTGTTAAAGCTGCAACATAATTAGAGCCATTTACGTTCTCTATTCCCCCTTGCTCTCTTTACATGACACATGTATGCATCGCATGAACGTGACCAATAGGGCCTGACTTATAGTACAGTACATTCGGAAAGTATTCAGACCCCTTGACTTTTTCCACATTTTGTTACATTACAGCCTTATTCTAAAATGTATTAAATCAATCTACACACAATACCCCATAATGACAAATCAAAAACAGGTTTTCAGAAATAAAAAAGACTGAAATATTACATTTACATAAGTATTCAGACCCTTTGTTGAAGCACTTTCGGCAGCGATTACAGCCTCGTGTCTTCTTGGTTATGACGCTACAAGCTTGGTACACCTGTATTTGGGGAGTTTCTCCCATTCTTCTCTGCAGATCCTCTCAAGCTCTGTCAGGTTGGATGGGGAGCGTTGCTACACAGCTATTTTCAGGTCTCCAGAGATGTTTGATCGGATTCAAATCCGAGCTTTGGCTGAGTTACTCAAAGTGTCCCGAAACCACTTCTGCATTGTCTTGGCTGTGTGCTTAGGATCGTTGTCCTGTTGGAAGGTGAACCTTCACCCCAGTCTGAGGTCCTGAGCTCTCTGGAGCAGGTTTTCATCAAAGATCTCTCTGTACTTTGCTCTGTTCATCTTTCCCTCGATCCTGACTAGTCTCCCAGTCCTTGCCACTGACAAACATCTCCACAGCATGATGCTGCCACCACCATGCTTCACCGCAGGGATGGTGCCAGGTTTCCTCCAGACGTGACGCTTGGCATTTAGGCCAAGGAGTTGAATCTTGTTTGTCATGGTCTGAGAGTCCTTTAAGTGCCTTTTGGCAAACTAAGCGGAATGTCATGTGCCTTTTTATGGAGGAGTGGCTTCCGTCTGGCCACTCTACCATAAAGGCCTGATTGGTGGAGTGCTGCAGAGATGGTTGTCCTTCTGGAAAGTTATCCCATCGCCACAGAAAAATTCTGGAGCTCTGTCAGACTGACCATCAGGTCCTTGGTCACCTCTCTGACCAACGCCCTTCTCCCCCGATTGCTCATTTTGGCCTGGTGGCCAGCTCTAGGAATTGTCTTGGTGGTTCCAAACTTCACCATCATTTACCATCATTTAAGAATGATGGAGGCCACTGTGTTCTTGGGGACCTTCAATGCTCCAGTCATTTTTTTGGTACCCTTCCCCAGATCTGTGCCTCAACACAATCCTGTTTCGGGGCTCTTTCCAAATCATGTCCAATCAATTGAATTTACCACAGGTGGACTACAATCAAGTTGTAGAAACATCTCAAGGATGATCAATGGAAACAGGATGCACCTGAACTCAATTTCGAGTCTCATAGCAAAGGGTCTGAATTCTTATGTAAATAAGGTATTTCTGTTTTAATTTTTTTATACATTTGCAAAACTGTCTAAAAGCCTGTTTTTGCTTTGTTATTGTGTGTAGATCGATGATTTTATGTATTTTTATCCATTGTAGAATAAAGCTGTAACGTAACACAATGCGGAAAAATTCGGGGGTTCTGAATACTTTCAAACGCACCGTATCATAATCACAGCAATAAATTCGTGATGAACTCTGAACATCGTAACACGTGACAGAAAAAGGGATGCAGAGGACGTGACAAATAAACTCAAAACGGGGGAATGTTTTCTGGTTGCTCAGGAGGTGAAGAGGAAGTCAGATATGTGGAATAAATTTGGTGGTTATACAAGGCTGCTATACTAAGCCTACTAATTATAATGGCATTACTTATTATTATCTTGACAATCAATAAAATTAATAATAGTAATTATAAATATTATTTTTCTGACAAGTTGGAACAGTGTTAACAACACTAAATAAATTATAAATACTACCAGAGAGGCAGTTCTAATGGGGAAAAAAGTCCATTGCCTTTATTACAGCATAGCAAAGATTAAAAACAGATGAATTTGTGAAATTGTTTATCCAACATGTTGTGGTTGCATGAGGCTTGGTGCTCACAGAATCAGCAGGCTATTAAACAAACACTCAAACTGGCAACAGAAGCAGGATCTGTCTTATTTCTCTACATACATATGGATGATTTATATAGCCAGGCACATTTAACAGTTAGGCTATTGATTATAGACCTAATTAAGTTGGTTTCCCCTCTCCTCACTTTTCTTAGGCAATTAAGGAAAGGGCTGTTTTCTCATCTCGTAAATCCGCTGCTGTCTCAACCGCATTGTTCTCAACACCAATATGCTGGTTATCTTTGCTGGTCTAGGAAAAGGTGCCAATTCAAGAGCGCACTGATGTTTCAGAACTGCGACCGCTATCCAACATGGCAGAAAGTGCATTTGTTGTAAATAATATAATTGTTATTAGTGTTGCACCATTGTTCTTACATAATATAACTATATACAATTTCAAAAGCACATGTTTTATAGTGATGGACTATGCCATCCCTACAGCCTCCATAATGGATTAGTCCGCTCAGACAGGTAATGGATGTCAAACAGGGTCTTACAGACGAGCTCAAACCACTCCCTTCGAGGCCCTCCCCAGTCCAGAGTTCAGACAGGTCTCTACACCATTAACGTTTGTATTTATTTTTTGCTACTGCTCAACTAAATAAATCTCGGTCAACCAACAGCCTATCAACCAAACAATCGACCATTCGACTAAATGGGGTCAGCCCTAGTTTCCTTCCTCTTCCAATTCAGTGTCCATGGGGAGTACAAGATCTGTATGTTTTTTATGCCGTTGTCAGGAGGCTCGGAGACGTTCCAGGACAAGGTGAGCTTCTTCCAGAGGGAGCTCAGACACATCCACTCCAAGAGACCTCGCACCAAGACCTGCCTGAAGATCACACGCCACTGCATCCTGGACTCGGTGAGTGAATCCACCGCGCAACTACTCTCCGAGCTGCAGTGAGATTAAGAACTGCTACAGCAGACTCGTATGATGACAATGATTGGAAATTGAAAATTACAATGTTTTAAAATCTCTCTCTCTCTCCCCAGTCTCTGAAATCCACCCGGAACTTCTCCGTGTCGGACTGGAGTAAGAACTTTGAGGTGGTGTTCCAGGATGAGGAAGGTAAGATCAGCAGATGACAGGCCAGTCAGCTTGTGTTGTTTGTGGTAAGGGCTGTTGAATGACTAAGTATGTGTGTTGTGTTGGCCCCTAGCTCTGGACTGGGGAGGGCCTCGAAGGGAGTGGTTTGAGCTCGTCTGTAAGACCCTGTTTGACACCACCAATCAGCTGTTCACTCGCTTCAGTGACGACAACCAGGGACTGGTAAGACCTCACCAGCACAACTAACACTATACGGCTAGGGTCAATATTCACTGACTTTGCCAATATGATAGTGAGGTAATGTGTCTGCCTGTCTTCCCAGGTCCACCCCAACGCAGAGCGGCCGGTCCACCTGCGTCTGAAGTTGTATGAGTTTGCCGGCCGCGTGGTGGGGAAGTGCCTGTACGAGTCAGCCCTGGGCGGGGCCTACAAGCAGATGGTCCGTGCTCGCTTCACCCGCTCCTTCCTAGCCCAGATCATCGGACTCAGGATGAACTACAAGGTACGCCCTCCACCCCAGTCCCACAGCCCCTCAGAGGAACTGGAGGTAGACCTCACTCCCAATGTTTACCTCTATGCTTCGGCTAGTATTAGGGCTGGGCGATATGACTATATATATCGTGTGATGATAGAAAAGCGTCTATCGTTTCATATTGTGCTCTATTGTTTATTTCGTTGTCGCAAATCACATTCTCTACGGCAATATTTTTCGCCAATTGGACGAAGCTTTGTGTTCTTCCACATGTGCCGTGTGGAAGGAAGTTTGCAACACAAACAAACATGGAGGAGAGTGAACGTGACACAGAGCATGGTGACACGGAGCTCGGACCTAAAAAAGGGGCTACTTCGGTCACATGGACGTGGTTTGGGTATGAAAAGTCTGACATGGACCAGAAAACCCTCCACTGCAAAATATGCCGCAGGCCGTTCCCGACAACAGGCTCAAACACCACTAACCTCTTTTACCACCTACTACGCAAGAATCATGTGAAACAGTACGAAGAGAGTCTATGAATGAGACCCAAAAATGTACAGTTGAGTGCTCCAAACAAAACCCCGACTCGTTGCAAGAGGCTTTTGCCCACGGCACACTATATGGCAATGAATCACGAAGATGGAAGGAGGTAACAGCTGCCATTACAACTTACATCTGCAAAGACATGGCCCCAATTTACATGGTCGAGAAATGGGGGTTTCGTGTGTTGGTGCTAACACTTGACCCAAGGTACCAAATTGGTATGTGACACGTATTAATGACAAAATAACATGCAAAACAGGCAAGCCCCAAAATATATATATTTTAGGCCTATATTTATTTTGTTTGCAACTATAGTTGAAGTGTTTTCTATTGACCTTTTTAGATTTAATACATTCATATTTTATATTTTGTTTCATGCTTAATTGAAAATTTGCACAGGTTCTAAATAAAATAAATCATCAAATATGAGTAAGTACCTTTTTATTTGTTGAGTGTAATTCAAAATTTAATAAGAAATAGGGTTTTACATGTGGTCATTTTATATAAACTATTTATAAATTGAATTTACAGAAAATGATCTATATCGGGATATGAGATTTTGGCCATATCTCCCAGCCCTAATTGTTATCAAATTGTAAGTGTTGCATTGTTCACAAGGCCATGAAAGGAGATCTGTTTATTTCATAGCGTACCAGTTGTATGTTGTGGTGTTTCTAGAACATATCAAGATCTGAACCTGCCGCTCTAAGTGGATAAGTCATCCTTATTGTTTCGCCGAGGTAAACACGTCATTCTATTTCAGTTCCATTTTCCTGTGTTTTTATTTCATTTTCCACGGCAGTACTTTGAGACGGATGATCAGGAGTTCTACAAAATGAAAGTCTGTGTCATCCTAAACAATGATGTCAGTGAAATGGACCTGGTGTTTGCCGAGGAGAAGTACAGCAAGTCGGGACAGCTGGAGAAGGTGATGAGGCAATCATTCTATTTGACATGACTTCCCTTATCCACCAAGTCATCTCACAGGAAAAAAAGAAAGCAATAACTAAACAGAAGAAACCCATATGATTTCCTTGGTAGACTGCTTAGGAGTCCTAAATAGAAATGGAGTGTGTAAAAGTAGAGGTAGTGTGTCAGGTTCGGTATGTGTTGTCAGTCATATCCTGAGCTCTGTTACTCTGTCACTGCAGGTGGTGGAGTTGATATCTGGAGGAGCTCAGATTGCTGTGAACAATGAGAACAAGATGCATTATCTGAACCTGCTGGCCCAGTACAGGCTCGCCAGTCAGGTGCGAGACGAGGTGGAGCACTTTCTCAAAGGTAAGGATACAAACGTAGATATTGTATGGCCTCTTCACATTCACCTGTGTGTCTAATCTGGAATCTCTGTAAGGGGATAGGCAACAAACTGTTTTGTGAATTGCAGGTTTGAATGAACTTGTTCCAGAGAACCTGTTGGCCATATTTGATGAGAATGAGCTGGAGGTATGCTGCATAAAATCACTTTCACTGTCATACATTCCAAGCGTACATCCCTTGTCATACATTCTAAATGTCACTCTTATGGCCCTGTGATGTGTAAATGTCTGTTTGTCCCTAGCTGTTGTTGTGTGGTACGGGGGATATCGATGTCCAGGACTTCAAGGCCCATGCTGTGGTCGTAGGAGGGTCTTGGCACTTCAGAGAGAAGGTGGGTGACATCACCAGGTCTGACCCATAGTACACAGTGAAAGATACTGCTTTGCTACTGCATTGATGGAGATGTGTTAAATGTGCTCGTGTTGAGCACCATGCTGACTGTGTTCTGGTGTTGTCCTAGGTGATGAAGTGGTTCTGGGCCGTGGTGTCCAGCTTCACCCAGGAGGAGTTGGCTCGCCTGCTGCAGTTCACCACCGGCTCCTCCCAGCTGCCCCCCGGGGGCTTCAGCACCCTCTGCCCCTCCTTCCAGATCATTGCTGCGCCCACACACAGCACCCTGCCCACCGCACACACCTGGTGAGTGTACGGGCAGACACACACACACACAGACGGACATACAGTATATACATACAGTATATGCACATTCACACTCACATTCGTACTTGGCTCATATACATGTATGTACTATGTAGTTGGTTTCAGTTCTTTACTTGAATAATGCACAGACACACTATACATCTTGTAGAATAAACACATACACAACTGTCAATTCACTCTGTGGATTCTTTTCTCTCTAGTTTTAACCAGCTGTGCCTCCCTACCTATGACTCCTATGAGGAGCTGCACAAGATGCTGAAGCTCGCCATCAGTGAGGGCAGTGAGGGCTTCGGCATGCTCTGATTGGCCTTATCCCTGGAGCTCACCCCCAGACTCTTGTATACCCCTGTTATCCTCTCCATCAGCTTTGGACAATGACAACTCTCCTCGACTCACACAGACTACCCATGATCCTCTTTCAGTGGTAGAGGGCATTACAGGAAACCCACAGGATGCCCCAGAAAGCTCTGGGAAGTCCTCATATGTCTGCTGGCACTATGTATATGCTGTACAACACTTGCTTTTCTAATGAAGAAAGATGAACTGGTGTAAAAAATGCTTGATAGTTTTCTTCTAGATGCAAGAGTTACTTAGTTTTACATGTTTGAGACAGAACGTAGCACTAGTTTAAGAGCCTCGTTAGCTTGATGTCATTTTGCTTTTTGTAATTTTGTTTTGGAGAAAAAAAATGAGGAACATTTAAATGCAAATGCAGCCTATACAAAGTTTGGAGTAGCTGCGCACCCATAGCACTTTGGCCTTAACTGATCAGGGAAGGATATACAGTGTGTATATATATATATATATATATATATATATGACTCTTTTACTTCAATATGTGTACATACATGTAAATAGGTTTTCATGTTATGGCAACAGTTCAGATCTTTTTGTTTCATTTTCAAAGAGAAGGGACAAGTGGTACTTGATATTTATATATTTGAGGTCACACTTTTTTGTTGGTGGGAGTTTCATATGTTACAGTTGAAGCCCAGCTGATTCATTTATGTTTTGTTATTAAAGTGATACTTCAGGGTTGTGGCAATGGGTTGTGGCATCCCTAGAGTCAGATGAACTTGTGGATAACATTTTTATGTCTCTGTGTCCAGTGTGAAGGAAGTTAGAGGTAGTTTCACGATCTATTGCCAACTAGCGTTAGCGCAATGACTGGAAGTCTATAGGTGTGGCTCGTGAAACTACCTCTAACTTCCTTCAAGTAAATAAAGGGTTAGGGCCTCATTGCCAAAATCCCAAAGTATCACTTTAACATTTCACATCACCAATTGACTTCACTGTACAAAGACATGGGGTTTCAAAGGAACAAACAAAGTACTTGCCCATGTCACTGTCTGTTTTATGGACTGACTTAGGGATTTGTGTTGTTTTCACCCATACTGTTGATGGCTTTTTGTTGACGATGTTATTCGTCTTGATCCGTAACTGTTTTTTAGTTTTTTTAAACCTGCCTTATTCAAACCCTTTGCCTCTGACTTTATCTGGAGAAGTGTATAGTTAAACGAAGCCTAGACCTGTAAAAGTATAACAACAGAGATATTACTATAACATGACTTTCTGTTGACTGCCGGGGAGATTTGAGATGTGAATATCAATTGGATATTAACCTCGAGTTCCAGCCTCTTCAACTGTTATCTTGATATCGGTCATGTCTTGTGCTCTTGACTGGGTTTACCTCTGGATCTCCAATTCCATCTATGCATCCACTCGCTGTATGTGTGTCTGTGTCCATCCGAGTGCTTGTGTGATTTTAGCTGCCTCCCTTCTGACTGTACTACCCATAGGCTGCTGTATTTGACCTGAGCAAGGATACTGAGACAGGATACACAAGGTGAATATTTCTTGCCTGTGTATTCATTGTATTATTGACTTATTTCTACATATTTACACAGTTTTCCAATGCTCATGTACGTATAATACTGTTAAGTCAAACCATGAGCCTACGGGATGTTGTGAAATATTGGTTTATGTTCTGAACTGCATGTATTCTTCTATGGTCATTTAATCTCTGCAGCGAACATTTGTACATTTGACAATATGCAGTGTATTACAGTGGGCAGCTAACCACACGTACAGGCTATTTAGGAAAGCATAATGTAGAATGCAACATATAGCACAAAAGCCTAAAGCAGACAGACACACACACACACATTTTAAGCAATACTATTGTATTCTTTGAAGTGTTAAAAGATCATTTGAATCATTAGCCTCACAACGCACCACAAATGCAAACCCACGGCAGGTTAAGTTGTTGTTGTTCAACCCTCCTCACATTTATCAATGTGAATCAACCACTAAGAGATTTACCACTTAAACGTCACATCATTCTTGTTGAACAGGATACACACTTCTAACAGAATAATTCAACATTATTGGGATCTTCTTTAGGGGGCTGTTTGTGTTATTGGTGCTATCCTTATGGAGGCACAAGTCAAACTGTGTTGACAGAAGTAGAAATGCATTGTACTATAGGAATCAAGATCTGAACTATTCTTATACAAACCATGTGCATTTACAAAAGTGTAAATAGTTGAATACAGTTCAGATAAGGACATGATATGAAGATGTGTAAAGAAACAGAAGTTGTGATTGAAAGTTAGTTTATATAGTCTTTCACATTCATAAGCAGGTCCAGCTTTCAGTGTTCAAGGTTCCAGTTCGATTGATTTGGGAAGCTCAGTGGTTATTGGGGTTTGGTATTGGATTTTTATCTATGTAAATATTGTTAATTAGTTGCTTATGGCTTGGAGGGGAGATTGTTTTGTGTAAAATAAAATGGCCAAACTGTTGGTCATCACTGATGAATGTCAGAGTTCCTGCTCTGCAGTCCCTTTTGTTTAATGTGATTAAAAAAGTATTATTACATTGTGTGTCAATTTGTCAATGTTTTAAGGAGGCTGAGATTTGCTGGTCACTGTTCCAGGCATCTCGAGCTAGCCACCAGCAGTCTCATACTGTGGGTGTCCTCTCATGGGCGCAGGCCTCCTGGAAGACCACATTAAACCTGCGTGGACAACATATGCAGAGACACTGGTCTCAGAACAGGGGACCTTCCAGCTGTCGTGAATAATGGCGAGCTATGGCATGACATCATCCTGCACATTGTGCCGCCATAAGCAAGTAAGCAAGCGTTTACTCCATTATTGTACAGCTACATATCAATCAAGTATGCTCCAATTCAAATAATATTCACCTTCATTGCAAATACCATAGATAAAAAAATGAGGGGGGAAATGATGCTGAAACAGGAAAATCAGACTTGAACAATATTCCGGTGTAATTCAGTGATCAAAACATTGTTAACGTTGCAAATGAAGTCCGGGATCTGGATGTGTCTGACCAGTCCAACATGGCCACCCGACTACTGACTCCAGACTTATAGGAGAACCCTGGGCCTGACCCTCTCTCTGATGGGGAGTGTGACCAATGCTGTCAGAATGATCATGTAGAACCAGGCTAAGTCCAGACCCCAGGTCTCTGACTGCTGAGTGTGGGGGAACTACACTAAGTGGACAAAACATTAGGAACACTTTCCTAATATTGAGTTCCTTTTGCCCTCAGAACTGCCTCAATTGGTCTGGGCATGGACTCTACAAGATGTCGAGAGTGTTCCACAGGGATGCTGGCCCATGTTGACTCCAATGCTTCCCACAGCTGCGTCAAGTTGAATGGATGTCCTTTGGGTGGTGGACCAGTCGTGATACACATAGTAAACAGTTGAGTGTGAAAAACCCAGCAAGCAGCGTTACAGTTCTTGACACACTCAAACCGGTGCGCCTGACACCTACTACCATACTCCGCTCAAAGACACTTAAATATTTTGTCTTGCCCATTCACCCTCAATGGCACACAGTCCATGTCTCACCTGGATTTACCTGGTCAGTCTATGTCAGGAATGGCCAACTGGCTCCCCTTTTGTAGGCCTGCGGACCAATTTCACCCCCAAAAAATATAGATATATTTGTATTTATTTTAGGAACACAGTTGGAACTTCCTGTTGAGAGCCAGAATAATAGAATACATATTGTGCCATTTTGAAATTTGGTTGTGCATCAGCAGTCACTCAATTAGCCCATGTCAGGCCTTTGTTTTAGATTGATGAATTAGTCTAGCGGCCAGCTATCTAAACTTGTAATAAGTATGGTTGAATTACTGACCGGGCTATGGATGTGGTTATGCAGACCCACGAGCCTCGGCGGCCCTCTTTTTAGTTCAGTTTTTTGTGGCCCCCATCAAAGTTGCCCATCCCTGGTCTATGTTATGGAAAGAACTACGTTTTGTACACTCTGTGTACATGACAGTGATAATTGCAGCAGCCTGGCTAGTGACTTTTGTATGTACCCTTTCACTACAACACAGACGCACCAGCCTTTCTTGCCACAGCACAAAACTAAAGGTGATTCCCATAGACAGAAAAGGTCTTGTCTACAGGTGCTAAAATGGGAAGGCCTCATGTTGCATTAGCATTTCATTGAGATTACATGTAGAGCGCAACCAGATGGTGCATGATTAGCACATGCTGGGAATATCTGGAGGCCTGCTCTTCACCTGGACTGGAGCCTTCAGTAGGCTACCAGACTCCTTTCACTTCCGTCCTACTATGATTTTAGGATGGTCTATCATTTGTGGGACTTGCATGTTTTGTTTAATAGTGAACCATTGCCCTGCTGTGATAGGCTACAACTCTCAGGATTTCAGATGACTGTAATGTTCTTTCAGACACAAGTGGGCAGTATTTCTACATGTAAAGCAAAGCAGCAACAGTATGGAAACACTCCCTCCAGTCAGCAGACTTCACAGGTTACCAGTAAGAGAGTGAATGTTATTTATAATAAGGGTTACATGGAGAAAATCGGACCGCTCCGAAATGAAAGTGGATGGCCCTCCCTTCAGCAAATATATTTGACCTAAACCCTCCCTAAACACTTTTAAAAAAACAAGTGACCCTCCCCTATAGCCAAAATAATTATTAAATCAAAATGGATAGCAGAGAACATGGATACCCTCACTTCTTGGACAGACTAGAACCTTAGATAAGCAGTTTTAGTAACTGTTCTGTTCTACTCATTAAGCATGAATTTTGATAGCGCACAGGGCTGCAGGCCAGAAGGTTGTGGGTTCGCAGACCACCGTGGACAAGAGTAGGGGTGGAAAGATCTCCTTTATAGTTTAACCATTACATTAATCTATCATCGTATTTGCAGGTCTGAGAAAAAAAATGCTTTTTAATAAACATTTCATGCAATTCTACGTCCTTTTACATATTAGCAGAATATTTTTTAATACCACACAAGTTACCGACATTACAGGCTAAGAATGGACGAGGATTGACCTATGTGTTCATCTTATAATATTTCTCCAATGTCAAATCAGTGTCTTGTTTGCAACGAAACTGTCCCTGCAAATAATTAAATCTGAGACGTCATTAGGAATCTGAGCATAGTACTTTCAAAAGTTAGGCCTGCCTTTCCACCCCAGACAGAGTAGGCCTAACTACACCGCTCGCGTCGCGTGCGCGAGTGTTGCAAAACACATTTAGAAATGCTTGTTTTTTAATTATTGCTCTGCAAGTCCTGCCTCTCCCATCTCCTCATTGGTTTATAGAAGCAGGTACCCACGTGGCATCTACTCATTGGTTATACCCACGTGGGTAATTGAAAGACGAACTGTTTTGCTGGTCGTTGTGGTAATACTATGAATGTTTAGATGCCAATCACCATATACACTGCTCAAAAAAATAAAGGGAACACTTAAACAACACAATGTAACTCCAAGTCAATCACACTTCTGTGAAATCAAACTGTCCACTTAGGAAGCAACACTGATTGACAATACATTTCAAATGCTGTTGTGCAAATGGAATATACAACAGGTGGAAATTATAAGCAATTAGCAAGGCACCCCCAATAAAAGAGTGGTTCTGCAGGTGATGACTGTTTTGGTCACTTTTGAATGCTGGCGGTGCTTTCACTCTAGTGGTAGCATGAGACGGAGTCTACAACCCACACAAGTGACTCAGGTAGTGCAGCTCATCCAGGATGTGTGTTTTATGTGTTATTTCTTACATTAGTACCCCAGGTCATCTTAGGTTTCATTCATTACATACAGTCGAGAAGAACTACTGAATATAAGATCAGCGTCAACTCACCATCAGTACGACCAAGAATATGATTTTCACGAAGCGGATCCTGTGTTCTGCCTTTCAACCAGGACAACGGAATGGATCCCAGCCGGCGACCCAAAAAACGACTCCGTAAAAGAGGGAAACGAGGCGGTCTTCTGGTCAGACTCCGGAGACGGGCACATCGTGCACCACCCCTATCGGAAGCGGTGCAGCCAGCGGGTTTCTCCACGCAGCGCCGACAGAAACAAACATCTTTCTGGTAAGAAGAGGGGCGGGGGCGTATGCCTTATGGCTAACGAGACGTGGTGTGATCACAGAAACATACAGGAAATCAAATACTTCTGTTCACCTGATTTAGAATTCCTCACAATCAAATGTCGACCGCATTATCTACCAAGAGAATTCTCTTCGATTATAATCACAGCCGTATATATTCCCCCCCAAGCAGACACATCGATGGCTCTGAACTAACTTTATTTGACTCTTTGCAAACTGGAATCCATACATCCTGAGGCTGCATTCATTGTAGCTGGGGATTTTAACAAGGCTAATCTGAAAACAAGACTCCCTAAATTCTATCAGCATATCGATTGCGCAACCAGGGCTGGAAAAACCTTGGATCATTGTTACTCTAACTTCCGCGACGCATATAAGGCCCTGCCCCGCCCTCCTTTCGGAAAAGCTGACCACGACTCCATTTTGCTGATCCCTGCCTACAGACAGAAACTAAAACAAGAAGCTCCCACGCTGAGGTCTGTCCAACGCTGGTCCGACCAAGCTGATTCCACACTCCAAGACTGCTTCCATCACGTGGACTGGGATATGTTTCGTATTGCGTCAGATAACAACATTGACGAATACGCTGATTCGGTGTGCGAGTTCATTAGAACGTGCGTTGAAGATGTCGTTCCCATAGCAACGATTAAAACATTCCGTAACCAGAAACCGTGGATTGATGGCAGCATTCGCGTGAAACTGAAAGCGCGAACCACTGCTTTTAATCAGGGCAAGGTGACTGGTAACATGACCGAATACAAACAGTGCAGCTATTCCCTCCGCAAGGCTATCAAACAAGCTAAGCGTCAGTATAGAGACAAAGTAGAATCTCAATTCAACGGCTCAGACACAAGAGGTATGTGGCAGGGTCTACAGTCAATCACGGACTACAAGAAGAAAACCAGCCCAGTCACGGACCAGGATGTCTTGCTCCCAGGCAGACTAAATAACTTTTTTGCCCGCTTTGAGGACAATACAGTGCCACTGACACGGCCTGCAACGAAAACATGCGGACTCTCCTTCACTGCAGCCGAGGTGAGTAAAACATTTAAACGTGTTAACCCTCGCAAGGCTGCAGGCCCAGACGGCATCCCCAGCCGCGCCCTCAGAGCATGCGTAGACCAGCTGGCCGGTGTGTTCACGGACGTATTCAATCAAATCAAATCAAATCAAATTTATTTATATAGCCCTTCGTACATCAGCTGATATCTCAAAGTGCTGTACAGAAACCCAGCCTAAAACCCCAAACAGCAAGCAATGCAGGTGTAGAAGCACGGTGGCTAGGAAAAACTCCCTAGAAAGGCCAATACCTAGGAAGAAACATAGAGAGGAACCAGGCTATGTGGGGTGGCCAGTCCTCTTCTGGCTGTGCCGAGTGGAGATTATAACAGAACATGGCCAAGATGTTCAAATGTTCATAAATGACCAGCATGGTCGAATAATAATAAGGTAGAACAGTTGAAACTGGAGCAGCAGCACAGTCAGGTGGAAGTTGAAACTGGAGCAGCAGCATGGCCAGGTGGACTGGGGACAGCAAGGAGTCATCATGTCAGGTAGTCCTGGGGCATGGTCCTAGGGCTCAGGTCAGTTGAAACTGGAACAGCAGCATGGCCAGGTGGACTGGGGACAGCAAGGAGTCATCATGTCAGGTAGTCCTGGGGCATGGTCCTAGGGCTCAGGTCCTCCGAGAGAGAGAAAGAAAGAGAGAAGGAGAGAATTAGAGAACGCACACTTAGATTCACACAGGACACCGAATAGGACAGGAGAAGTACTCCAGATATAACAAACTGACCCCAGCCCCCCGACACATAAACTACTGCAGCATAAATACTGGAGGCTGAGACAGGAGGGGTCAGGAGACACTGTGGCCCCATCCGAGGACACCCCCGGACAGGGCCAAACAGGAAGGATATAACCCCACCCACTTTGCCAAAGCACAGCCCCCACACCACTAGAGGGATATCTTCAACCACCAACTTACCATCCTGAGACAAGGCTGAGTATAGCCCACAAAGATCTCCGCCACGGCACAACCCAAGGGGGGGGCGCCAACCCAGACAGGATGACCACAACAGTGAATCAACCCACTCAGGTGACGCACCCCCTCCAGGGACGGCATGAGAGAGCCCCAGCAAGCCAGTGACTCAGCCCCTGTAATAGGGTTAGAGGCAGAGAATCCCAGTGGAAAGAGGGGAACCGGCCAGGCAGAGACAGCAAGGGCGGTTCGTTGCTCCAGAGCCTTTCCGTTCACCTTCCCACTCCTGGGCCAGACTACACTCAATCATATTGAAGAGATGAAGAGATGAGTCTTCAGTAAAGACTTAAAGGTTGAGACCGAGTTTGCGTCTCTGACATGGGTAGGCAGACCGTTCCATAAAAATGGAGCTCTATAGGAGAAAGCCCTGCCTCCAGCTGTTTGCTTAGAAATTCTAGGGACAATTAGGAGGCCTGCATCTTGTGACCGTAGCGTACGTGTAGGTATGTACGGCAGGACCAAATCAGAGAGATAGGTAGGAGCAAGCCCATGTAATGCTTTGTAGGTTAGCAGTAAAACCTTGAAATCAGCCCTTGCTTTGACAGGAAGCCAGTGTAGAGAGGCTAGCACTGGAGTAATATGATCAAATTTTTGGGTTCTAGTCAGGATTCTAGCAGCCGTATTTACCACTAACTGAAGTTTATTTAGTGCTTTATCCGGGTAGCCGGAAAATAGAGCATTGCAGTAGTCTAACCTAGAAGTGACAAAAGCATGGATTAATTTTTCTGCATCATTTTTGGACAGAAAGTTTCTGATTTTTGCAATGTTACGTAGATGGAAAAAAGCTGTCCTTGAAATGGTCTTGATATGTTCTTCAAAAGAGAGATCAGGGTCCAGAGTAACGCCGAGGTCCTTCACAGTTTTATTTGAGACGACTGTACAACCATTAAGATTAATTGTCAGATTCAACAGAAGATCTCTTTGTTTCTTGGGACCTAGAACAAGCATCTCTGTTTTGTCCGAGTTTAATAGTAGAAAGTTTGCAGCCATCCACTTCCTTATGTCTGAAACACATGCTTCTAGCGAGGGCAATTTTGGGGCTTCACCATGTTTCATTGAAATGTACAGCTGTGTGTCATCCGCATAGCAGTGAAAGTTTACATTATGTTTTCGAATAACATCCCCAAGAGGTAAAATATATAGTGAAAACAATAGTGGTCCTAAAACGGAACCTTGAGGAACACCGAAATTTACAGTTGATTTGTCAGAGGACAAACCATTCACAGAGACAAACTGATATCTTTCCGACAGATAAGATCTAAACCAGGCCAGAACATGTCCGTGTAGACCAATTTGGGTTTCCAATCTCTCCAAAAGAATGTGGTGATCGATGGTATCAAAAGCAGCACTAAGGTCTAGGAGCACGAGGACAGATGCAGAGCCTCGGTCCGATGCCATTAAAATGTCATTTACCACCTTCACAAGTGCCGTCTCAGTGCTATGATGGGGTCTAAAACCAGACTGAAGCATTTCGTATACATTGTTTGTCTTCAGGAAGGCAGTGAGTTGCTGCGCAACAGCCTTCTCTAAAATTTTTGAGAGGAATGGAAGATTCGATATAGGCCGATAGTTTTTTATATTTTCTGGGTCAAGGTTTGGCTTTTTCAAGAGAGGCTTTATTACTGCCACTTTTAGTGAGTTTGGTACACATCCAGTGGATAGA
This sequence comes from Oncorhynchus kisutch, assembly GCF_002021735.2. Classification (NCBI taxonomy): domain Eukaryota; kingdom Metazoa; phylum Chordata; class Actinopteri; order Salmoniformes; family Salmonidae; genus Oncorhynchus; species Oncorhynchus kisutch. Next base: position 28,203,519 of record NC_034187.2, read on the forward strand.
GAGCCGTTTATTATGTTCAACATAGGAGGGCCAAGCACAGGAAGCAGCTCTTTCAGTAGTTTAGTTGGAATAGGGTCCAGTATGCAGCTTGAAGGTTTAGAGGCCATGATTATTTTCATCATTGTGTCAAGAGATATAGTACTAAAACACTTGAGCGTCTCTCTTGATCCTAGGTCCTGGCAGAGTTGTGCAGACTCAGGACAACTGAGGTTTGGAGGAATACGCAGGTTTAAAGAGGAGTCCGTAATTTGCTTTCTAATAATCATAATCTTTTCCTCAAAGAAGTTCATGAATTTATCACTGCTAAAGTGAAAGTCATCCTCTCTTGGGGAATGCTGCTTTTTAGTTAGCTTTGCGACAGTATTAAAAAGGAATTGTTCTTATTTTCCTCAATTAAGTTAGAAAAATAGGATGATCGAGCAGCAGTAAGGGCTCTACGGTACTGCACGGTACCGTCCTTCCAAGCTAGTCGGAAGACTTCCAGTTTGGTGTGGCGCCATTTCCGTTCCAATTTTCTGGAAGCTTGCTTCAGAGCTCGGGTATTTTCTGTGTACCGGGGAGCTAGTTTCTTATGAGACATTTTTTTAGTTTTTAGGGGTGCAACTGCATCTAGGGTATTGCGCAAGGTTAAATTGAGATCCTCAGTTAGGTGGTTAACTGATTTTTGTCCTCTGGCGTCCTTGGGTAGGCAGAGGGAGTCTGGAAGGGCATCAAGGAATCTTTGTGTTGTCTGTGAATTTATAGCACGACTTTTGATGTTCCTTGGTTGGGGTCTAAGCAGATTATTTGTTGCAATTGCAAACGTAATAAAATGGTGGTCCGATAGTCCAGGATTATGAGGAAAAACATTAAGATCCACCACATTTATTCCATGGGACAAAACTAGGTCCAGCGTATGACTGTGACAGTGAGTGGGTCCAGAGACATGTTGGACAAAACCCACTGAGTCGATGATGGCTCCGAAAGCCTTTTGGAGTGGGTCTGTGGACTTTTCCATGTGAATATTAAAGTCACCAAAGATTAGAATATTATCTGCTATGACTACAAGGTCCGATAGGAATTCAGGGAACTCAGTGAGAAACGCTGTATATGGCCCAGGAGGCCTGTAAACAGTAGCTATAAAAAGTGATTGAGTAGGCTGCATAGATTTCATGACTAGAAGCTCAAAAGACGAAAATGTCATTTTTTTTTTTGTAAATTGAAATTTGCTATCGTAAATGTTAGCAACACCTCCACCTTTGCGGGATGCACGGGGGATATGGTCACTAGTGTAGCCAGGAGGTGAGGCCTCATTTAAAACAGTAAATTCATCAGGCTTAAGCCATGTTTCAGTCAGGCCAATCACATCAAGATTATGATCAGTGATTAGTTCATTGACTATAATTGCCTTTGAAGTAAGGGATCTAACATTAAGTAGCCCTATTTTGAGATGTGAGGTATCATGATCTCTTTCAGTAATGACAGGAATGGAGGTGGTCTTTATCCTAGTGAGATTGCTAAGGCGAACACCGCCATGTTTAGTTTTGCCCAACCTAGGTCGAGGCACAGACACGGTCTCAATGGTGATAGCTGAGCTGACTACACTGACTGTGCTAATGGCAGTCAATCAATCCCTATACCAGTCTGCTGTTCCCACATGCTTCAAGAGGGCCACCATTGTTCCTGTTCCCAAGAAAGCTAAGGTAACTGAGCTAAACGACTACCGCCCCGTAGCACTCACTTCCGTCATCATGAAGTGCTTTGAGAGACTAGTCAAGGACCATATCACCTCCACCCTACCTGACACCCTAGACCCACTCCAATTTGCTTACCGCCCAAATAGGTCCACAGACGATGCAATCTCAACCACACTGCACACTGCCCTAACCCATCTGGACAAGAGGAATACCTATGTGAGAATGCTGTTCATCGACTACAGCTCGGCATTCAACACCATAGTACCCTCCAAGCTCGTCATCAAGCTCGAGACCCTGGGTCTCGATCCCGCCCTGTGCAACTGGGTATTGGACTTCCTGACATCTCCACCCCGCTGATCCTCAACACTGGGGCCCCACAAGGGTGTGTTCTGAGCCCTCTCCTGTACTCCCTGTTCACCCACGACTGCGTGGCCACGCACGCCTCCAACTCAATCATCAAGTTTGCGGACGACACAACAGTGGTAGGCTTGATTACCAACAACGACGAGACGGCCTACAGGGAGGAGGTGAGGGCCCTCGGAGTGTGGTGTCAGGAAAATAACCTCACACTCAACGTCAACAAAACTAAGGAGATGATTGTGGACTTCAGGAAACAGCAAAGGGAACACCCCCCTATCCACATCGATGGAACAGTAGTGGAGAGGGTACTAAGTTTTAAGTTCCTCGGCATACACATCACAGACAAACTGAATTGGTCCACTCACACAGACAGCATCGTGAAGAAGGCGCAGCAGCGCCTCTTCAACCTCAGGAGGCTGAAGAAATTCGGCTTGTCACCAAAAGCACTCACAAACTTCTACAGATGCACAATCGAGAGCATCCTGGTGGATGCAACTGCTCCGCCCACAACCGTAAGGCTCTCCAGAGGGTAGTGAGGTCTGCACAACGCATCACCGGGGGCAAACTACCTGCCCTCCAGGACACCTACACCACCCGATGTTACAGGAAGGCCATAAAGATCATCAAGGACAACAACCACCCGAGCCACTGCCTGTTCACCCCGCTATCATCCAGAAGGCGAGGTCAGTACAGGTGCATCAAAGCTGGGACCGAGAGACTGAAAAACAGCTTCTATCTCAAGGCCATCAGACTGTTAAACAGCCACCACTAACATTGAGTGGCTGCTTCCAACACACTGACTCAACTCCAGCCACTTTAATAATGGGAATTGATGGGAAATGATGTAAAAAGATCACTAGCCACTTTAAACAATGCTACCTAATATAATGTTTACATACCCTACATTATTCATCTCATATGTATACATATATACTGTACTCTATATCATATACTGCATCCTTATGTAATACATGTATCACTAGCCACTTTAACTATGCCACTTTGTTTACATACTCATCTCATATGTATATACTGTACTCGATACCATCTACTGTATCTTGCCTATGCTGCTCTGTACCATCACTCATTCATATATCTTTATGTACATATTCTTTATCCCCTTACACTGTGTATAAGACAGTAGTTTTTTGGGAATTGTTAGTTAGATTACTTGTTGGTTATTACTGCATTGTCGGAACTAGAAGCACAAGCATTTCGCTACGCTCGCATTAACATCTGCTAACCATATGTATGTGACAAATAAAATTTGATTTCATTTGATTTGAAGAAGGTTTGCTGTGTCTGTCAGCGTAGTGTCCAGAGCATGGAGGCGCTACCAGGAGACAGGCCAGTACATCAGGAGACGTGGAGGAGGCCGTAGGAGGGCAACAACTCAGCCGCAGGACCACTACCTCCACCTTTGTGCAAGGAGGAGCAGGAGGAGCACTGCCAGAGCCCTGCAAAATGACCTCCAACAGGCCACAAATGTGCATGTGTCTGCTCAAACGGTCAGAAACAGACTCCATGAGGGTGGTATGAGGGCCTGACGTCCACAGGTGGGGGTTGTGCTTTACAGCCCAACACCATGCAGGACGTTTGGCATTTGCCAGAGAACACCAAGATTGGCAAATTCGCCACTGGCACCCTGTGCTCTTCATAGATTAAAGCAGGTTCACACTGAGCACATGTGACAGACGTGACAGTCTGGAGACGCCGTGGAGAACGTTCTGCTGCCTGCAACATCCTCCAGCATGACCGGTTTGGCGGTGGGTCAGTCATGGTGTGGGGTGGCATTTCTTTGGGGGGCCGCACAGCCCTCCATGTGCTCGTCAGAGGTAGCCTGACTGCCATTAGGTACCGAGATGAGATCCTCAGACCCCTTGTGTGACCATATGCTGGTGCGGTTAGCCCTGGGTTCCTCCTAATGCAAGACAATGCTAGACCTCATGTGGCTGGAGTGTGTCAGCAGTTCCTGCAAGAGAAAGGCATTGATGCTATGGACTGGCCCGCCCGTTCCCCAGACCTGAATCCAATTGAGCACATCTGGGATATCATGTCTCGCTCCATCCACCAACGCCACAGACTGTCCAGTATTTGGTGGATGCTTTAGTCCAGGTCTGGGAGGAGATCCCTCAGGAGACCATCCGTCACCTCATCAGAAGCATGCCCAGGCGTTGTAGGGAGGTCATACAGGCACATGGAGGCCACACACACTACTGAGCCTCATTTTGACTTGTTTTAAGGACATTACATCAAAGTTGGATCAGCCTGTAGTGTGGTTTTCCACTTTAATTTTGAGTGTGACTCCAAATCCAGACCTCCATGGGTTGATAAATTTGATTTCCATTGATCATTTTTGTGTGATTTTGTTGTCAGCACATTCAACTATGTAAAGAAAAAAGTATTTAATAAAAATATTTCATTCATTCAGATCTAGGATGTGTTATTTAGTGTTCCCTTTATTTTTTTTAGCAGTGTAGATTCAAAGATGAAAAGCCTGGAAGGAGGAGAGATGATTAGAAACAATTCGGTTGACCGTTTTATGTGTGGATTAATTGTCGGAGTAGAGGACCTTGTGCATTTCAGGTAAAATAACAACTCCATGTTTATATCCCAGGACAAATTAGCTAGCAACAGCAAGCTAGCGAAATAGGACAAATTAGCTAGCAAGTGCAAGCTAACTAGCTAAATTCCCATAAATGTTTAATGCGGTTTGACCAGTCCCCAAATTAATGTAATTGGTTCAGAGTTCGTTTCGATATTTTAACCTGCGTGTCGTGATCGTGTTTGGTGTAGGGGGGCAAAATAAATGTATGCACGCGCGCAACCGGTTTGGGTTCTGTGTAGATGCAGAAAATGTTTAGATTTAACTGCTGGCTACTCTTCTTCTGTGGCTTAACCCAACGAGGGAAGGTCACAAGTCTTTCCCTAAAACCTGTCTGGGTTTAAACATCTTCTATAGTGACCAAATTAGATTGCTTCCCAAGCAAAGCAAAGGCTATAGGTTGTAGCTCAGCCGCTGAATGTCAAATAAACTAAACCATGATATTCCCTTCGGAGTCACGTTTTTTCCCTGTGTATTTTACAGCTTGTTTCTAGCATAAAGCATTGTGGACCAAAGCGCCTTTTATAGATCACTTCATATAATCGAATCCGTTTTATTTTCGTCAAAATCTTAAGCTAACAAGGGGTGTTTTTCTCTCTCCGTTTTCTTTAATACAAGTTAGACCTATGGAATACCCTCTCATACCCCCTCAATTTGAGTCTTGGTTTTAACTTAACATCACTTCACTGACACACAGGTAGTCTATTTAAAGAGTGCATGGTTGGTGGTGGAATTGACAGACACATCTATGGATATAGCAACCTAAAGCATACATTTTGTCTGTCAAACAGGTAGGCCTACTAATTATTTATTACATAGGTGTCACGTTCTGACCTTTATTTCCTTTGTTTTGTCATTATTTAGTATGGTAAGGGCGTGAGTTGGGTGGGCAGTCTATGTTTGTTTTTCTATGATTTGGGTATTTCTATGTTTCGGCCTAGTATGGTTCTCAATCAGAGGCAGGTGTCATTAGTTGTCTCTGATTGAGAATCATACTTAGGTAGCCTGGGTTTCACTGTGTGTTTGTGGGTGATTGTTCCTGTCTCTGTGTTTGCACCAGACAGGGCTGTTTAGGGTTTCACACGTTTCTTGTTTTGTTGTATCAGTTGTTCATGTGTAAGTTTACATATTAAAAGAACCATGGACACTTACCACGCCGCATATTGGTCCTCTGATCCTTCTCGCCTCTCCTCTTCGGAAGAGGAGGAGGAAATCCTTGACAATAGGAAGAAATAGGCCTACACAAAGCCCTATTGTTGTTAGTAAAGTCTAATTAAAGTGAAGACGGTTTAAATGAATTGTGTCTACTCTAATTTGCCTATCTTCAGAACCATGAGCTGTCCCCTTCCGGTTGATTGTGCCGTGGCTGCAGCTTCAAGTTTCACCACCACAATGTATATGACTAGAATCTGACTTATTGTGAGGTCAATAACTCTATTTTCTATCAAATCAATTGTAGTCGTAGCAAAGTATTAACATTAAAAAAATATGTTTCGGAAGAAGCCTTTGACTCTCCTGAACTGGCACCATAGGCCTACACAGCACAGCATTGGTTAGGCAGCACACAAACACGTTTTTGATCAGCAAGAGCAGAGCAGGCTGGGGCTCAGGGATGGAATATCCATTGCAGTGTGTAATGCAGACTAGTTGTATTTACACCATCCTAGCAGCTATCGTAGCAATATAACTTTGCTCTGTGACTGTGCTTCTCCGGGCATGCACTTCGTAGCCTATAAGCTATGGATCATTTGCTTGAGACCACACTAAATAGCTTACATGGCCACTTGATATTGCGCACGCTGAGGAGAATCAGAGATGAGGGGTGGCACACATCGATTTATAGCCTAATAAGCTACTAATTCTAAAACACTGAGAAGTATTAACATTTCATAAATGACAAATTACATGAACCTCCCTTGGACTAGATTTAAAAAATACTAAACCCTCCCCTTGACTGAAATTGAACAAGCATGACCAACATTTTCCTCCAGATAGGCTCACCATTCTATAAATGTCGATCCATCCCTAACCCTAGAGTAGAGACAGATCCCACAGTAACTGATGATGATGGGGCTTTCCTCTCCTAAACTGACCACCACACCTGTCCTGATATCTCCACTTATGTAGTGTGGGGGAGAGTCAAAGACAGTCCAATGATAATGTATCCAGATGTCTTGTTTATTTACCTAGTGAGTTCAAATGGTTTGGCAAACGACCCTGCTCACACCTCATTACATTTAAAAATAAATATTCCTCATTCAATAGCACTGGTTTTCCATCAGTTAAAGACTTAATGAAGTCAACCATTTGAGTGTTCTACTGTGCACTGGAATGTGATACTTGAGTGGAGAAAGTAGAGAATGAGAGAGGGGAAAGAAGACAACCTAGCTTCCCTCAGTCAAAACATACAGAAGTGATAACTGGTGACCAAAGAAGGGTTGAATGTAAACTTGTGGCTTTAATATGGCCGGTTACAATGACCATCACTTTGCAGATATCCAGTGCAGAGCCAAACCTAGTATCTAATGGTTTTGTTGTTGGAATGGGGAGTACTCCAGACATGCAGAACTCCTGGCCCTCCACACTACATCCACATGGTCACAAGCTGCCTCCCACCATTGTTGTGTAAACCCTATCAAGGCCAAGGCATCTTGAAGCACTTGGAAACAAGAGTTCAGTCCCTCAGTCTTGGCATGCACCTGGGTATTTGCATAATGGTCCCTCTCAAATTCCCTGCAGGAATGCTCGATAAACAAGGACCACAAATCAAGATGGATGCCTCTGGCCCTCCACAGATATATTGTACCATATTTGTTTGTTTGTTTTTTGTTAGTCCCCTCCCATGAGAAATTTAATATGGAGATAATTTATGTACATGATGAAGTCACAGAATCATCTTTATCAGTAGAAATCCTGTGGGACATCATCACTTTCCGACAATGTTCCCATTCTCAGGCAATGGCCTAAACGAGCACTTGTGGGTGGTTAGCTCAAACTATTGGATTGCCTTGAATGTGTTGAGCTCCATTTCCTCTCCTGACTTAGACTTCCCCTCAGGAATAGAATGGTTATCTGTTATTCTGCTAGCCCATTTCACAATAATTGTGCACAGACAGTACTGTGCCGTGTGGGACAGAGAACAGAAGTGTGGCCTGGCAGTTCTTAATGTCTGTAGAACATGACTGATGTTTCCTCCTGCTGGACAGCCTCAGGGCCCTCTGCTCCCCATTCCAACATTGGCTCCTGATTACCTGATTGGATGGCGCTGATTAACTGGCAACTCGATTGGCTGTAGGTATTTATCATCCGTGCTGATTGGGCTGATTGAGGGGCCAGTTTCAATCAGTGTTGAAGGACAGACATGCTCTCTCTCTCCAGGAGCAGTCTTGGCTAGACTTCTTCATGGGCTTCCATCCTCCTATCCTTGAAGGCCCCATGGAAGACTGACTTCATGTTACGTGCGATCGGTCCCTTAGGCCTGGGTCCAAAACCCTGGCAAACGTCAGCCGCACGGAGCATCCTCCTCAAAACGAGAACAAAAGCGCTCTCCCTCAGCATGTAACAGAGCACAGCGGCTGGCCAGTCACAACAGCTCTGACAAGGTGATGGATTGACTAAGTTACTTTAGTGGATATTTATCACTGCCGGTTCTGTCCCCTTCAGGTCTTCCTGCTGCGCCACTGCCAGGGCCAGCAGTGTGTGGTTTTATGACATGGTGACAGTGTGGCGTTGTGGGGGATTGAAGGGGAAATGACGGTGACCCTGGGGGAGATGGGCGGCCGGGTGATGACAGCACTCTGGCAGATCACTGGGGGTGGAATGTATGCATGGGATGCTGCTGATTAAAGGATTTGTCTCCCTTTCTTTTTTTTCTCCTTTTCTCTCTTTCTCACTCTCTCTATATCTCTGTTACATATGACTGTCTATCTCTGGTTTGCACTGAGACCTGGAACTCATCCCCCTAGAACTCATTACCCATGTTGGGACGCTCTGAACGACTCCAATCTGAACGAGGCCCAGAGCAGAAACCATTCGTGCAGCTTCCCACTGTACAAGGATGAGAGATCTCCATACCCGCAGCTTCACCACCACAACTTGCCTACATAGGATAGACTATGGGTGATGCAAGTGGCTGTGAATGCTTGAAAATACAGAGATATCTGATATCAATCCATGGGAGGTGAAGTCACTAGTGTCTACAGAATGTGAGATATTTAGGGTGTTTGAATGTTAATGTTTTCACTGAAATATAGCCTTCGTCTTCCTTAAAAAACAAAACAGCCAACGTGTTATGCGAGACCTGTTTTGAAAATGTACATAAACCCTATAGTTTACATATTGTAGGCTGAGGTCAGACATGTACAGAATCGTTCATCCTCTTTCATTCAAAATATAAAAAACTAGGAATGGACTTGGAAAGATGTTTGGAGGTAGATGGAGTGCTCCCCAGTCTGCTGCTGTCTGTGTTATATATGGTGTTACAGTAAGCCACCTTGATTCATGGGGGTTAGTGGTCCTGCTGGGATGTGCAGCCGTATTATTTTCAGTTTGTCGGGAAACATTTACAGTCCTCATATTTCCTCTGCACTGCCTGGCTCTCTGAAGCCCAGTCCTCAATTGTTTGATGACCCCCCCGTCCCCATCTCTCTCTCCAGGGTCCCACGCCACCTCCATATCAGGTATGAATCGGTTGTAAAGTGGAGTCCACGCCGTCTTTGGGAACAGGACTCATGTAAAAGTATGGAAAACAAACAACGCGGAACGGCACAGTGTTTTCTCCTGGTCCCATAAACATGGCCATGTCAAATTGTCCCATTTACTGCAAACGCATGTTAAAACACTTTCTATACATCTTCACTCATGCAGGAAGACATGGTACTGTTTAGAGCGTCTCCTCCTGGTGTGTGTGAATGGCAGGGACATTGCTGCGAAGCCATTAGAGGGGGAGGGCTCTGCTGAAGGTCAAAGTCAGTGTCATGAATTCAGTTTGAACAATGAGAGCCTTTCTGCCAGCCAGACCTTGGCGTATGTCAAGGCCCTCAGAGATGTGAACATACCCTCACCAGATCCCTCTGAAGGGCCCTTCAGAGGGATCTGTTGAGGGTATGTTCACATCTCTCAGGGCCTTGACACACGCCAAGGTCTGGCTGGCAGTGCCCAGGAATGGGTTTGGCACCAGCCCCCTTTCCAACCGCTGTGACTGACTACAGGCTTACAGAATGATCCAGGCCACTCAGCCAGACCTGAACCCAGCTAGGTTGAAGAGAGCACTGCTACTCTTCAAAGAGCTTTGTTCAGACTAAACACAAATACTGTATGAGAGAGTGGATGTCTCCAGTCATGGATCTGCATGGAGAGAGTAGGCTACAGTGTATTTATATATATATATATATATATGGTGCTGTTGTAAATTTCCTGCTTCTGTTGCAGTTCCCCTGGTGACACTCACACTGGGGTTAATTTATCATTTTTTTTACTAGCCTCAGTAAATCCCCTGGAATGGGGTACTGCCGTAACAGTAGATGACAATGAACATTGTCCTATGGAACCAGGAACCTTGTTTTATGGAAATTCAAAATAGTGTTGGTTTAAGTTAGATTTAGTGCAATCTGCAGTCATAAATGAGTGAGATATACATTCTCTGTCTCTTGTCACTGAGCCTACTCTGCCTGGATTATTTCACCCGTTCCTCATGGAGAGGCTGAGCCTGGTTCTCCACTGTTGACACAGACAGACCACAGTGGTTGTGCTGTAGTCTGTGTATGAGGCTCTCCATGTCAAGGAGATGTGGTGTGGTGGTGGGAGCCTCTTTCAGAGAGCGGAGTGAGCAGTGTCTCTGTGAGAATTGATATCACACAGTTTATCTAGTCTGTGGAAAATTGAGGGACACATATGACAACAACTGAACAACCACTTCAATAGCAATGTCTGGCAACCACATGTATCACCATGTCTCATAAGCCCACTATCAGACCTCTTTGTGTGGGTCAGTCGGTAATGGTAATGTTTTGTTGCTAGTTCAATCACACACAGTGTAGACAGGGGGGGAATGGACTAAGAAAAAAAGAGGACAGGGGTTTTAAAGGAGCATCAACGACAGGACGTAGAAATTTGCCAAATAAGGTAGCTGCTCAGGCTGGCATCTAGATTGGCCAGGACAGTGGTGCATGTAACTGGGCTGGCATGGTGCCACACTGAGCAGGCCTGAAGCTACGCAGGCGAAACTGACGGACCTGCCTTGCTGGGAGACCGAAGGGCTGGTTGGAGGATGGGTGGGGTGAGATGGAGGGGTTCCCAGAGGAACCAAGGGGAATACACCTGCTGAAAACTGCTGAGTGAGTGAAGTGTGTTCCTGTCTGTCTGGCCCTGGTGTGGGTAGCATCCTCTGCCAAGCCTTCTCAACAGCCTGCAGATCCATGGGACCACCCTGGTCGTGGGGTAACAGAGAACAGGGCGAGGCTCTGTTCAACACGCCTGGAAGATTGGCGGAATGCTATTAGGTACTACTGCCTCCATGCCCACCACCACTCAATCTAGATGAGGCTGGGCTGTGTGGAAAGGCTGTCTGCACGTATAGGGTAGTTCAGAAATGTTTCAGCTTGACAGTTTCATGTATTTTGAGGGTGCATGCAAGGTAATGTAGCATGTGTATAATCTCACAATGGTCTGGACAGATGAGATGTAGTCATTGTTTATGTCGTTGTTGTTCGTATGTATCAGTTGTTTTTTTGGAGTGTATAAAAGGGGGGGGGGGGCAATCTCACTGCTTGGCAGTATTTATTTCACTAGAAAATGAACATGTTCATGAATGTCCTTGATCCCCACTGTCCTCTGTGTTGAGCTAATTCCTGATTATTGTATGAGGGCAAAGGTCGATCATTTCCATGCTTCTCTCCATCTCTCGACACATTATGACACTGTTGTCCCCTTAGTTATTACCAGGTGCCATCAGGATGTGATGTAATACTCCCACCATCCTCTCTGCTTTCTGTGTTAGTGCTGTGGGTCAGTACAGGAGCCTCTTCCTGTTTGAAAGTGTCAGCCACCCAATAGGATAATGAGGATAACATCCAGTGCACTCTGGGGAGGACATTAAAGGCCAGATACATGAGAAGGGCCACAGCCATGGCAGACAGTGTTGACTTTGTTCGGGGTGGGAGCCATGAGAAGAGCTGGCTGTATATATTTTTTTAATGGATTGGACGAGAAGCCTCAGCAGCGGATGTCCTCTGAAAGTCGTAACACTGTTCGAACAGGAATATCAGGGAGAATTTTGTAAACGTATGCCTTTTTAACCACTACCTTTACGCTTTCAGTTAGATGATCTGGGACTTTCACAGCTTCCTTCTTCTCCACCAAGAAACGTTTCTTGGACAGATTTCAGACATTTTAGTAAGCCATGGTAAAAATGTGGCACGGTTGAGAGACGGCATTGTTATTAGCTTATGTATTAAAGCAGTTGTAATTTCAAACAAGCCTCAGACATTTTGACTGATTTGAGCATTAGAATATCCATGAATCAGACATCAAAGATGAGAAACATCTGGTGATGACTTAACATTAAAATGTATTATTACTCTAATAATTACCAGTGAAAACATCAACGTCAGATGAATAGAATGAAATGGCATCATCTTGATGTCCAAAAGAGGAAGAAATGTCAGTATGCACTTCATGTGAGTTCATGAATAGAAAATACATATATTTAGGGCCTCCTGAGCGCAGTGGTCTAAGGCACTACATCACAGTGCTTGAGAGATGATCTACAGACCCGGGTTTGATCCCAGGCTGTGTCACAACCGGACGTGACCGGGAATCCCATAGGGTTTGGCCGGGGGGGTGTTACTTGGCTCATCGCGCTGTAGCGACTCCTTGTGGCGGGCCTGACGCCTGCAGGCTGACTTCGGTTTGTTTCCTCCGACACACATTGGTATGACTGGTTTCCAGGTTAAGCGGGCGGGTGTTGTTTCGGAGGACGCATGACTCAACCTTCGCCTCTCCCGAGCCCGTTGGGGAGTTGCAGTGATGAGAGAAGATCGTAATTGAATATCACGAAATTTGGGAGAAAAAAAGAGGGTAAAATACAACACCAAAAATATCTACATATATTCTTGATGGACAAGAGGAGAGTCTGACAGGCTCCTGATTTTTTTGCTTCCTTTGGACAGGGCTGTAGTTCAGAAAGGCCCGTTGGTGTTTCTTCTCCAGGATGCAGAGACCCAGAACCTGATCAGATGGGTGTTGATTTGCAAGGCATTGTGGGGTGGTAGGTGGAAAGGAACTAGTAACAGCTGCTGGAGGCCCTATCTGAGAGGACAGTAGGTGAGTTATGATTCATGATTTGTAGCAGGGATGGATTGAGTTTACTGTAAATTCTTTCTCTCCCTCTTTTTTTCTCTCTCTCTCTCTCTCTCTCTCTCTCTCTCTCTCTCTCTCTCTCTCTCTCTCTCTCTCTCTCTCTCTCTCCCTCTCTCTCTCTCTCACACACACACACACACACAGTGTTTATGTAATCCAGTCCAGCCTCCCCATACGATATATGAATCAAATCTGAAATCTGATTCATGCAGGATGGAGCCATTCTGATGTCGCTGACATCACAGACTTGACCCCTTTCTCTCTCGGTCTCTGCTTTTTTCCCAGTGTCACTCTTCACAGGGCCAATTAGCAGCGATAATTCATTAACGTCATGGAAGCCCCATTACCTTTTGAAGAATCCCATTCCAGACTGCTGCCGTCACAGAGGGTCTGTCAACCTCAGCCTGGCTCTCAGCATCAGGTCAGCCCAGCCAGACAGCCCAGCCTGGAGGGAGATTCAAAATGTCAGATATGCTACACTGTGCATGCACATCATGGTTTGTACATTTTATTTTCCATTAATCAATCTTTGATCTGTGTGTTGAGTCTTAAGAGAACTCTGGCAAGACTAATCTTTCTGCGACAGAGTAAACATATCAGAACAGCCGTTGACCATAAAGGCTTCTTCAATGAGGTTTGGCATGGAAATTAACTTGAACGAATACATTTATGACATAATGCCATTCGTCTAGCCATAACTTTAATCCAAGTTTATAGTTGTATTGCATAGGCTACGGTTAGGATATGAGCATGACCAGTTAGTTATTTCTAGACTGCAACACTCATGTGACAGAGTTTTGGAAGTGACCGTGGTGATTCATGTCCTTATTTCAATGTAACTGGCTTCTGTGTGTTGCATATTATATATTTGGTCTACATATTTGGATATAATATGATCTTATGATATGAAAAGCATACGGTGCATTCCAAATGACTTACCTGTACAGCACTTATTGCAGTTCTCATTTTCAGAATGAGCTTCTACAGTATACTCCATACTTCTTTCATCCCTTCGCTCACGAACAAAGATGTCATAACAATGTACTTTAACAAGTGACCTAATGCAGTACTTTTGATATTTTGCACCTTTGCCAAAGCTATTTGAGTGTTCTATATTTAGATAGGCCTTGGACAGTCCACACAACAGGCTGTTTCCAGATGTGGTCCTGTATGCCTTTCTGAATAATGAATAATACTTTGTAAAGATTTCCAAGTTAAAAGATACATTTTATCTGACAACATCCATCATCATTAAACATGATGCAGCGACCTGATAAGCACATCAGTCTCCAAGCAGCAACCATGGAGTCATTCTTCTCCTCTCCTTAGTAGACTGCTGCGCAGATGGTTGGACCCCTTATCAAGGGATCACAGCCAGAAATGATTCAGCTTCTCGTCACAGACTATCCATAAGAGGAATGAAAACACAAATGTGGCTGAAGGAAACAGCAGGATGAACACAAACATGGCCACTACTACAGCCCTTAGTGTAATCCAACCCTTATGGAAAGCTCTGGATTCTCTGCCAACTCTCCTCTGCTGTCTGTTTCATGAGTGAGGAAATTCTGTCTTGTTAGAATGTGCATAGTCATGGTGCCAAACGCCACAGAGTCTGTGTTTATTTTCAAAGGGAGCCTGAGAATGCTCTGGATACATCCATGGTCAACAGGGCTGTATATTAGTGCCACAGGCCAGTCCTTGTGCTAATTTGTGAATACTGACTGTCTTTCATCAGCTCACTCAAAACACTATATTTTGTGAAACAATTGACTGCCTTATGGTCTACTTCCAAAGACACACACTTTTCTGAATGAAAAGTATGATTCCCAACAGCCATAGGGCAGCTAATGAGCATTAACTCTACACCTTCCAGGCAGTAAATGACAAGTTGTAACCTATATTTCTATAGTACGTCACCCTGTTTATGTAACTCTTCTCATTTGCAAAATGAAGGTACATTATCTGAGGATCTATATCAAATATGTGAGAAAAATATATGCAAAACGATGGAACATTCTAAAATGCTTGTTTAATTACTCAGAGTTTACCTGCTTTCTGCCCACATTCCAGGAGCCAGCACAGTTAAGTACCAAATGCTGAAAGATAATCGTGAAATACTATCTTGTTTGTTCACAGGTCCTGATATTTGTGATGTCTGTCGTCAGGTGCCTTTCTCCTCAGCTGTCACCCTGCCCTTTATAATTCAACTGTTCCCAACACTCTCAATAGAACAATGTCCTGCATGGGCCAAGTCTGAAAAGGACAGTGAAAGGACTGAAACTGGGTGACTCACTTTTACAGGAGAGGGTTTTGAGATCCCCACGATATGAAGGAAACATGATTAATATCAGAAAGATTCCTACATGACCTGGCTGGCCTAGAGGTAATGCCGCAGCCTCCTGCACACGTCTACAGTGTCAGCAGAAATACAAATCTGGCCTACTACCCTTTGACTCAACCTCTCTCTTATCTTTCCCCCATTGTCTTCCTCTCTTACTATCCGTCTGCCGTCATTGCAAACAGTATAACGCATGGCTCTTATGATCCTAGCTACTCCTCTAGGGCAGTTCTATGACACTCCTGTTTCTGGCATGTCTCTGCGTTTCCCCCCTTACCATGGGTTTTAGAGTGTCTGTATTTTCAAGTTGAATCTAAATGGAGAGATATGCAAAGTATTCCTGAGGAGTGAAGATTATGGTGCACATCTGGTGTAAATGTGTGAGTGAGCAAATCAAATGTTATTGGTCACATGCACATGGTTAGCAGATGTTAATGCGAGTGTTGGCAAAATGCTGTGTCGTGCTTCTAGTTCCGACAGTGCAGTAATATCTGACAGGTAATCTAACAAATTCACAACGACTACCTTATACACACAATGTAAGGGGATGGAATAAGAATATGTATATATAAATATTTGGATGCGTGATGGCAGTGCAGCATAGGCAAGATGCAATAGATGGTATACAATACAGTATATACATATGAGATGAGTAATGTAGGATATGTAAACATTATTAAATGTAGGCTGTCTCGTCGTTGTTGGGAATCAAGCCTAACACTGTAGTGTTGTCTGCAACTTGATGATTGAGTTGGAGCCGTGCATGGCCACACAGTCATGGGTAAGCAGGGAGTACAAGAGAGGGCTGAGAATGCACCCTTGTGGGGCCCCAGTGTTGAGGAACAGCGGGGTGGAGATGTTGTTTCCTACCTTCAACACTTGGGGGCGGCCTATCAGAACGTCCAGGACCCAGTTGCACAGGGCGGGGTCAAGACCGAGGGTCTCGAGCTTAATGGTGAGTTTGGAGGGTATGGTGTTGAATGCTGAGCTGTAGTCAATGAACAGCATTCTTACATAGGTATTCCTCTTGTCCAGATGGAATAGGGCAGTGTCATGGCGATTGCATCGTCTGTGGACGTATTGGGGCGGTAAGCAAATTGGAGCTGGTCTAGGGTATCAGGTAGAGTGGAGATATGATCCTTGACTAGTCTCAAAGCACTTCAGGATGACAGAAGTAAGTGCTACGGGGCGATTGTTCCTGTTCCCAAGAAACTATGGTGGCCATCTTGAAGCATGTGGGGACAGCAGACTGGGATAGGGATTGATTTGAAAATGTCCGTAAACACACCAGCCAGCTGGTCTGCGCATGCTCTGAGGACAAGGGATGCCGTCTGGACCTGCAGCCTTGCGAGGGTTTTACTCACGTTGGCCATGGAGAAGGAGAGCCCACAGGCTTTGGTAGCGGGCTGTTTTGGTGGCACTGTATTGTCCTCAAAGCGCGCAAAGAAGTAATTAAATTTTTCTGGGTGCCAGACGTTGATGTCCACAACAGGGCTGGTCTTTTGTAACCCGTGATTGACTGTAGACCCTACCACATATGTCTTGTGTTTGAGCCGTTGAATTGCGACGCCACTTTGTCTCTATACTGACGCTTTGCTTGTTTGATTGCCTTGCGGAGGGAATAACTACACTATTTGTATTCGGACATGTTTCCAGTCGCCTTGCCATGATTAAATGTGGTGGTTTGCACTTTCAGTTTTGCCCAAATGCTGCCATCAATCCACGGTTTCTGGTTAGGGAAGATTTTAATAGTCACAGTGGGTACAACCTCTCCAATGCACTTCCTAATAAACTCACTCACCGAGTCAGCGTATACGTTGATGCTATTGTTTGAGGCTACCCAGAACATATCCCAGTCCACGTAATCTCATGCTATTCATGTAGAATATCATGAGATTAGCTATAAAACTGCACATTTTTCTCTGTGCCCCATGGCAATTGTAGAATTCCTGGAAATTTGCTTTAAAAATGAAAAAATGATCTCAGCCTCATGGCAAAATGTGTAGAATTGTAGAAAGTTAGCAGTTTTGGGGCCTTGCTCGGACCTTGCTGGCGGCCCCTGTGAAACTGGTACGCCACTGGTAACGGGGCAAACTGATAACCCATGTCATGATGTGTCCATGATCCCACCACCCCCTCACCCCTGCCTTCCTCTATTCATAAGGAAGGCCCTTACCATCTCATGACTACTGGGTCAACCCATAAATGTAAGACAATGGACATTGACAAAGTATCCGGAAAAGCTACAGATCATTCTTTGTTAAGGGTGACTGTTTGAGACAGAGAGATGTTTGGCTGCAGGTCATTCAAGATATCTGGAGTCATGAGGGAGAATGTAGTGACTGAGTGCACAAAAGAAAATCACCTTTCCTGGCACTTGGGCTGTGTAGCAGCATGTCTGTCTGCGGGCTTATTAAAACTTGGCTCCTTAATGACCGTTCGCCCTTGAAGCCCGCTGGGTGCTCAGCAGCGCTCAGGAGCCGAGACCATGCAGCACAAGGCCTCTCTTCCTGCTCTCTCCTGACTGCTCAACTCTGTAGTTCCCATCGGCTGCATGGGGGAATTATGATACAAATATCTTGATATCAAGTTCTCCTAATATAAACACAGTGCAGTACAGTAAACACACAGTGGTTGTTTCTTCTTCATGTTATATGTGCTTGTTGAGAAGGCATAGTTATTGATAGGAGGGGATGTATGTTTCCTTTTCTTTGCATGGTAAACAGCAGAGATGTGGACTCGAGTCACATGACTTGGAGTCACAAATATGATGACTTGCAACTCGACTTTGACTTTAACACCAATGACTCGTGACTTGACTTGGACTTGAGCCTTATGACTCGACCTGACTTGATACCCTCCCCAAGCTCAAATAATAAAAATTATGCTATTAAAAGAAGTGTGCAGCGCATCAACTCTTCATTTAACGGATTAAAGTTTGAATCGGACAGCAGCCAATCAAATTGAGCCAGCGGAGAAAAGTTGCTTATGGCAGTGCAGAGGAACATCGGCGGGTGAATTCAGATGAAGCCATTGGAAAGATGATACCCAAAATTATTATTTTCGGATATAAAGACAACGCTGTATCAACAAAAAACGGATTGCAACTTGCAAAACATGCGAGAAGAAAATTACAGACGGAGGCGCAACAATTTCCAACTTTGTTCGACATTTGAAGCTGCACAAAGAAAGTTACTGCTGTTCCTAAAACCATTGACAAACCATTGACATACATTAGCCTACTGTAACCACACAGAGAGTGTGTACAAGCCTACATCGCCCGATTGCGATAGTCGATCACTATTGGGGGCTGTGTCTTTCTCATGGCTACCCATGTATTTCCATGGAAATATAACGTTTATTTGGAAAGTAATAAATATATAAATATTTTTAAAAGCATTCATGATTTGCGTAAATGTAATATGCTATTACTCTTGTTAAAAATATGAAATGGTACTACATTTGGTGAAGAGCACGACTTGTTTAGGACTCGGAACTTGACGGTCTTGACTTGAGACTTGTCTGTCTTGACTTGAGACTTACTTCTGACTTGAAAGTAAGTCTGTGACTTGGTCCCACCTCTGGAAAATAGTGCCTTCAGGAAAGTATTCAGACCCCTTCACTTTTTACACATTTTGTTAGGTTACAGCATTATGCTAAAATGGATTAAATAGTTGTTTTCCCCTCATCAATCTACACACAATACCCCAGAAAGACAAAGCAAAAACTTGTACATTTTTTTTGTGCAAATTTATAAAATATGAAAAACTGATATCACATTTACCTAAGTATTCAGACCCTTTAACTCAACTTTGTTGAAGCACCATTGGCAGCAATTACAGCCTTGAGTTTTCTTGGGTATGACGCTACAAGATTGGCACACCTGTATTTGGGGAGTTTCTCCCATTATTCTCTGCAGATCCTCTCAAGCTCTGTCAGGTTGGATGGGGAGCATTGCTGCACAGCTATTTCCAGGTCTCTCTCTGATCGATCGGGTTGAAATCTGGGCTCTGGCTGGGCCACTCAAGGACATTCAGAGACTTGTCCTGAAGATACTTCTGAGTTGTCTTGGCTGTGTGCTTAGGGTTGTTGTCCTGTTGGAAAGTGAACCTTCACCACAGTCTGAGGTTCTGAGTGCTCTGGAGCAGGTTTTCATCAAGGATCTCTCTGTACTTTGCTCCGTTCATCTTTGCATCGATCCTGACTAGTCTCCCTGTCACCGTGACCAGGAGGTCCGTGGGGCGACTGGCTTCCAGGTTGGATGCGCGCTGTGTTAAGAAGCAGTGCGGCTTGGTTGGGTTGTGTATCGGAGGACGCATGACTTTCAACCTTCGTCTCTCCCGAGCCTGTACGGGAGTTGTAGTGATGAGACAAGATAGTAGCTACTAAAACAATTGGATACCACAAAATTGGGGAGAAAAAGGGGTAAAATTAAATAAAAATAAATAATCCCCAATGCATGATTCTGCCACCACTATGCTTCACCGTAGGGATGTGCCAGGTTTCCTCCTGACGTGACGCTTGGTATTCAGGAGTTCAATCTTGGTTTCATCAGACCAGAGAATCTTGTTTCTCATGGTCTGAGAGTTTTTAGGTGCATTTTGGCAAATTCCAAGCAGGCTGTCATGTGCCTTTTTACTAAGGAGTGGCTTCTGACTGACCACTCTACCATAAATGCCTAATTGGTGGAGTGATGCAGAGCTGGTTGTCCTTCTGGACGGTTCTCTCATCTCCACAGAGGAACTCTGGAGCTCTGTCAGAGTGACCATCGGGTTCTTGGTCACCTCCCTGACCAATGCCTTTCTCTCCAGATTGCTCAGTTTGGCCAGGCGGCCAGCTCTAGGAAGTCTTGGTGGTTCCAAACTTCTTCCATTTAAGAATGATGGAGGCCACCATGTTCTTGTGGACCTTCAATACTGCAGACATTTTGTGGCACCCTTCCCCAGATCTGTGCCTCGACACGATCCTGTCTCGGGAACTCTACGGACAATTCCTTCAACCTGATGTCTTGTTTTTTTCTCTGACATGCTCTGTCAACTGTGGGACCTTTATATAGACAGGGGGCAAGAGATGGTTGTCCTTCTGGAAGGTTGTCCCATCTCCACAGAAAAATTCAGACTGTCAGACTGACCATCAGGTTCTTGGTCACCTCCCTGACCAAAGCCCTTCTCCCCCGATTGCTCAATTTGGCCGGGTGGCCAGCTCTAGGAATAGTCTTGGTGGTTCTAAACTTCTTCCATTTAAGAATGATGGAGGCCACTGTGTTCTTGGGGACCTTCAATGCTCCAGTCATTTTTTTGGTACCCTTCCCCAGATCTGTGCCTCGACACAATCCTGTTTCGGGGCTCTTTCCAAATCATGTCCAATCAATTGAATTTACCACAGGTGGACTCCAATCAAGTTGTAGAAACATCTCACGGATGATCAATGGAAACAGGATGCACCTGAGCTCAATTTTGTGTCTCATAGCAAGGGGTCTGAATACATATGTAAATAAGGTATTTCTGTATTTTGTTTTTAATAAATATCCAAAAACCTGTTTTCGTTTGTCATTATGGGGTATTGTGTGTAGATTGCTGAGGAATTGTTTTATTTAATCCGTTTTAGAATAAGGCTGTAAAGTAACAAAATGGGGGAAAAGTCAAGGGGTTAGGGAGCAAATTAATCAGTGGGCAGTACAAGCAAGGAGGAAGGGAGAGCCAACCAAGAGCTAGCGAGAGCCTATTGACGCGTTCTAGCAAGTATTTGCATATTTCCGTTAGGGAATGCCTACTCTGTCAAGTGCACGTGTGTAATAACTCAATTCGCCCTTGCACTCCTAAACAATTCAATTTTCCTCCTAAACATTATAATTTTCTTAACTTTGGCAAAGGGTAAAGTCTACAAAACTTAGTCCACTCTGTTTGTAACCGATCTAGTTCTGGAAACAGAAAACTGTGTTGATATCAAATGTTTCACCGATGAGAAAAATATCAGAATGTCGACCAAATTCCATCTCGCTCCATCTTCTCCCGCTGCCGGCCACTTGGCTTCCTCTCACCACCATATTTGATAGTGAGTGGAAACGCCAACCGGATGCTTCACATTTATACATCCGGTGAAATATCTGTCTCATTGTTCTATCTGTGGCGTTACCTTCCTGGAGTCTAATGATTAGTTATGGTTAGTAGCTATGTTTCCATCCAATTGGCGACAGATTTTCATGCGAATATTCAAAAATCTGCATAAAGAAAATATGCTCATTTTCCCACAAGTGGTGTTTCCACCAAACAGACTTGTTGCAAGATAAAAAATCAGTGCGTGATGCCATAGTGCACACAAAAAATAAATACAATTATTTTTTAAGGAACTCAGTTCGGCTTTAAACTTGGGGCTCCCGAGTGGTGCAGTGGTCTAAGGCACTGCATCTTAGTGCAAGAGGCATTACTACAGACCCTGGTTTGATTCCAGGCTGTATCACATCCGGCCGTGATTGGGAGTCCCATAGGGCGGTGCACAATTGGCCCAGCGTCGCCTGGGTAGGCCGTCATTGTAAATACAAATTTGTTCTTATCTGACTTGCCTAGTTAAATAAAGGTTTAATGTAAAAAAAATATATATATATACTCTTGAAAGTTGTAATAGTAGAACGCACAAGGTGCAATTTTGTTCCTCTTGTCATGTTAGTCATTGCATATCTTAGAGAGATATTTATAACAGAATAACAGGAAATAAGCTTTAAACCTGCAAAATTCTCTCCACCAACGAGAGGTGTGAACAGTTTGTGTCATGAACAGTGCTTGTGCCCATAGAAATAGATGTGTCGCGTGTGCACTCACGCAGGGGGGGGTGTTCACCAATGGGGGGGTGGGATGTTCACCAATGCTGGAAGGGGGCTCCGAGTGAAAAGGTTTGGGAACCCCTGGCCTGATAAACTGCATGCTTTCCCGAGTCGTAGTGGGAGGACCATACACCATATCATCGTGTGGCTCCAGGTTTACTTAGATATGATGGTTATTATATCAATATTTGCGCATAATTTCTCGCATAATAAATTTTATCGACACAAAAATTCCACCATGTCAAGTGAACAAATGATCTGTCTGCATTTATAGAATTGTACCAAACCTCATGTTTCTATCACAGCTGTCGTACTGTTGATCTCTTATTTGTGGTGTTATCCATTTTTAGAGGGCGATTCCTAACTTTCACTTAAGTCATTTCACTTCATCAAGCATTGATGTCAATGGAAGACTAAGTGAAAATGTGTCTTAAGTTTGGATTCACCCTGTGAACAGAGCTCAAGTATACCTAGTCAGCAGCTTGTGCTGAGTAGGCCTAAGTAGGCTATGTAAAGGTGTAATGGTCTGAAAAATAACACATTTATCATGCTTAATGGGAACCTATTAAGGTCAAATTGACCTTGTGGGGGGGTAAATCTGATAACCTTCTGGCGCGTAAACCTCATTGTTAATTGGGTTAAATGAAGAGGCTTATACTTGGTTGAAATTCACCAATGGGCACTGAAGAGAGCACATGATGAACCTCCGCTCAAGCACAAGTCCTTTCCAGGACAAATAATAAAATAACATTGTGGAAATGGTTAATAAACCCATTTAGAACAAAACTTATATCAAATTGGTATTGATAAGTTACAAAATATAAATATCAACCATAGTATTTTTAAATGAATTATGTCTTGAAAACATGGCTTCCAGTAAGTGTATCCTAAAATACTAAGTTGATTTCCTGCCTCTGCTTGTAAGAGAGGTACTTGTCATCAATGAGTCAACCACCAAACACGGTGAATGCCTCATCTATTTTCCAGAAGCAAAACACTTTTACGTTCATTACTCAACTGACTCAATGCCTAGTCATATCAAAACAATTGACATTTTGATTTGTTTGGTAAATCCTTTCCCACATTTGCTGCATTCCCCATGTCTTACCCAGCACTCAGAGACAATTGCTGTGAAGAACCAACAGACTATGATTGATTACAATACACATGTTTCAGCCTCAGTAGATCACAATTACTGTCAGGGCAGAACTGTAAACTGTAATTTGTGTTTGTGCGTTATTACTACTACAGCAGCACGTGTGTTTGTTTTTAGGGGCAAAATTATTTCTGCGGGGCATGTAAATAATCTAGAGGCTTGCATCCTTCCATAAACATGATGTAGGCTGACACAGGGTTGTAAATATGTGGAGATTTTAAGGGAATGTTTAAAAAAAAGTTGACCTCTACATTTACTCCTTCAGCAACGTGCTGAAATGTGAGTAACCTTCTGGAGATTACCAAGAAATGGTATTAAAAGGCATTTTACTGCTCCTGATTCAGGTATAAAATCTGAACTAAATGAAAGGGGCGGCAGGGTAGAGCGTTGGACTAGTAACCGGAAGGTTGTGAGTTCAAACCCCCGAGCTGACAAGGTACAAATCTGTCATTCTGCCCCTGAACAGGCAGTTAACCCACTGTTCCCAGGCCGTCATTGAAAATAAGAATGTGTTCTTAACTGACTTGCATGGTTTAATAAAGGTAAAAATAAAAAAGGGAAGTAGTCAATGTATCTCCAACTGCAGTGGAAGCTTTAGGTCATGTTATTTTACAACAAACTGCAAGGCAGTGAATTACAATTTAATCTAAGCTTTGTTTCTTTTTTAAAACATTAGGTGATTGTTTACACCTTCTGTGAAATAAACCTGGATGGTAGATCAAAGGAAATACACTAGAATTACAGAATGTGCTGGCATCAGTGCTGCAACTTCTGACTTCACCTTTCCCCCATTTATTTTACAGTAAGACATCCCCCTTCTAATGGACTCCCAGATATGCGTTATTCATGCCATTGGTTATGAAGTTACAGTAAGGGTTTACGAAATTGTGTTGAATAGAGACATCGGTTGCCATTAGTCGTGGCTTATTGTTGGGACTGATAAGTGTGTTGTGTTTAGCACTGAGTTAAATGGATACTTTGGGATTTTGGCAATGAGGCTCTTTATCTACTTCCCCAGAGTTTGTTGAAGCATGCTAGTAGACACTCATAGACACAATGACTTCCAGTCATTGTGCTAACGCTAGTTAGCAATGGGTCGAGAAACTACCCCTAACTTCCTTCATGCTGGACTTCCTTCATACTTCCTTCGTCCTTCATTACAACAGAGACATAAAAATGTTATCCACAAGTTCATCTGACTCTGGGGTAGATAGAGTTCCTCATTGCCAAAATCCCAAAGTATCCCTTTTTGGGGGAGTTATTACAATGCAGCAGATACTAATTTCTATCCTCCCGGGTAGTAAAGCTGCTAATGTGGAAAATGCTTGACCCTGATTTTCCATGCTCTGCTGGTGTAGACGCCATGGAACAACGTGAATGGGGAGCAAGGCTGTGATTCGAAAAGGCCATCTTTCACCCCCTCAGAGCAAATGGCAGCTTCAGAGAGCAAAAGGACAGTCCTACGTGGAAGCAGGGGCCCAGTGGAGGCCAAGCAGTGGACCCAATCCAAATTGCACAGTTGACCAGGTCACAGGAGAGGCCGTGTAGAGGACTCCCATGGGGCTGTGCCACAGGGTATGTAAGAGTACTGTGCAGAGGGTGAAGGGAGGGGATGCTTGACAGGCCCATCCACCACATCCAATGGGCTCTGGTAAAAGCACATCAAAACATGACTGTCACTAGGTATTTGGAGTTCACCCCCCCCCCTCCTTATTTACTAGTTAAATCGTTTCTCTATAGATTTATGCTGTGACTGATTTTATGTGAGTATGAGAGAGTCTCAGGCTAAGTCAGACTAATGAATGGAAGGCCTCTCAAATTTGGAAAATGTATACTTGCTGGAAAATTATGGCAGCAGGGTCTTTCTTGGCTTAATTGGCCGCCAGCGTGATCCGCCCTTTGAATTGGGTCCAGTGGCATTTATGATGAAGGGCCATGACATCATGCAGAGCATTGTTCATAAGGGACGCTTCTAAATCAAATGTCTAGAGACGTGACGACTGCCTGCCTCCCCACCATATGCAACAGGGACAAGCTGAGGTGGTGACTTAAGAAACCATTCACAATGTGTGAGAGGAGTTTGGATCAATGTTTCCATTCTAGCCAGGCAGGAAATAAACAGATGTTTTAAGGGCCCACCTGGTTTGCCACGGACAAAATAACTCTGATGTGCTAAATCTAAGACATAGGTCATAATAAAATAGTAAGGACTAGATGGTATACTTCTACGAACAGTATTGACTTTTCGTAGCAGGTTAGGAGAACTTTTCAGCAGGTTAGGATAATTGACATAGCAGGTTAGGAGAATTAGGTTATGTTTAGGAAAATTAGGGTCAATTAAAATGCTCAAATTCTCACCGAAACAACTCAAAATTACGATTTTGACTATTTGTGTGTCACTTCCAATCAAAGCTGTATACCATCTAGCCACAACCAGGCTTATAAAACTATGAAACTCGTGGTGATCTATGTCCGAGGTTGTAAACTCAGTTCTACTGCCCTTGATCCAAGTCCCCTGGTCCAAAACACACTTCACCTCAGCATCTGAACCAAAACCAGACGAATGAGGGTATGGAGCAAGGCAATTAAATCTCAAGCACCTTATCATTGTGATTTATGCTAATGAGAGGCAGCTGCCCTGATCACATTCCAAATTGTAGAAGTCGTTATGTTTGGTAAACGAGCGTCTCGGAGAGTTGGGCCGACGGAGCTGGATGGGACCGGCGGGAGACCCTGTTTACGTTCAGCCCTCTGCATTCCAGCTCACAGATTAGTTCAATCTCTGCAGGGCAGGCAGCAGGCGGGCCCGACCTTCCCTTGGGCTCCCCAGGCAGACCTCTCAGGAGGGAGAGTGAGAGATGAGTCTATCAGGGAAGCCTGGCTTGTTGAAACACTGGCACCATGGGTGTCTCTGTGTCAGGGTCTGACTTCAGAGGAAGGGCCCCTGTCCACTATAGACACAGTTTATTACATGGGCCGAAGACACACAAACAGCGTCGTTTAGCCCCTGCCGGGTGACCCCAAACATCAGGAACAAGACAAGGAAGCCTCTGAGCTCTACGCTTAAAACACATAGCCCCCCTCAAGTCAGGCAGAAACCTTACTGATCAGCCTGGACCCTGGACGGTCAGCAGGGTCACTGATGCATACGCACGTATACCTAACAAACATGACTCATAAAACATGGAAAATGTATGTTTGGGAGGAATTTTGTCATTTGTCATTCAGGCCATATGTCATTTTCTGCAGTTGGCCCCTGTATCCCTATTACACTACCAGGAGTCATCCACATCACACACTTTGCTGTGGGAGTAGCATGTGCATTATGTACTGGCGGTGCCTTTGCCAAGAAGATGTTAAGAGCAAGCACTTGTCCAGTAATGATGCTTTGGGAGAGTCAAAAGGGTGATTTGTCTTAAGAGGTTGTAGATTTGAGGGAGCTCCACTCTGAAGTTCTTAATCTGATCCTAATAACTATTTCCTGATTTTAAAATGGTTCATGAATTACATCATCCCTGTGTGGCTAGTGCATGAAGTCTTTGTAAATCTTAAACTACTCACACCCGCTAATGAATGAAACGATCATTCAGCTGTAAATAATGCAGTGTGGATGTCATGCCAGTAATGGATGACATATTTGAAACACATTGCCAAGGGTTCTGAGGTCTGTGTAACTTTGAAGTGTTACTGGACTCCCACTCTCATTTGAAAAAAGTTGAGATATTTTTCCACTACTTCTCCAGCAATCCAGGAAGTGAACAATGAATCTGTGGTGAGTCTTTAGGAGGCTTTTAGACACACGCACACGTGCACTTTTGTTACACACACAGCGGTTAGAGCATTGAGCCAGTATGCGAAAGGTCGCTAGTTTGAATTCCAATGCCGACAAGGTGAAAAATCGGTCAATGTGCCCTTGAGCAAGGCACTTAAGCCTAATTGCTCCAGGGTCGTCGTTGATAATGGCTGACCCTGGCCGTGACCCCACTCTCCGAGGGTGTATCAGGGGGAGTTGGGATATGAAATAAACAAACATTTCCAATTCACACCTGCGTATAATACACACTTGTACATGTGTGAACTAGGACAAATATAAGCACCTACCAAATGAATATTATTACGTCTATTTTCTGTGTAGTGCTCTCTCAAGCCAGTACTCCTAATTCCACAGAAAAAAAAATGAAAAGGCAAAGTATGAGTGTCATGAAAGAAGTGGACGTGGCTGTCTTAACACCCATGTGACCTAGTTCCATTACCCTAAGCTGACAGCACCTCATTCATTCAGTACAAGCTGGGAGGACTCCTTAGTCTAAGCACTACTGTTATTCTGCTCTATCTTCCACTGTTTCCTCTTGGTCAGGAGATGCCTGTTTTATGTTAAAAATAAATAAATAAATAAAAGATCTGTAGTGAAACACGATGGAGGTTTAAATGATATCCGCTCCAAGGAGAAGCTGCCATGTTCAATGAAAGAAACTACATTAATAGAACGCATATGCAATTTAGGCTGTGACAAAATGTTATTCTGCCAAAACGAGTCCCATTTCTCTTTAGCTTATAAGATTTGTATTCCCTCCTTTTTTTCCCAGGTCTTGACTGCTGCCCAGCCTGAACAATATGTGTATTATGTTCACAGTTGGACAGAGAAAAGGGAGCTGAGGACATTGGTACAAATGGCAAAAAGTAGCTAAGAGATTGACATTCTTCATGGTCGCCTCCATCAAGGGTACTCACAGAGGACGATTCAAATGGAACACTTAAAATTCCGGAGCCATGGCTTAGAATGTACTGTTGATACTTGGTTAGAATGAGGGCCCTACATTCTGAGCGTAATGATACTGTTTGGGTTTCTAATGGGTACACTTGAACTCTGACCCCAAGGCAGCACTCTAATGGTGACGGGCCATTCAATCATTGTGCCTTCGACCAAACTAACGCAAATGTGTTTCTCCTGGGACAGTTCCACTGACAGGCAAATCCTCCGTATTTTGTTCCCCGGATAGAATTGATTAGGAGGTGTCAAACCCATAGAATATGACAACTCAATGGCCCCACAATGCTGTCTAATGGTGACACACAGCCTCAATGGCCTCTCAATTCACAGCACAGAGTGATCATTCAATGAAGGGATTAGTGAGGCCCAAAGCAAAGGCACAGAGACAGACATGCACTCTCTCTCTTTCGCTCGCTCGCACACACACACACGCATGCACACAAAGTAAACATGCACAGGTTATGTAATATATGTATATCAATTTGTATGAATATTTCTATAAAAAGTTAACAGGAGGGCCTCTGTCATAACCGGCCGTGACTGGGAGGTCTGTGGGGCAACGCACAATTGGCCTAGCGTCGTCCGGGTTAGGGAGGGTTTGGCCGGTAGGGTTATCCTTGTCTCATCGTGCACCAGCGACTCCTGTGGCGGGCTGGGCGCAGTGCGCGCCAACCAAGGTTGCCAGGTGCACGGTGTTTCCTCCGACACATTGGTGCGGCTGGCTTCCGAGTTGGATGCGCGCTGTGTTAAGAAGCAGTGGGGTTGTGTATCGGAGGACGCATGACTTTCGACCTTCGTCTCTCCCGAGCCCGTACGGGAGTTGTAGCGATGAGACAAGATAGTAGCTACTAAACAATTGGATACCACAAAATTGGGGAGAAAAAAGGGGGTAACATTTTTTTTTTTAAACACTTTAAAAAAAGTTAACAGGTATACGTGGTATACGGTCTGATATACCACGGCTGTCAGCCAATCAGCATTCTTGGCTCTAACCACCCATACAAAACACTAAATAGTGCACTGTTTGTGATTGTAATTTATGTTCTTAGTAACTGTACTGTTTGTTCACAGAACAGCTATAATTTGTTTTCTATGTGAAAATTGATAGGAGTGGCTTGGTTGTCACGCTGGAGTTTTCTGAGGTCTCTTTGTGTAAAAACCTTGGTCGCAGCCAGAGAGATCCTCCTGGTATTCATTCCTGAGTCACTCCAGATGCTGTAAATTGTGTCAAATTGGGCCAGACTAAGGCAAGCTTTCATAACGTTGATAGCTACTCCAAAGATCCCCTAAACACACGCAACATGTGGGCTGTAAATAGCGTGGAGAAATTGAGAGAATCCCTTCTAGAACAACACATTCCTACAGAGCAGCAGAAAGTAGCAGAGAAACACCTTACTAACTGCCCCTCTGAACTCAAATCAACTCTCTAATACACAACACTCTACCACCAATCTCAGGCTATGTTACAGACCTAGCAATACACGTATCACCAGTGCTTTATCAGATGATGGTGATCAATTAACCAGGAGTGTTTCAGGCATAGACAATATAACATGTTCTATATCTTTGATTTCAGAAG
This sequence comes from Oncorhynchus kisutch, assembly GCF_002021735.2. Lineage (NCBI taxonomy): Eukaryota > Metazoa > Chordata > Actinopteri > Salmoniformes > Salmonidae > Oncorhynchus > Oncorhynchus kisutch. The sequence continues at coordinate 28,233,182 of NC_034187.2, forward strand.
CAACCTTCGGGGGCCTCCCAGACAATAGAGGCCAGAGGCAGGTCAACCCCCCTGATGCCCAGGGCAACACACCAGGGGATCGGAATGAGCACCATCGAGTCGACCCCAGAGTCATAAGACAACTGCAGCTTCCCTTCTAATTAGATTTCCCATTGGCAAGAGGAGGACGAGGAGCGCTAATCAACTCCAGTACATCTCCACTACACAACCTTGGTCAGCCCTGCTCTCTACTCCTCACACACCGGACATGTTTGGGTTGGAAATCATCACACAGGCTGGATTCTGGAGGGGAGCAGCTAAGCAGAGCAAGGGCGAGTGTGGTGGGTCCGATGCTCTTCTCTCTCAGCTGTTATTCATCGGAAGCAGGGGCGGAACGGCACCAGAAATCGTCCCTGGCATTTCTAACACACCGGCACATTTTTTTCTCTTGAGGGCCCATTATTAGACAGATAATGATCATTTTGCACAGAAAATACAACAAGTTAGACCCACTGGGCTAAACATGAACAAGCCCATCTGGCATTTGCGCCAAATTATCATTATCTGTCTAATAATGGGGGCCTCGGGAAACATTTTGCCTGTGTGGGGGCCTCGAGGAAAGAAATGGGCCGGTGTGGGGGCCTCAAGGGAAAAAATCGTCCAGTGTTTTAGAAATGCCAGGAACGATTTCTGGTCCCAGTCTGCCCATGAGAGGAAGGACAGCTGGCTTGCTACTCCCAACACACTTAAACTCCACAGTGAAGTTATGATGATTTCCCTGCATGTGATAACCTCTGTTCATTAATTCCCATGAAACTTGGCCAAAGAAAGAGAAGCTTACTTCCCTTATGGGTGGGATAGAAAATGAATGGACAAACCATGCATGCTGACCACACTAGCCAACTCCTGTTGACATTTTTGTAAGGTGTGTGTAACGGTAATGGTGTTGGCGTGGTGGAGACAGGAGATTAGAGACATACTGTAGGCCTATTTAAGTGTTAGTGATGTGCAGGTTGCTAACCCGCAGGCCCCGTGGTTACTGCGGTAGGGTGGCAGGCAGGTTGAATAAAGAAAAAACTATGCATAAAACAGTCCATAAAAGTATACTTTTTGTGCAATTCATACTGTCTATAAAGGTGCTATATTTATCAGCATTATAAAAGCTGATTAGTATTTCAACTAAATAAAATATGCATCCAAGCCGAACTGAAATCTTATCAGAAACATGTTGGGTAGTTTTCAAATATTTTAATTTCCTTATAACCGGTCCAACTGATGTCATTTGGAAAGTTAGCACGAAAAATCTTTCCAGTTGCATTTTCTACCCGGTTCCTAGATGTTTTTGCTTTGGAACGGCGGTTAAGAGCATTGGGCCAGTAACTGGGTTCGAATCCCAGAGTCGACTAGGTGAATAATCTGTTGATGTGCCCTTGAGCAAGGAATTTAACCCTAATTCTTCCTGTAAGTTGCTCTGGATAAGAGAGTCTGCTAAATTACTTAAATGTTACATTTAAATATGGCGGAACAGAAGCAGAGATGAAAGAGAAGCTTTACCGATGCCAACTAGATTGAAGCATTAATTCTATCGATTTATTACATTATTTTGGTGAGCAAGTGTTTGTTTAGTATTCTAGGGCAACAAGTAGTGACAGAATAGAAGCTGCATGTAGGCTTAATTATTGACAAGTTGACTAACAAATAGCCTTCCAAAATTGTTGAAATTATAAGCAGAAACATAGGCCTACAGTGGGGCAAAAAAGTATTTAGTCAGCCACCAATTGTGCAAGTTCTCCCACTTAAAAAGATGAGAGAGGCCTGTAATTTTCATCATAGGTACACTTCAACTATGACAGACAAAATTAGAAGAAAACATCCAGAAAATCACATTGTAGGATTTCTAATGAATTTATTTGCAAATTATGGTGGAAAATAAGTATTTGGTCAATAACTAAAGTTTATCTCAATACTTTGTTATATACCCTTTGTTGGCAATGACAGAGGTCAAACGTTTTCTGTAAGTCTTCACAAGGTTTTCACACACTGTTGCTGATATTTTGGCCCATTCCTCCATGCAGATCTCCCCTAGAGCAGTGATGTTTTGGGGCAGTTGCTGGGCAACATGGACTTTCAACTCCCTCCAAAGATTTTCTATGGTGTTGAGATCTGGAGACTGGCTAGGCCACTCCAGGACCTTGAAATGCTTCTTACAAAGCCACTCCTTCGTTGCCCGGGCGGTGTGTTTGGGATCATTGTCATGCTGAAAGACCCAGCCACGTTTCATCTTCAATGCCCTTGCTGATGGAAGGAGGTTTTCACTCAAAATCTCATGATACATGGCCCCATTCATTCTTTCCTTTACACGGATCAGTCGTCCTGGTCCATTTGCAGAAAAACAGCCCCAAAGCATGATGTTTCCACCCCCATGCTTCACAGTTTGGATGCAACTCAGCATTCTTTGTCCTCCAAACATGACGAGTTTAGTTTTTACCATAAAGTTATATTTTGGTTTCATCTGACCATATGACATTCTCCCAATCTTCTTCTGGATCATCCAAATGCTCTCTAGCAAACTTCAGAAGGGCCTGGACATGTACTGGCTTAAGCAGGGGGACACGTCTGGCACTGCAGGATTTGAGTCCCTGGCGGCGTAGTGTGTTACTGATGGTAGGCTTTGTTACTTTGGTCCCAGCTCTCTGCAGGTCATTCACTAGGTCCCCCCGTGTGGTTCAGGGATTTTTGCTCACCGTTCTTGTGATCATTTTGACCCCACGGAGTGAGATCTTGCGTGGAGCCCCGGATCGAGGGAGATTATCAGTGGTCTTGTATGTCTTCCATTTCCTAATAATTGTTCCCAGCAGTTGATTTCTTCAAACCAATCTGCTTACCTATTGCAGATTCAGTCTTCCCAGCCTGGTGCAGGTCTACAATTTTGTTTCTGGTGTCCTTTGACAGCTCTTTGGTCTTGGCCATAGTGGAGTTTGTAGTGTGACTGTTTGAGGTTGTGGACAGGTGTCTTTTATACTGATAACCAGTTCAAACAGGTGCCATTAATACAGGTAACGAGTGGAGGACAGAGAAGCCTCTTAAAGAAGAAGTTACAGGTCTGTGAGAGACAGAAATCTTGCTTGTTTGTAGGTGACCAAATACTTATTTTCCACCATAATTTGCAAATAAATTCATTAAAAATCCTACAATGTGATTATCTGGATTTTTTTCTCATTTTGTCTGTATTAGTTGAAGTGTACCTATGATGAAAATTACAGGCCTCTCTTTTTAAGTGGGAGAACTTGCACAATTGGTGGCTGACTAAATACTTTTTTTGCCCCACTGTATCTAAAAAGGCCTAAAAAAATAACTCCGCCATCTCTGACTGTACAGCACCTTTCCTATATTTGCAGGTTAGGACATCGGATGCGGGCCTCAGATTTTCACTATGGACGGGATGACTGCAGTTTTACAGGCTCCTAACCAACTGTTTTTTCACATTGTTTGTAACTTATTATGTACATAAAGTTGCTGCTACTGTTTCTTATGACTGAAAAGAGCTTCTGGACATCAGAACAGCGATTACACACCTCGAACTGGACGAAGACTTTTTTCTTTAATGATTCCGACGCGAAGGATATACTCCTTTCCGGAGAACAGGTCCAAATCCCCGTCATTCGTTTGAAGAAAAGGCGGAGATACAGAGGGAGAAGGTTGGGATAACTTGTTAGGATTTGTAGGCGAGTGAGTAAATCGTCATTACCATCGGTTCTATTGGCCAACCTGCCATCACTGGAAAACAAACACTGGAAAACAAACTTGATGATCTACAGTTGAGACTATCCTACCAACGGGACATTAAAAACTGTAATATCTCATCTTTCACCGAGTCGTGGCTGAACGGCGTCACACACTGATCTGTTTCACCTGTCTTTGTGGTTGTCTCCACCCCCCTCCAAGTGTCGCCCATCTTCCCCATTATCCCCTGTGTATTTATACCTGTGTTCTCTGTTGGTCTGTTGCCAGTTCGTCAACCAGCGTTTTTGTATCTCAGATCCTGCTTTTCCCTGTCTCTCTTTTTCTCGCCCTCCTGGTTTTGAGCCTTGCCTGTCCTGACTCAGAGCCCACCTGCCTGACCACCCTGTCTGCCCCTGACCCTGAGCCTGAGCCTGCCTGCCGACCTGTATCTTTGCCCCACCTCTGGATTACTTACCTCTGCCTACCCTGACCCTGCCTGCCGTCCGGTACCGTTGCCCCACCTCTGGTTTACTGACCCCTGCCTGGCTTGACCTGTCTATTGCCTGCCCCTGTTGGATTATTAAACCATTGTTAATTCGACGTTGTCTGCATCTGGGTCTTACCTTCATACCCGATACACGGATAATATAGAGCTGGCTGTTTTTTCTGTGTATCGCCAGGACATGGTAGCTACAGTTGAAGTCAGAAGTTTACATACATCTTAGCCAAATACATTTCAACTCAGTTTTTCACAATTCCTGACATTTAATCCTAGTAAAAATGTCCTGTCTTAGGTCAGTTAGGATCCCCACTTTATTTTAAGAATGTGAAATGTCAGAATAATAGTAAAGATAATAATTTATTTCAGCTTTTATTTATTTCATCACATTCCCAGTGGGTCAGAAGTTTATATACTGTCACGACCTCCGCCGAAGTTGGTCCCTCTCCTTGTTCGGGCGGCGTTCGGCGGTCGACGTCACCGACCTTCTAGCCATCGCCGATCCACTTTTCATTTTCCATCACACCTGGTTCCAATTCCATCAATTACATGTTGTTTATTTAACCCTCTGTTCCCCCCCATGTCCTTGTCTGTAATTGTTTGTTGTAGTGCTTGTGCATGGTATGCTGGTATTTACCGGGTTTTGTTTGACCCATTTATTTTATTATTCTGTTGACGGTGGTTTATGGTTATTAAACACAACCGTTGTAAATCAGTTTCCGCTCTCCTGCGGCTGACTTCTCTGCCGCCAGTAGCATCGCATTACACATACACTCAATTAGTATTTGGTAGCGTTGCCTTTAAATTGTTGAACTTGGGTCAAACGTTTTGGGTAGCCTTCCACAAGCTTCCCACAACAAGAGGGTGAATTTTGGCCCATTCCTCCTGACAGAGCTGGTGTAACTGAGTCAGGTTTGTAGGCCCCCTTGCTCGCACACGCTTTTTCAGTTCTGCCCACAAATCTTCTATAGGATTGAGGTCAGGGCTTGGGGTCATTGTCCATTTGGAAGACCGATTTACAACCAAGCTTTAACTTCCTGACTGATGTCTTGAGATGTTGCTTCACTATATCCACATAATTTTCCTACCTCATGATGCCATCTATTTTGTGAAGTGCACCAGTCCCCCCTGCAGCAAAGCACCCCCACAACATGATGCTGCCACCCCCTTGCTTCACGGTTGGGATGGTGTTCTTCGGCTTGCAAGCCTCCCCCTTTTTCCTCCAAACGGTCATTATGGCCAAACAGTTGTTTTACTGTAGATAAAACTTGTTTTACTGTAGATATAGATACTTTTGTACCTGTTTCCTCCAGCATCTTGACAAGGTCCTTTGCTGTTGTTCTGGGATTGATTTGCACTTTTCGCGCCAACGTACGTTCATCTCTAGGAGACAGAACGTGTCTCCTTCCTAAGCGGTATGGCAGCTGTGTGGTCCCATGCTGTTTATACTTGCGTACTATTGTTTTTACAGATGAATGTGGTACCTTCAGGCGTTTGGAAATTGCTCCCAAGGATGAACCAGATTTGTGGAGGTCTCCAATTGTTTTTCTGATGTCTTGGCTGAATTCTTTTGATTTTCTCATGATGTCAAGCAAAGAGGCACTGAGTTTGAAGGTAGGCCTTGAAATACATCCACAGGTAGACGTCCAATTGATTCAAATTATGTCAATTAGCCTATCAGAAGTTTCTAAATCCATAACATAATTTTCTTGAATTTTCCAAGCTGTTTAAAGACACAGCCAACTTAGTGTATATGAACTTCTGACCCACTGAAATTGTGATACAGTAAATTATAAGTGAAATAATCTGTCTGTAAACAATTGTTGGAAGAATTACTTGTGTCATGCACAAAGTAGATGTCCTAACCGACTTGCAAAAACTATAGTTTGTTAACAAAAAATTTGTGGAGTGGTTGAAAAACAAGTTTTAATGACTCCATCCTAAGTGCATGTAAACTTCCGACTTCAAATGTATATACCAGGCGGTGTCAGAGGAAGGCCCAAAAATTTGTCAAAGACTCCAGTCACTCAAGTCATACACTGTTCTCTGCTACCGCATGGCAAGTGGTACCGGAGCGCCAAGTCTAGGTCCAAAAGGCTCCTTAACAGCTTCTACCCCCAAGCTATAAGAATGCTGAACAATTAATAAAATGGCCACCCTCAACTAACCTGTACCCCCACACATTCACTCGGTACCGGTGCCCCCTGTATATAGCCTCATTATTGTTCTACTGTGTTACTTTTTACTTCGACTTTATTTTATTTAGTAAATATTTTCCCAAATCTATTTCTTGAACTGCACTGTTGGTTAAGGGCCTGTAAGTAAGCATTTCACGGTAAGGTGAATCTGTTGTATTTGCATGTGACAAATACTATTTTATTTTATTTGGGTGGTTGCAGATGGTTTATTTAACAATTGTGGGCAGGTGCTGAACCGTTACAGATTCTGCGATAGAAATTTTAAGGTAATTTCCGATTAAGCCGACATACAGCATTTACGGTTGGCAGCTTTGTCGCTAAAGCAATAACATTGCCTTTAAATTTAAATCATGCTGTAAAGCTAAACTTCTGCAATGCAGATTGAATAAAGCTCTTAATGCTTGTTCACACTGCAGGCCTTAATGCTCAAATCAGTTTTGTTTTTCAAATCCGTTTTGGAGTACTGACTGTCATAACAGTTAGTTAAGTTAAGTTACAAGTGACCAAATCGGATTTGTGTGTTCAGACAGTCAATTGCTGACAATTACTGACAATCAGACGCTAGTTGTCATAGTAATGATGGGTGAGGGCACAGTGGTGTAGGCTGATTGGTGGTGGTGCTCCCTGCTTCCCATCAAAGGCTAAGGTGACAACAATGCCTGCCATGGATGTTTCCCAGTTGCTTTGAATGTTCAAAATCATAGTGTAAGAACCTTTTTAAATCCTCAGAGGATAAGATAATCCAACTTTCACAATGAGTTCATTTTTATCTAGCAACCGCAGTCAACTAGCTAGCAAGGTAGCTGTTGCGCTTTCTAGCACATTCACTAATTCGCCAATCAGCAAGCTAGTTAGCTACCATGTCATGTTCATGTCAAACTGTCAACAGAGTAGCTAGCAAGCAACAAAATATGCCAAATAACAGTCTAAAAACCACTTGGGGGTAAATAAACAAGACTTTACCATTCTGACACAAGTCGCATGGCCAGGAATCAGGTTTGTATCTGACTTCAAATCAAGCTGGTTTGAAGTGTGGTTTGAAATATCAGATTCCATGTGCTTTTTGGCTTTTCAGACTGCAGAACAGATTTGAATTGTATATGCAAAAACATTGGTTTTGAGTAACTTCAAACTGCCAATGTGAACCAGGCTGAAGTGTATCATTGTGGGTTGAATGGGATAAGGCAGCCAACTCTCTTTGGGTTGTTTAAGATCTTATGGGAGAAAAAAAATGTGTTGTTTCCAGGCAGTCCAGGGAAACTGATGATGCAGCATGGAAGAGAGTGGAAGATGAATGGGATTTGTTATATAACTTCTATAGTTTCCCAAGAACTCAAATGTAGCTTTAACCGTGTGTGCACTTCCCATATCCCCCATGTTGTGTGACATAAATATCATATTGTTATGTCAATGTTCAATTACGAGCCTACTAATTACTCAATCACGTTTGTCAATGTACTATATTATATGACAAGTTGACCTTACCTAGCATACTCAATCTAACATTTACTTGATTTGCATTTTTAATACTATCCTGCAGTATCCACATTGTGCGCTACATGTGCGTTTATGCAACCGCAGCAAAGAGGAGCGCAGGGTTAGTTTGTGTATGATCTCGTACTGTAGCTTGGCGGCTTGGACTGGGGGGGCTGAGCGTAGGCATCAATAAGACCACGAAGGGGGAGTTTTCTACTTGTAAAACGCATGAAAAGCCTCCCCAAATTCCCAGTGACTTCAGATTCAAGGAGGTGGTCATATCCATCGGAGCACCATTCATACTCTAGAACTTTCACTTCTAGTAGGACTGCGGCTTCAGAGAAAATCCCATTGCTGCCTGCGCGCGCTCTTAACATGAACTCAAATGGATTAAAACGTATGTGACATAAACCTGTTTCTGTAAGTAACCTATAGGTAAGCTTTACATTTTCAATTTTAGGAGAATATGCGAAAGCTGTAAATTGGTTTAAGATTTTGAATCCATCCTGCGTAATGCTTACCTGGACATTATGAAGAGACATCAAAGCATTTTGCATGCTTGGGAAAAGATACAGTATTGCTGAAACTTTCTGTTCGCCTCCATTCAACCACTCGATATTGCTTGTGGATATCGACACAACTGAATCTTGAGTGACCAGCCTACACGTAGCAGCAATTTCATTTTTGACACAAATATGGACCGTTTATGGATTGCAGTTTTAGTGGTTCTAACCGTTGCACTAGTACGAATGTGTGACTGCCAGAAGGACTCAACAGGTGGTAGACAGGAGATGTGGGAGCAGCTCCGGGAGCTAGCGAGGAGCCAAGGTCACTCCGCAGTGGGAGCTAAGGACGCTGTCCCCGACATACCATCCAGAGAAAGCTTGCTCAACTTCTCTCATAATGTCTCGCACTCCGGTCGCCGGGCTCCGGTGAGCTCATCATCTCAACGAGATAACAGGTACGCGACGGCAATTAAACCAGTTCCAGCTCCCAGTACGGAAGCTTCCCTCCGGGCGGATGATGCCACGGTCCCACGAGATGCTGCGCGTAGGGCCGCGACACAGCTCGGCACCCATCACTCATCACAGCAAAGACCGCGAATCAGTTCCAGACAGAGCAACAAACCCAGCTCAACGCATACCAGGCGCCTTGCAGGGTAAGACACAGCGCTTGTTTTTTTTTGTTGAAAAAATATGTATTGCCCGCAGGAGTACTTTTGAGTTTGTCTACAAATTAAACATTTTTTTTTTTTTTTACATAAATCCTGCTGTTTCTCCTCCCGGGGTTGTGAGGTTACATTATTTATTATCATCTTTGATGTTTGTGATTTGTGTTGTTGCTATTGTGTCGTGTCATGAATGAACACTAGCCTACTACAGGGAAACATTTGCTTAGTTGATACACTTGCTATTTGTCTGCTACACAATAATGATTGTATTATAGGGTGAATGACTTTCAACAGTAGCCTATGCAGTTGTGTGCCCTCTATCTGCTACAGATGTTTTGTTGCTCTTATTTTCCCCTATATCTCACACAGGATGGTAAACATTGGCTATATTGCTATAATGTCTAACGAATGAATGAAATAATTCCATCCCATGGCTCCAGTGTGTCTGAAGTGAAAGTCGGACCTCTCCTCTATTCAGTCTGACACTGAATTCCTCAGTGACATTTCTCTGAATGGAATGATAATTTGTCATGTGGGGTCATGGCAGGACTTGAACTATATTGGTAGAGGTTAAACCCTTTATTCATATCAGAACAGTGAACACAACATGTTTCTCTGGACTAGGAAGTTGTTCATTAACGACAAGTGTTAAACCACATTTTTGTCACCAGTTTATGCAGATCAGTTTATTGAAAGAGCACTATCATTTTATCTTAAGAAAACTTTGAAACAGTACAGTTACCATGTCCTCAGACTACTCCTAGGTATGTGTGTGTTGTGTGAATACACATGCTGCCCATGGCCATGTAGTGGTTCTACAAAAGCCCTCTGCCCACATTTGCAAATTCACTTAGTGATTAGAAACACCTGTTTTCCTGGAGGCTTTTTCTCAGTGCTGCAAATACCTGGAGTTCTTTCTCTTTCTTTTTACTCAAAACAGAACCATCAGTTGTTTCCATTAAAAGCTGATTATTTGTAGTAAATGAACCCTCATGCAGCCAACCCTGTTTGTTCCATAGGACAACGCATGGTACACATGCATGGCACACGACCCTATGGGAATCAGGTTATTTATATGGTCAGTTTCTGAGGGACACTTTATGAACAGTATGAGGATCCCTTCTAATTGGAGAAACACATGTTGGGGGATGAAAGGTGTACTCGCTAACCTTACTCTGCTGAATAAGGTGAGGAATGCCTAGCAGACTCTGTGTAATGTCTGACAGTTATGGTTAGGAGGAGGTGAGTAGGGAAAGATCTGGGATGATAGTCTGAGTGCCCTGAATTCAACCACCGTTCTCCTTTTAATATCTTGCACTGGTAGGCTTTGTCACTTGGTTCCAGAAAAGTAAACCTAATATAATGGTTCCCATAGACTTTCACAGGGAGATTTAGAGATACTAGTGTATCAGTGTGTTCAGCACCAATGTCTTTATTACTGTTGCTGAGTTGCTGTAGAAAGCAGTTCATGTGGCGCCCCCACATCCACACAACACAATGGGCTAGATTCCATCAAACTTGTACGGTAACCAGAAACATCTTACTTCTTGTGCATTAAGAATGCACATTTGGATTCATGGACTCAACAAGCCTATGTTACAAAACAATGTGAATAAAAATATAATCCAACCCATGTGGATTTTAACATGCTTTCTCACTGCACAGAACAAGTATTATTTTAAAAAAGGAACCTAGTTACTAGTTTGATTGAATAGGGCATGTGCGTCAATCTAATTAACATAATAACAAATCCCCATGAAAATCAGTCTGTTTATGAATGACATCTGTTTTTTGTATGGGCTGCGTCTCAATCCGCGGCATCCGCCTATGTCACCTTCCGCAACTTTTTTTAAAAATGTAATATATATTTTTTTAACTAGGCAAGTCAGTTAAGAACAAATTCTTACTTACAATGATGGTCTACTGTGGAACAGTGGGTTCAGCCTTATTCTGCCCCTGAACGACAGATTTTTACCTTGTCAGCTCGGAGACTTGATCCAGTAACCTTTTGGTTACTGGCCAAACGCTCTAACCACTTGGCTACCTGCCGCCCCATCTGTGGGGAAAAGTGTCAGAGCTACAGCACTGTTTGTCAGAAAATCGGTCTTTAACGGAATTCGTCTGTGGAAAGATGAGAATCTCACAAACAAAATGGTGTTTTCCGTTTTGTTCTGCGACCCCAAAAGTCATGGGACTCGTCTGAAGGTAACCCGGTATCGTTTAAAAAAATTAATGAAAGTAGTTTTGTGCCAACTAAAAAAAGGAGTTAAATATGTGTACATTTTTTTCTATATACACTGCTCCAAAAAATAAAGGGAACACTAAAATAACACATCCTAGATCTGAATGAATGAAATATTCTTATTAAATACTTTTTTCTTTACATAGTTGAATGTGCTGACAACAAAATCACACAAAAATTATCAATGGAAATCAAATTTATCCACCGATGGAGGTCTGGATTTGGAGTCACACTCAAAATTAAAGTGGAAAACCACACTACAGGCTGATCCAACTTTGATGTAATGTCCTTAAAACAAGTCCAAATGAGGCTCAGTAGTGTGTGTGGCCTCCACGTGCCTGTATGACCTGACCTCCCTACAATGCCTGGGCATGCTCCTGATGAGGTGGCGAATGGTCTCCTGAGGGATCTCCTCCCAGACCTGGACTAAAGCATCCGCTAACTCCTGGAAAGTCTGTGGTGCAACGTGGCGTTGGTGGATGGAGCGAGACATGATGTCCCAGATGTGCTCAATTGGATTCAGGTCTGGGGAACGGGCGGGCCAGTCCATAGCATCAATGCCTTCCTCTTGCAGGAACTGCTGACACACTCTAGCCACATGAGGTCTAGCATTGTCTTGCATTAGGAGGAACCCTGGGCCAACCACACCAGTATATGGTCTCACAAGGGGTCTGAGGATCTCATCTCGGTACCTAATGGCAGCCAGGCTACCTCTGGCGAGCACATGGAGGGCTGTGCTGCACCCCAAAGAAATGCCACCCCACACCATGACTGACCCACCGCCAAACCGGTCATGCTGGAGGATGTTGCAGGCAGCAGAACGTTCTCCACGGCGTTTTCAGACTCTGTCACATGTGCTCAGTGTGAACCTGCTTTCATCTGTGAAGAGCACAGGGCGCCAGTGGCGAATTTTCCAATCTTGGTGTTCTCTGGCAAATGCCAAACGTCCTGCACGGTGTTGGGCTGTAAGCACAACCCCCACCTGTGGAGGTCGGCCCTTCATACCACCCTCATGGAGTCTGTTTCTGACCGTTTGAGCAGACACATGCACATTTGTGGCCTGTTGGAGGTAATTTTGCAGGGCTCTGGCAGTGCTCCTCCTGCTCCTCCTTGCACAAAGGCGGAGGTAGCGGTCCTGCTGCTGGGTTGTTGCCCTCCTACGGCCTCCTCCACGTCTCCTGATGTACTGGCCTGTCTCCTGGTAGCGCCTCCATGCTCTGGACACTACGCGGACAGACACAGCAAACCTTCTTGCCACAGCTCGCATTGATGTGCCATCCTGGATGAGCTGCACTACCTGAGCCACTTGTGTGGGTTGTAGACTCCGTCTCATGCTACCACTAGAGTGAAAGCACTGCCAGCATTCAAAAGTGACCAAAACATGAAAACATGTCTTGCTAATTGCCTATAATTTCCACCTGTTGTCTATTCCATTTGCACAACAGCATGTGAAATTTATTGTCAATGAGTGTTGCTTCCTAAGTGGACAGTTTGATTTCACAGAAGTGTGATTGACTTGGAGTTACATTGTGTTGTTTAAGTGTTCCCTTTATTTTTTTGAGCAGTGTATATATATATATATATATATTATATTTCAAAAGCTTTCTAATATCTCCTAGATATAGAACAGACACTTCAAAACCTTATTCCTTATTATATTTTTGTCTGTTTTTCCATTTATGAATGTGTTATTCATTGCTTTTCTATGGCCTATAGCAGTAAAGGCCAAACAATATAATATTTGATCAAATCATTTGTTAAACATTTTTTTATATACCTACAGGAGTCCTACAATTCAAAATCAAATGGCTAAATGATCCATGGTATGACCATCGTAAAACAATTCAATATGTTAGCTTAGTAGAACCCTCCCCTCCAAAGGCTTAGACTTGTAGGGGTTAAAGGTCCAGTGCAGCTGTTTTTATCTCAATATCAAATCATTTCTGTGTAACAATTAAGTACCTTACTGTGATTGTTTCAATTAAAATGGTCAAAAATAAGCTAAATAGTTTATTAGCAAAAAGCATTTTCTCAAACAAGAATTTTGATGGGACTGTCTGGGAGTGGTCTGAGTGAGGGACCTAATTGGAGGAGCCTAATGGGAGGGATATGTAACCTGAAAACGAGTTGTTATTGGCAGATAGGTTTGAAACTTTGTCATTGGTCTATTAACTTATACTGCCTAGTGATGTTGCCAGGCAGGCCAAAACTCCATCCCACCATCTTTTCAAATCGCTCAAACACTAAAAGGGCATGATCATAATTTTCACAATTTCACAGTATTATTTCAACCTTATTGAGTGAAATACCTGCCCCTTTAAGGGACCGTAACAGTAAAGGTGCCATAAATCTTCAGAGGCATTAATTAACCTTGTGTAATTCACGATTTTTCACCTCTTTCTCTTTCATTAGCTTGAAATGAATTATCTGCTTGTCGTTAGAGAGCGTGTGCTTGCATGACACATTTCCTCTCGGAATTCCCACTGTCTCCTTACTCACTCCCTGATTTCTGGTTAGCCCTCTGGGATAGGGAGTTCCACACGGCGTACCTGTCATGCCCTCTCGAGCTCAGTCTGTCAGGAAGACCCAGGACTGCTCCAACTTGCTCGGAAAATTGCTCAACCTGGCTGCATAAAATGGGTCATTATGAGTGCAAATATGACATCATTGATATTTATAGAGCTTTTATGAAAGGTTTTGTTATGTAGAACTTGAATACTTTTACCATGCTACTGTACTCTTCATGATGCTAGCAGGAATGATCCCTATAGGCATGAACTTCCCCACAGACCTGCTGATCTATTTTGTATGGTTCATATTCATAATTTCTGGGAGATATTATTGTTTTCTTAGTCACTGTTATATAGTTAAAATATGGTGAATCAGCTGTTTGCAATTGTAAATGTAATTGATTAACTACCTACCAACTACTTTGCTCTAGTCTGATTGGTCAGATGTTTGTTAGTTGTCAGAAGAGTTCAGGAGTTGATGCATGGTTGTGAATATGGTCAGTTTGCCTTAGCATTTCACAGCTAAGGCAAAGCGACGCAACAACCAATGGTTGCGTGGCACGTCATCGACTGTGTCATCGAGTGACAAATTGCTATAGCAGATGTGGTTAACTGATTCTTAAAATACCTATCCAGGCATTGTAAGATCTGTCAGGCATCAGCAATGTCTAACAATAGGAACACGTCCTAAATCTGCAAAAGATTCATTGGTCTCCATCTAGTGTTTTTCTACATAGAGAGTAATCTATCCATCTAAAGAACTCTCAAACCACAAAAAAAAACGGATGTAATCGTTAGTCTTAACAGTTTTGCAACGGAAACAAGAGTTTCTATTAGACAAATTCTGGTAGGTCCCTCTCCATTTCATTCCGTTTACTTCCGTTTGGATCTGGTTCCTAGTGAATACACCCCAGTTGACTGACCAGGTGGTGGTGACAGAAGGCAGACAGTACTACTGTCACCCTGTGTTTACCCTTTAACAGTTTACTAGTCATCTCCTGACCCAGAACAGATATCGTACTGTATCTGCATAAGCCATACATACATTCACTCAACTCATTGCCATTAATATCTCGTGGAAAGAAGATGGGAAGTCAATTTATGCCAGAACTCTTGTTTGTGGTTTGAATTTGCCCTGGAGTTGCTCTTGTGGTGTGGTGCCTTTTCATGCATCTCGCTGTTAAAATTGGCCAGCTCTGTTCTTGCAGAGTAAAATATGTAAAGAATCTAGTTATTATAGTTTGAAACTTGTCATCTTTCATTTTCCTGGAGATTTATGTGAGCAAAGGGTGCTTTTCATGTGTTTCTCCTGTTCCCTCCCAGGCTCAGATAACCACTAGCCTATTTGTTTTCCCTCTGGACTCCATGCAGCACAGAGAGAGAGGGGTGTGTGGCTCTACACTCACAGATAGAGTTTCATGCTTTGCCTGCAAATGTTATTGAATAAAATGCAATTATTTCTGAATCTCTAAGGTGCTCTTTCAATAGGCCAACCACATTAAGGGATATGAGACTATAATGGGGTCAGAATTAAATCTCAGATAGAAATGTTAAGGTTTGAGACCATGAACACTCAAAACATTATTCCCCTTATGAATTGTGGGGTACTGTACTTTGTACATGCCAGTCCATTTATTACGTACGAATCAAATCAAATGTATTTATAAAGCCTTTTTACATCAGCAGATGTCACAAAGTGCTTACACAGAAACCCAACCTAAAACCCCAAACAGCAAGCAATGCAGATGTAGAAGCACTGTGGCTAGGAAAAACTCCCTAGAAAGGCAGGAACTTAGAGAGGAACCAGACTCTGAGGGGTGTCCAGTCCTCTTCTGGCTGTGCCGGGTGAAGATTATGAGAGTACATGACCATTAAGGCCATATCGTTCTTCAACATATTGAAACGTTCATAAATGACCAACAGGGTCAGATAATATTCACAGTGGTTGTTGAGGGTGCAAAAGGTCAGCACCTCAGGAGTACATTTCAGTTGGCTTTTCATAGCCAAGCATTCAGAGGTCGAGACCGCAGGTGAGAGAGAGAGAGAGAGAGAGAGAGAGAGAGAGAGAGAGGGATTCAGTTAGTTAGTTAGTTAGTTGAAAACAGCAGGTGTGGGACAAGGTAGCACGTCCATCTGGTAAACAGGTCAGGGTTCCATAGCCGCAGGCAGAACAGTTGAAACTGGAGCAGCAGCACAACAGGGTGGGCTGGAAACAGCCAGGAGTCATCAGGCCAGATGGTCCTAGGGTTCAGGTCCTCCGAGAGAGAGAGCGATGGGAGAATTAGAGCGAGCATACTTAGGCCACCAAATAAGACAGAAGAATTTCACCAGGTAGGACAGACCCTAGCCCCCTGGCACATATACTATTGCAGCATAGATACTGGAGGCTGAGTATTACATATCCCCATACAGTATTACATATCCCATTTCTCTCCCTCTCTTTCTCTGCAGGCCTAATGTATGTGGAGGTCACCAGTGCTGCTCTGGATGGGCTGTGGCTTCTGGCACCAACCGCTGCATAAAGCGTAAGTATTCATCTTTGACCATATGCCTTAGGTAAACAATGATCAATGATAATCTCTATCCTTTGGCTTGACTGTCTCTTAACCGTCCTTCTCAATAGTTTAAGCATATTGTCTTACCCAATAGCAGGGGTTGGCAACTTTGGCCCCCCAAAGTTTGAAAACTTAAGAAAATGACTGTAAAATTTAGGAAATCTGTTCCCAAATATTCCCACAAATATTTTTTTTTAGGTATGATTGTGTCTCAATGAAATTATGAAATGATTGCTTTCAAAATTTAAACAATCTCTTTTTGGGCTTAGATGTGGGTCAATTTGACCATTCGCTCCTACAAAAAACATCCCGCGGATGAATCTTGTTGCCTAACCCTGCCCTATAGGAAGTGTTCCGGTGTGTCATTATTACCTCCATGGTCATGTTATTAATGTAGATTAGCATGCTCTTTCATGTAAAATCCTAACATGGAAATGACCAGTGCTTAGCACTTGGCTCGCTCTGTTTGACACAAGCCCTTAATAATGGGTGTAACTGCACTTTTCTTTATTTGACCACAGCAATATTGGATATCTTAACTACCATATAATTAAAAACTCAATGTCAGATACTGGGGGTGAGTGAATAATTGGGCACTTTTTAAAGCACAATTTTTTGCAGAATCTTAACAGCTTACAAGTGTGACCATTGTAACATTCTTGACATTTGGAGAAAAAAAAATGCCTTTTTACTGTTCTGTGGGTTGTGAAGTGTTCTGTATGTTTTCTAGTGGGGGGCAGGCGCCTTAAACAATCTCTCCTTTTAAGAGATAATTGTGACCTAGTAACCACCCAGCTAGCACATTTTGTTCCTTCAAAGTTTTGGGAACATACGTTTTTGGTTTCCCATTGGTTCTGGGAACGAAGCCATACGTATCCTGACCGGTTAAACTGAAAGCTTTTTAAACGTGCTGAGAACAGAAGTGAAAATTATGCCTGTCTGGGAATGTTTATTTATCGGTTGAAGGGAGGTTCTGATCATGTTTTACTCTGGTTCTTTGAAAGTTTTCCTGGGAGGTTTTATTAATGCACTGAGAACGGAGGTTTTTGATAACTTCCTTAAAACTTTCATTGAACGTTTCAATAAGACTTTTAATAACACTACTAGCTTATTTTGTTTACATAAAAAAAACACTCCAAGCACAGATAGGACACATGGTAATTCATTCCCTTAGGAATTAATCACGTGAACACATTTATTTTTTGTGACACGGCGTCAGTGTGATTCGTATCTATAATCTTCTGTTGTCTAGCTATGGAATTAGTTCACTGCGCCACCAGGATGGTGCTAGCATGCCATGTTTTTATACACATACAAAGCTGTTCTTTAAATCTATTCAAACAGACCTCATTTCAAGCGCTGGAAATGTAATTTGCATAATTACCTCTGGTTTAAATCTGTCAGTTTAAGCCAGAGGTATGTTTTTTTTCTTTAGATACATCTCAATCCACCACATCCGCCGATATCGCATTTCGTGTCTGCGGTGAAAGGGGACAGAGCTAGAGCGGTGTTTGTCCCGAAAATCGGTCCTCTCACAAAATCGTCTGTAGCATCCGAACAGTTTAGCTTACAAACATTTATGACCCTCTCACGAACACGATGGTGTTCTCCGTTTTGCTCTATGAGCGTCTTGGGACTCGTCGGAAGACGGCACAGCCGATTTGCCAACTTCTGTCTGTAGCGTCTGAACAGTTTGGGCTACACACTAAAAAATGAGACTCTCACAAACACATACATGTCAGTTGTTTTGCTCTAGGTTGCCCACAGGCCTCACAAGACTCGTCTGAATGTCCCCAGGTCCCAGTTAAAAAAAATTATGTATGTATGTATGTATGTATGTATGTATGTATGTATGTATGTATGGAGCCTGTAAAAAATAAGGCGTTAAATACATATATATTTTTTTACATATATTTATAAACTGAGCAAGAAAAGAAACGTCCTGCGTTGCATCGATTATATGCAACGCAGGACACGCTAGATAAACTAGTAATATCATCAACCATGTGTAGTTAACTAGTGATTATGTTAAGATTGATGCTAGCTAGCAACTTCCCTTGGCTTCTTGCTGCCCTCGTGTAACCGGTAGTCAGCCTGACACGTAGGCTCCTTGTGGAGTGCAATGTAAGGCAGGTTGTTCGAGAGTTGGACTAGTAACCGGAAGGTTGCAAAAACGAATCCCCGAGCTGACAAGGTACAAATCTGTCATTCTGCCCCTGAACAAGGCAGTTAACCCATGGGTCATTGAAAATAAGAATGTGTTCTTAATAACTGACTTGCCTAGTTAAATAAAGGTGTAAAAAATAAATAAATAATAATAATCTGCAAATCGGTGTCCAAAAATACCGATTGTTATTGAAAACTTGAAATCAGCCCTAATTAATCGGCCATTCCGATTAACCGGTCAACCTCTAATTTTGACCCCCCCCCCCCCCTCTTGTTCAGGGACACATTATTCTATTTCTGTTAGTCACATGTCTGTGGAACTTGTTCAGTTTATGTCTCAGTTGTTGAATCTTATGTTCATACAAATATTTACACATGCTAAGTTTGCTGAAAATAAATGCAGTTGACAGTGAGAGACATTTCTTTATAAATTGAACTTTTTTTCTCTCTCGGATATAGGACAGACACCTCAGAACAAACTTCCTTTAGATTTTTTGAGGGGGACTATCTGTTGTTCCATGTAGTGAATCTGTTATTCAATGCGTTTGTATGGGCTAATAGCAGTAAGGACAAATGAAAATGGTCATACTTTTTATGTATATATTTTTATATATTTCAAGTGGTATTAAAATTAAAAATCAAATAGCTAAATGATCCTTGGTATGACCTTCTTAAAAAAACACAGTCATAGCTTAGTAGAACCCCCCCCCCTCCCCCGGTTTAGACAGGGCTTAGACTGTAAAGGGTTAAGATCAGGTGTGGCCAATTAGTGGGCGCGGCCAACACACCTTGGGCGCGTTCAGCAGGATTGAATGTTTTGGAACATTCAGATAGAAATAGTGTATGTACATCAAAAATACCTCTCTGATATGTAGAATAAGGAATCACATCGTCTCTATTCATGGCATTTCTATCTGCAACGTTCAGGAATGTTTGGCAACTGAACATGACCCTGAACACACTTACAAGATAGAGGATAGAGAGAGTTTTGTTGATGCTGAGAACAAAATATATGTTTTTAATAACATTCTTAGAACATTCTCCTAACGTTACTAAAGTTTTCTTGTGCTTTTTATGGAAAGTTTTCTTAATATTCTGAGATCATAATGTATATTTTTAAGTAAATTCTTAAAATGTTCTCTGAATGTTACTAAAAAATGTTTAGTGTTTTTTATAGAAAGTTTTTATAACGTTCTCAGAACAATTTGAGACCATTACTTTAAATAAAACTGTAGGAAACGTTATACTGAAGTACTGAAATTCACACAGAAGAACTTTACTTCTTAACGTTCTTGGAACACTTTGAGAACATGACTTTAAGTGTTAGCTCGGCAGCTCCTGGTTACAAATATTATCAAAGCTTTTCTATAGCCTATCAAAACATTTTGACAATGTTTCTCCTTTTATTTTTGTCTGTCATCATGTTGCTGACTGAAATAACAGGTTATAGGAGAAGCTGTTCTAGAAAGAGTTATCTTTACGTTTTACAAGCACAGAATGTGAAACCCACACTCACAACCTGCATTTCGGGGCTAGAACAGTTCCCACAGCAACTAGACAGCAGCACACAAACACACACTCACAGTGTCACACGATACAAAAGCTGTAGTTGTTTGCCCATCAGTAAATAAAGTCACCTCCTCATTCGCCAGCCTCCTAATTACTACTGCTGGTTCTGCCTCCTTTTTTTCAAGTCCCAGCTAAAGGCACACTTACAGAGGTGTAAATGACTTAGGATGAAGCAGGAGTTACCCAGATCAGATGGGTAAACATGTTTCACCTGCCAGAAAGTAACATGTCCCTTCTAAACCAGTCATGTTAAATACAGTAGACCATCTAAGAAGGCAAGGTCTCCATCCCACCACCATCTGGTCTCTGTTAGGAGTTTGGCCCTCACCCAGGTGTGGCTGGAGGGTAGAGAACCATCAGCTGTGTAGTGAACTCCACATCACGACCCAAGGCCGGGCCCTGGCCTGGAGCCAAAACAAGCCCCCCAGCCAGCCTGCCCTGGGAGCTCCCTTATGGAGACCTCCACCGTGGTGGTGGAAACCCCCCCACTAACTCAGGCTATCACATTCTCTGAGTGTGTTACTGCAGACCCTAACAGGGTATAACTAGTGGGGGGCGGCCACATGAGAAAACATGTTCACAGTGGGGGAAAGAAAAGGAACAAACCTGTCAACTGGGCAATATGTAAAAACATATCCTCACTGAGCCACGTCTTGGAAATGATATATGACGGGATTGAAGTAATGTCTAATATTAAAACTGTCGGTCGTAAGCTTCAACCGGGAGAGCGGATTTGGTGTCTTGAGTTATGGTTTCTCAACAACACGTCCTTGTTGAATCAGGTTGATGTCACAGCAAATATATGGCAGGAATTGGTTTGACAGTTGTCCAGTGAGAATGCCTACAAGGATTTGTAAATGCTATGTTTATAGAAATGTCTGGGTCTTTGTGTGTCTGGTCTGGTATGGAATCAAGATATGGTTTTAAGAGGTTTTCAGAGTTCTTGCCCAGTTAGTACTTTTGGTTCCTTGGAAGTTGTGGGAAAGTATATTTTTGGTTTCCCATTGGTTCTGCGAACGAAGCCATAAGTGAAACTTTTTCAAATGTTCTGAGAACGGAAGTGCAAATTCTGCCTGTATTGGGAACGTTCATTTTTATTTTGCAGGAAGGTTTTGAGAACGGTTTATCTGGTTTCTTGATAGTTGTCCTGGGAGGATTTATTAACGCTCTGAGAACGGATATTATAGGCTATTTGGAGGTTTTATAATAACTTACTTAAAACTTTCACTAAATGTTACAATAAGACTTTTAATAACACTCCAATCTCATTTTGGGTATACTTTTATGAACTCCAAGCACAGATAGGACACATGTAAATTCATTTCCTTTGGCATTAATCAAACACATTTCTTTTTTATTGTGACATGGCATCTGTGAGATTTAAACACATAATCTTCTTTTCTCTACACATGGAATTGGATGGAGCTAGCATGCAATGTTTTTTTACGCATACAAAGCTGTTCATTTTAGTCTATTCAAACAGACCCCATTTCAAAGGAAACAAGCACTCATTAAGATCAGGTGTGGCCAATTAATAGGCGCGGCCAACATACCTGAAAACAATTAACTTTCTCTATCCTTTATCTTGTTTTGTTGATGCTGAGAATGCAATGTACGGTGCACTCGGAAAGTATTCAGACCCCTTGACTTTTTCCACATTTTGTTACGTTACAGTCTTATTCTAAAATGGATTAAATTGTTTTTTCCCCCTCATCAATCTGCACACAATACTCCATAATGACAAAGCAAAAATAGGTTTTTAGAAATCTTTGCTAAGTAAAAAAGAAATGAAATATCACATTTACATAGGTATTCAGACCCTTTAATCAGTACTTTGGCACCTTTGGTAGCGATTACAGCCTCAAATCTTCTTGGGTATGACGCTACAAGCTTGTATCACCTATATTTGGGGAGTTTCCCCCATTCTTCTCTGCAGATCCTCTCAAGTGCTGTCAGGTTGGATGGGGAGCGTCACTGCACAGCTTTTTCAGGTCTCTCCAGAGATGTTTGATTGGGTTCAAGCCCGGGCTCTGGCTAGGCCACTCTAGGACATTCAGAGGCTTGTCCCGAAGCCACTCCTGCGAAGCCACTCTTGTGTTGTCTTGGCTGTGGGCTTAGGGTTGTTATCCTGTTGGAAGATGAACCAGCACTCTGGTGCAGGTTTTCATCAAGGATCACTCTGTACTTTGTTCCGTTCATCCTTCCCTTGATCCTGACTGATCCCAGTCCCTGCCGCTGAAAACATACCCACAGCATGATGCTGCCACCACCATGCTTCATAGTAGGGATGGCGTCTTCCAGACGTGACGCTTGGCATTCAGGGCAAAGGGTTCATTCTTGGTTTCATCAGACCAGAGAATCTTGTGCGGGCTGTCATGTGCCTTTTACTGAGGAGTGACTTCCATCTGGCCACTCTAACATAAAAGCCTGATTGGTGGAGTGCTGCAGAGATGGTTGTCCTTCTGGAAGGTTCTCCCATCTCCACAGAGGAACTCTGGAGCTCTATCAGAGTGACCATTGGGTTTTTGGTCACCTCCCTGACCAAGGCCCTTCTCCCCAGATTGCTCAGTTTGGCCGAGTATCCAGCTCTAGGAATAGTCTTGGTGGTTCCAAACTACTTCCTTTTAAGAATGATGGAGGCTACTGAGTTCTTGGGGACCTTCAATGCTACAGAAATTGTTTCGTACCCTTCCCCAGATCTGTGCCTTGACACAATCCTGTCTCGGCGCTCTAGGGACAATTCCTTCAACCTCATGGCTTGGTTTTTTCTCTGATATGCACTGTCAAATGTGGGACCTTATATAGACAGGTGTGTGCCTTTCCAAATCATGTCCAATCAATTGAATTTACCACAGGTGGACTCCAATCAAGTTGTAGAAACATCTCAAGGATGATCAATGGAAACAGGATGCACCTGAGCTCAATTTCGAGTCTCATAGCAAAGGGTCTAAATACTTATGTAAATAAGGTATTTCAGTTTTTTATTTTTAATACATTTGCCAACATTTCAAAAAACCTGTTTTCACTTTGTCATCATGAGGTATTGTGTGTAGATTGATAATGGAAAAGAAAGTAACCCAAGGCTGTGTAACAAAATGTGGAAAAAGTCAAGGGGCTTTCCGATTGTACTGTATATGTTTTTAAATAACATTCTTAGGTTCTCTGAACACTACTAAAGTTTTATTGTGTTTTTTATGGAAAGTTTTCTTCACGTTCTGAGAACGAAATGTATGTTTTTAAATAACAGTCTTAGAACGTTTTCTGAACATTACTAAAGTTTTCTTGTGATTTTTTTATAGAATGTTTTCTTAACGTTCCCAGAACAATTTGAGAACATGACATTAAATATAACCATGAAGAAACCAGTAGGAAACATTATGCTGAAGTGCTGAAATTCCCACAGAAGAACGTTCTTTCTTAACATTCTCTGAAATATTTGAAAACATTCCCAATGTCAAACCTGTTGGAGAACATTCCTAGAACATGACCAAAATTGAAATTAAATGTAACCATGTTTGAGCTTTTAGGAAATTTCCTGTTAAATTATTGAAAACTAAGAAAATTAAGTTTGTTTTACTAAGTTCCTTAAATGAGGATGTTTCAAAGTTTCTTAAATGTGCTGAGAATGTTCCATGGCCAAGTAATTATCCTGCACCATTCACATAAAGTTGTGGGAAGGTTGTATACAAAATAACCATAGGACAACTATGGTCTCACCAAGCTCTGAGAAACATTAGGTTCTCAGAACGTTATGTGCTATCTGGGTGTCCTGTTGTGGGTTTGGCCCAAGGTTTGCTCTTGGCTCAGATTCTGCCTTGTTGTTGTAGAAGATGGATGGTAAACACAGTTGTTTTTTCTGTTTTGTGTTGTTTAGTAAGTAACATCCGTCTAAAAGAGTTTGCTGTTATGTAATAGAATACAGAGCAATATTTTGTCATTATTTTTGCTTGAAAGTCACCTTAGTAAAAGTTATTTGAAGTATCATCATTAAAAATAATACATTGTTGAGAAAATGTCTTATATTATTGTTATGTATATAAATTCTGATCAGGCTTTTAAGTCTGTGTTTGTCAGTGTTGTCTGATCCAACCACTGGTTTTATTGATGGTTGTCATAAGGCACATAGTTCTGTGGTTATTTCTGCTTAGGTTGGCCAAAGCCATAAAGTGATGCCAGGTGTAACTGTGGCCAATGGCTATAGAAGATTCCCAGTTTACCTTCATATTTATTTACAAGCAGCATTTAGCATAACTATGCCCCACGGATCCAAAAGGGTGCATCTGGTTTGGGGGTCATCTCTTTAGTAAATTTGCCAGATTCACATCTGTTGACCAAAAAACCCTCAGTCCCAGAGATCAAGAGCAACGGAAGGCCAGATGTACGACAGACAGACAGACAGACAAGCTGCATGTGGACATGTCTGCACAACCTGCTGCTGTCAAGACACACACACACTTCTAAATGCACTTTTCATCTTCCAATGTGTGTTTTACTGTAAAGCCCCCCCACACTCCTCCACACATTTATTCCATGATAAAAAAAAGACCTGCGGATTCCTCCTTTTGCCAGAACCAGGTTTAGGAATTATAATTAAATTAACTTATACATGTACGGTGTCTTCAAAAGTATTCATACCCCTTTACTTATTCCACATGTTGTTGTGTTACAGCCTGAATTCAACATTGATTAAATATATTTTTCTCACAATAATGTCAAAGTGAAAACATGTTTTGAAAATTAAATACAGAAATCTAATTTACATACAGTACCAGTCAAATGTTTGGACACACCTCCTCATGTCAGGTTGTAGAATAATAGTGAAGACATCAAAACTATGAAATAACACATATGGAATCATGCAGTAACCAAAAAAGTGTTAAACAAATCAAAATAGATGTTATATTTGAGATTCTTCAAAGTAGCCACCCTTTGCCTTGATGACAGCTTTGTACACTTTTGGCATTCTCTCAACCAGTTTCAGTAACCTGGAATGCATTTCAAATAACATGTGTGCCTTGTTAATTTGTGTAATTTTTTCCTTCTTAATGCGTTTGTGCCAATCAGTTGTGTTGTGACAAGTTAGGGGTGGTATACAGAAGATATCCCTATTTGGTAAAAGACCAAGTCCATATTATGACAAGAACAGCTCAAATAAGCAAAGAGAAATGACAGTCCATCATTTGAAGAACAAGTGCAGTCGCAAAAACCATCAAGCGCTATGATGAAACTGGCTCTCATGAGGACCGCCACAGGAAAGGACGGCCCAGAGTTACCTCTGCTGCAGAGGATACCCATCAGTATCCTCCACCCATAGGGTGGCGCACAATTGGTCCAGCTTCGTCCGGGTTTGGCCGGAGTAGGCCGTCATTATAAATAAGAATTTGTTCTAAACTGACTTGCCTAGTTAAATTAAGGTTATGTTTAACAAATTAAATTGGAGTCAAGCTGTGGCCAATTCAATTGTTTGGACATGATTTAGAATGAAACACCTGTCTATATAAGGTCCCACAGTTGACAGTGCATGTCAGAGTAGAAACTATATCATGAAGTCCAAGGAACTGGCTGTAGATTGTGATGAAGCAAATATCTGGGGAAGTGTATAAAACAATTTCTAGAGTGTTGAAAGTTTCCAAAGCACAGTGTTCTCCATCATTGGTACATTGAAAAAATATGTCTGGAGGAAACCAGGCACAGCTCTTTACCCATCTAACATCATCCCTACCATGAAGCATGGTGGTGGCAGCATCATGCTATGGGGATGCATTTCAGTGGCAGGGACTGGGTGACTGGTAAGAATAGAGGGAACAATGAATGGAGCCAAATACAGGCAAATGCTTGATGAGAACCTGCCGCAAATGCCCTTAGACTGGGGAAAAGACTTTACGTTCCAACAGTACAATGACCCCAAGCATACAGCTAAATAAATTCTGGAATGGCTTCAGAACAAGAATGTGAAAGTCCTTGAGTGGCCCAGTTAAAGCCCAGACTTGAATCCCATTCAAAATCTGTGGAAAGACTTGAAGATTGTTGTTTCCCTCCGCTTTTCATCTAAACTAAGAATTGGAGAAAATCTCAAAATCCAGATGTGCAAAGCTGATACAGATATACCAAAGACGACTCAAAGCTGTAATCACCGCAAAAAAGTGCTTCTACAAAGTATTTACTCAGGGGTGTGAATACTTATGTAAATTATATTTCTGTATTTCATTTTCAATAAATTTACAAAAGATTCTTAACATGTTTTCACTTTGTTATTCTGGGGTATTGTGTGTAGATGGGTGAGAATGTATTTTTTTGAATCAATTTTGAATTCAGTAACACAACAAAATGTGGAATAAGTCAAGGGGTATGAATACTTTCTGAATATTTATAATATTCATTCACAATCGCAATACACCGTTTTAAACTACCGAATGAATGAACACTTCACCAGCAAACCAGTCATTCATTAAATGAGCCAGGAATGATAAGTAGTGGGAATGCAGTCCACCTTGATGACCAATTATTGCTAAAAAAAGGGAAACTGAACATCGAATTACTGGAATTCCTCTGATTTGTATCGTAAATAGCCACAGAAACATGTTTCCAAAATAGCAAAACCTCCGGCAGGCCAAACTTAATCAAATGAGGAGGAAGTAAAAGGTCACCTTATTAGGTGGAAGCACTTTTTACTTTACTTATTGACTGTCACTACTGTACCAGAATTGGACTCCAGTATTTTATAGATGAAAATAGTCTCTCTTGTTCTACTGGTATCTCACTCTAATCTATGGACTGTGATATTCAAAGTAAGATTCACAGCAGGCATCTCGCAGTGAACATTATCTGGGCTACAGTATCACACAAAGTTGATCTGAGTCAACTGACTATTCAGATCTCCTATTAGTAGTGTTTATTTTTGGTTGGTTAGAAGGTTTAATCCTCACATATCAAAGTTGCCATTTAAATCCTGACCAACAGGTGTTTACACACTGAGTTTGGCTCGTCATGATCATAAGACGGACTTCACCGGCCATAGAGAGAGGGCTAGCCCTTTGCATTCATACCGCCCGGGTCACTATTCATCAGTGTCATTAGGGTTGCGATGGCTTCTCCTCCTGACATGGTCTCTTTGTTAATTGGATTAATGACATGGTCTGCTGAACACAAACTTGAATTTAGGACTGAATGCAGAATGCCTCTCACAGGAGGGAGACTCCCCACAGTGCATACTGTGTCTCGCTGACCATCTCACCCCAACACAGTGAGTTTACCCAGTGCCATGGCACAAAGACTTATCGATGTCTTCTGCAGTTGAATTCATACTTGCTGCACATACTGTAGTGAAGACCAAATGGTACATGGAATGTATTTGAGCATGCAATAAGTATAATCAGCCATGAAATAATGGCTCTTGGTTTAAATCCATAGCTGTCTTTGAGAGGGCAGATGAAAGGTGCATAATTCTTGAAGAGAAATGAAGTTGTTTTCAACCTTTTAAGCAGCCAGTGATTGACAGAGTGAAATGCGGTAGAAAGGAGTTTCTTTTTGATTTCCTTCCAGCTTTCTTTGGCCTGCTGTGCTGCTCAGGGCCCCATCCAAACCTAAAATAACTCTTCATGCAGAAAGTCTGCCTCTCTCTTTCATTCCCCCCTTCCTCGCTATTTCTCTCCTTTTCCAAACAAAAATGTCCTGCATGTAGAATGTTTCTTTAATTCCATCATATCCTCACGGCTGTTAGGGATAGATTAAAGCCTTCCAGTGCAGACAGATTTGGAGACACCGTTAGGAATGATGTATGTTTTGATTCAAGCTCTGCTGCCCAAAATCAGAATTACGTACTTTGTAGTTACCTCATCCTACATAACCTACAGAGGTGTCATGCCCATAGGGGGCACAGGGGCACATGCCCCCTCAGATTCTGGTATTTTTTGTATTTTTTAAATGAACATGACTAGCCAGTTAGCATTTTTATGAAGTTGGCTTTAGCTAGCCCAGATAGGTTCCCAATCACCAAACCTCATATCTAGCTACCTAGCTAAGAAGCCATTGCAGGTTATAGTTGGACTAGCTAGCTTGTCTAACCATGCCTGCTGGTAAGGTTGGGAAACTTTAGAAAAGCAAGCAATAACTAAATATACTGAATAAGACTCATATTCCTTTCAATATTTTATCCAGATTTTGGCAGAGATGCGGAGAAGCATATTTTGTTTCTTTAAATAAAGATATCTTTAAATAAAGAAACACCTGTCAGGAGGGTACAGACAGCTCAAGAGGTATGCTTATATATGAAGAAAAATAGACATAGAATTAAGCATAATGATTATGGCTGTAGATTTCCAACCCCCAGCCATCCTCACATACTTTTTGCCCCCTCAGATTTTTCAGGGTATACAGTATGACGCCTCTGATAACATGGGGCTATGTGCCATCCTACTGAAGCTCTCATTTGGGGCCCTGTCAACCCAGGGGGAGTGAGTTCAGGTTGACTATACCTTGTTGTAAAACAGAGTCCACCTGTTATATGCTTTCCTCTCACATAAACACGTGTCCACCAGCTGGTAAAGTAAAGCATCAAGGACATACATGTGTGAGCATTTTGGGAAATTATTTTGGCTTGTGGTACTGGTGCTTTTTTTAATATCTATTTTGTTCCAGATGCATTGGGCATGCATTGCTACAGTCCAAACACTGTTCATGATTTAGTGTGAAGACTGTCTTTGCATTCAACCACTGTATATTCAAGCCTATCATTGAATCTGACAGTGTTCCATTGCTTCCATGGCTGTGGGCCAGTTGCTCATCCTTATCAAAACCAAATCTGCTTGTGAGCCAAGTCACCTGTCATTTTCATTGGGAGAAAATATGTTTATGTTCCATTAAATTGTTTGAAGAGCATACACTGCTAAATGCATTAGCTGTATGGAAGAGTTAAATATCAGGCTTGAAGGACATTATGAGCCAATATACAGTACTGTTGAAAATGTCTTTGCCATGTATTGTCATCTAGCATGACACACACATAGAGTTTAGCCTGAAATCTCTTTGAAAGAAAAGTGAATTAGGTATAAACAGTTCATGTATATAGGGCATGCTGATAAGGATCAAATCTGCCTAGAAACGTTGCTTGTTTCTTTACAGGACCACTGGAAGGTATTTAAACCACTGGCCTCTCTGGTGACGTTGTTCAGTCAGGGGTGAAGTAATTGCTACACAGACAGGCCGTCCCTGCTTTACAGGCGCACTGCGGATTAGCAGGGGGTTACACAGTTCACCGTTCAGGGGCATAACTCTCCCTGGCAGTCTGGATGGTTTTATGGGCTATTAGACAGATCCTGTAATCAATACACACACCATGTTCACAGAGCCCTATCATTACCCACACACTGGGATGGACACTCCCCAAACCAGGAGGCCTCCCTTCTCCTCACCAGCTGTTGTCTGTCTGGAGGTGGCAATCAGGTTCTGTTTGGGCCTCCTCTGGCCACATGTTTTTCTAATTGCTACCATGGACCACAGCATAGCTAGAATGAGTTACTGCATTGGCTGTGGATGAGGAGGTGAAAGGTTTGTTTTTCTGTTTACGCGTTGGTTTTGGTTGGCGAGCCCCTGTTGATATAGGGCCACTAGAGACGGAAGTAGAACGCTGTTACTCTGCTCTAGCCATGGGTTGTCTGACGGGTCTAATACATTGTTCAATGACATTTGACTGTTTCTGTTTCTTTAAGCGCAATGTAACTGATGTCGTGATGCAAGGAGAGAGTGGATCTGTCAGAGATATCTTAACAGAGAGACTGTAGAGAACTTTGCAAGACTTTGCTTGATTGACCGGGTCACATACAGTACAACACCAAATGGTAAACACTCCCCACCTCTCTGTACCCGATAGCCTTATGGCCATATGGAAACTGTTGTGATGTTATCCCCTTGAGAATGGAGTCGAAATTACACATACAGTAGTGGGCACATACCTCCAGATATCCCCCAGAAGATTGCTCATTAAAGGCTGAAGGAGGTGTAGGTGGAGAGGTGGAGAGGTACAGTATAGCATGGCTAAAAGTAATGTACACAATGTCATGGGTCAGCCTCAGGTTACCTAAATCCCCACGCCAATTTGAGTGGAGAGGGAGTGAAAGCCCAGACTACTGTATTAGGTTGAAAAACCGCACTGTGACAGAAAAAGTGAAAAGATATGAAAGGGGCACCTCCATTTTCTGAAATGCTACCCCATTAGGCTTTACTAGAAAGTACCACAGAACTACCACAAAGGACCAGTCATCAGTCAGTCCTGAGCTGAGATCCCTCACTTCTACTGCTGGTAATGAATAGGCTTCTAGATGGTAGATGGTGACAGGGAGGGTGACAGGGATTACATATTGGGCAATGGACAGTGACAATCTCTTAGGAAGGTTGATTGATTGTACTGAAATGTGCAAATGCTCACTTTTGAAAACAATATAACCTGTGCCATTGAATAACATAAATACTCTGATCAAGATCAGGATGAAATACCAGTGTACCACAATTCTGCAATGTTACTTATTTGGTAGAAAACATTTTAGACATGATTTCACCCTCCAAAGCTTGGCCTACCGTTTAACTAGCTTTAAAGACATCCGTTGACTAGCAGAAGACAATAGTATTTTCCTAAGTTTGTCCAATGTTGGATAGTGCTGAAAATGGGGTTTAATAAAACCTCCTGGGAGCAGGTTTTTAGTTGTAATGGAGAAGGTGAGAGAGTGTGGTAAAGTTAGGGCCACGTGTTATGGTTTCTCTCTGATATCACACACATGGCTTAGTGTTCCAGAGTTTAGCATGTTTCCATTCTTAACTTTGAACAGACATTATTCCATACATTTCCATATATTTTGAAAATCCAACTCAAAACACAAAAATGATTATCCCCCACCCCCTCTTCCAGTGTTCTAGTTTTGTTTGAAAGGGCCCTTGGTGGTGAGATCTTTAGTTATTTGTGTTCTCTTGTTCAAAGAGTGCCTGAATCCTAATCTGTATAACGGCTCACTGGCCATAAATCTCTTAATGGCACATCATCTCCTCCAACCGTAGAGAGAGGGGTACCCAAGATTATCCCGATTCCGTTCTCATTATTGATATTATTTTCAAAAGCACCAATATCAAGTTAGCGGAAGTAGTATTATTGACCTGTGAAAGAAAATGGAGACAATTTTGTATGTGTTTGAGTTATGTCAAATATTTGGTTTCAAATGTCTTGTCCTGAATGAGAGGATTGTAAAAGTTTGCTGGGTTGTATTACTTTGGGGGCAAATATCTAGTGAATAGTAATGGACTGGAGACAGCCACTCTGTTGGAAACGAGAGCTCCATACAGTGGATGTGGGCTGCTGCCTGCTGCCTTCCACTGAAGTAAAGGCTTCCCTCAGGCCTGCTGTGCTGTGGGAGCTAAGAATGCTATTTACCCAAATTAAGGCCCTGGCTTATTTTAATATTCATAATTTAGTATGCTCACCACTAATTCTATCAAAAACTCATACAGTACAATATATTCAAATGTGCTCTGCTTTTTCAGAATAGGTTTTATGGTCTGTTTTGAAGGATGACTGATAGTGTAGTTTGGCCACAGAGTGAATGTTGTTTGGAAAGCAGGGATGATGGGGTAGACCTCAGCTGTCATGGATTTGTTCAGGACTGTTATCCCTCTGACATTCCCCCATTCTCCCTTCCTGAAGACTGTCCTTAGAAAACTTCAACTGGAGATTGGTTTTAAGGACAAAACTTGGGCTGAATTTCACATGCATACTGTTTTTGCTCCTAGATACAGTGCATTCGGAAAGTATTCAGACCTCTTGACTTTTTCCACATTTTGTTACGTTTCTAAAATTGATTAAATCACATTTTTTCCTCATCAATCTACACACAATACCCCATAACCACAAAGCAAAATGTCACGATCGTTGGTTGAATTAATGGACCAAGGCGCAGCGTTCCACATGTTTATTGGATGAAACTCACAGAAAACAATAAAGCGCAAAACGAAACATGAAACTAATGTAGTGCTCGCAGGCAACTAGACATAGACAAGATCCCACAAAAACCCAGTGGGAAAAGGCTGCCTAAATATGATCCCCAATCAGAGACAACGATTGGGTATGGTATGGTTCCCAACATGATTGGGAACCATACCAGGCCAACATAGAAATGAAAAAACTAGACTACCCACCCTAGTCACACCTTGACCTAACCAAAATAGAGAATAAAAAGGATCTTTAAGGTCAGGGCGTGACAGAAAAACGTTTTTTTTTATTTTATTCTGCAAATGTATTAAAATAATTAATTATTATTATTACAATTATTAATAAGTATTATTAAAATAATTATAATTAAAATAAATTATGAATAAATAATTATGTACTTAGGTATTTAGACCCTTTGCTTTGAGACTCGAAATTGAGCTCAGGTGCATTCTGTTTCCACTGATCATCTTTGAGATGTTTCTACAACTTGATTGGGGTCCACCTGTGGTAAATTCAATTGATTGGACATGATTTGGTAAGGCACACACCTATCTATATAAGGTCCCACAGTTGACAGTGCATGTCAGAGAAAAAACCAAGCCATGAGGTTGAAGGAATTGTCCGTAGAGACAATTGTCCGATACAGGATTGTGTCAAGGCACAGATCTGGGGAAGGGTACCAAAAAATGTCTGCAGCATTGAAGGTCCCCAAGAACACAGTGGCCTCCATCATTCTTAAATGGAAGAAGTTTGGAACCACCAAGACACTTCCTAGAGCTGGACACCCAGCCAAACTGAGCAATCGGGAGAGAAGGGCCTTGGTCAGGAAGGTGACCAAGAACCCAATGGTCACTCTGACAGACCTCCAGAGCTCCTCTGTGGAGATGGGAGAAACTTCCAGAAGGACAACCATCTCTGCAGCACTCCACCAATCAGGCCTTTATGGTAGAGTGGCCAGACGGAAGCCACGCCTCAGTAAAAGGCACATGACAGCCAGCTTGGAGTTTTCCAAAAGGTGCTTAAACAAAGTACTGAGTAAAGGGTCTGAACTCTTATGTGAATGTGATATTTCAGTTTATTTTTAATAAATTTCCAAAAATGTTAAAAAAAAACATTTTTGCTTTGTTGTTAGATTGATGAGGAACAATTTGTTTTAATCCATTTTAGAAGGGGTCTGAATACTATCCTGACACTACTGTTCAAAAGTTTGGGGTCACTTAGAAATGTCCTTGTTTTTTAAAGAAAAGCAACATTTTTTTTGTCCATTAAAATAACTTCAAATTGATGTTCTGCCTTCTAGGCAGAGTTGCAAAGAAAAAGCCATATCTCAAACTGGCCAATAAAAGATTAAGATGGGCAAAACAACACAGACACTGGACAGAGGAACTCTGCCTAGAAGGCCAGCATCCCGGAGTCACCTCTTCACTGTCGATGTTGAGACTGGTGTTTTGCGGGTACTATTTAATGAAGCTTCCAGTTGAGGACTTGTGAGGCATCTGTTTCTCTAATGTACTTGTCCTCTTGCTCAGTTGTGCACCGGGGCCTCCCACTCCTCTTTCTATTTTGGCTAGAGACAGTATGTGCTGTTCTGTGAAGGGAGTAGTACACAGCGTTGTACGAGATCTTCAGTTTTTGTCATTTTCTTAGCCTTCATTTCTCAGAACAAGAATAAACTGACGAGTTTCAGAAGAAAGTTATTTGTTTCTGGACATTTTGAGCCTGTAATCGAACCCACAAATGCTGATGCTCCAGATACTCAACTAGTCTAAAGAAAGACAGTTTTATTGCTTCTTTAATCAGAACAACAGTTTTCAGCTGTGCTAACATCATAGCAAAATGGCTTTCTAATTATCAATTAGCCTTTTAAAATGATAAACTTGGATTAGCTAACACAACATGCCATTTGAAAACAGGAGTGATGGTTGCTGATAATGGGCCTCTGTATGCCTATGTAGATAATCCATTAAAAATCAGCCGTTTCCAGCTACAGTAGTAATTTACAACATTAACAATGTCTACACTATATTTCTGATCAATTTGATGTTATTTTAATGGACAAAAAATAAATGTGCTTTTCTTTCAAAAACAAGGACAAGGACATTGTAACAGAATGATGCTGACAAATAATTAACACAGAACATTTTGCACAAACACACTTACTTGAACATTGCAGATGGAACATTTGGTGACAGGACGACGGCACAAACAGCACAATCCATCATTCTGTTATGCATCTGAACTGTTCTTCACGTTAATGTCGTCCTTGTGCATAGAGTTGCATAGTTTGTTTAACTTTGCAATCATTGTGTTTCGTTTGACATACATTTTAATGCACAGAGTCTTGCATGGAGACTCGGAGTGTATGCTTCCATCGCATGACAAGTTCCAATAATGCCCACGTTTATGCACTTTTCAGATGACTGGCTCTGGATTCTCTTAAGATTGGTCCTCAGCCTCAGTCATAATTAAGCACAACAATGACCCCGCAGGAATGTTTCCCATTTCTATTAGAGTTTCAAAGAAAATTTGTATTTTATTATTCCCCAATGCAATAATTAAACCACATATTTGTGAAATGGACGGAATGTGAGGCAATTAGTTTTAATGATGTGCAAGACAAATCTGCACGACAGCAATTACTGCGACAAAGTGTTCACCAGCCAGGCAGCCATACAGGCATGCCAGCCCCATGCAGCAGGCCGGACCCAGAGAAGAGAGAAAGATAGTGACACTGCACCAGGCCAGACCCAGAGAAGAGAGACAGACAGTGACACTGCAGCAGTCAGGCTTGTGTGGAGCTCTAGTCAGAGTCAAAAGGACCAGGGTCAGTGTCCACTGCCCAGCCAAGTCCATTGTCAATGGAACGCATGTTTGGGCCACATTGCGTCACTTTAATGACTGCTATTGGGCGACAGAGCTGAAGAGGGTCACATATTCAGGGTCACATACACAGACTCTGACATGTACCAACCATACAGCCTGATGATTAGGCCATTTTCTAGGCCAGTTGCACAAATTGATAAGTGAGTATATGTAATTGTTCCAATTTAGATGGTACGGTGTCAATAATTGGGAGGGGTGGGGTGGGGAGTGGGAGCCACTCATTTACTGAACTCTCCCTCATAATGTCATCAGACTCTTTGATCCTCAAAGTCTTCCCCCAAACCCTTGTAATCTTTGAGGTTGAACAAGGCTGTGGCACCAGGCCAGCCTCAAGTCTAGTTAGTGGATGATATATTTAACTCCCTGCCAAGTAGAGACCAGGCAATTCTTATTTTATCCCATGGTGGAAACTGGAAAACTCGGATCACATACCAAGTTATATGAGTCCACACTCCACAAGCACATTTCCCTGACTGTGTACACTTCATCAGACAGGGGTGTATTTCCCCCCTAAGCAGTTAAAACTAAATGCTCTAGCGAATTTGTTGGGTTTAAATAGAATAGACTTAACAATAAACCACAGGAATTTGGTCAAAGGACTATTATTTAATTTAGCATTTGTTCCCCTTTGCCATCAAGTTGCAATGATTGACTGTAATGCATACTCTCTCAATTAACACATGTACATCATATTGTAAGAAAGTTGTGGTGCTGAATTCAAAACCATGTGGTGCTAGTTTGCTGCCTTTTCATGGCAATTTTATGTCTACTGTTAGGATACAATTAGAGAGAGCGAGAGAACAAGAGACTGAAGCCAAGCTGTTAGCTACACAGTAGAATAATTATGTTCCTCGGTGTGGCAGCCAAGGACTCAGTCTTCCTCATGCCATAGAGGACACGTAGGAGGTCCATTCTCCTCTCACATCAGACAAACTGGTCCCTGTGTCTGAACAATAACAGGAAGCCTACAGCAGGTAGACCATGCAGCCCTTAGCTACCAGCTCTCTTCACAGTGCCAGAAACAGTGGAAGCCTTCCTGCCTGCGATCTGTCAGTGTCCACGGCATCTGTGTCAATAGCATTCCACCACTGTTGACGGAGCACTGCTGTTTGCTTTAGCCACCAGAGAGTAGCGACCTGATTTAGTGTTTGAGGACAATGTCATAAATTCTGCAGTGCCATCCAGTACATACATTTGTGTCACAAGATGGAGTGGTTGTTTGCTTTGAATCGCATGCCACAGGCCTTTGAATAGTGTTCATGTAGCTGGAGAGAGGTGCAGGGAGGGGCCAGGGTTGGCCGTGTGCGGAATGTTTTGCCATGACCATAAAATTACCTCAACACTCACTGTATTTTCAGACAATTGATAAATATTGTTTATACATCAATCTTTGACCAGACAAGGAAAACAGATTGGTTTGTTTTTTAAATCTAGGAATAGGAATCAAATCTAGCCATGCCATATATGAAAGGTGAGGCATTTACAGTCAGACTCAAGTTAGGCTCCAAGTCGGCCTGTGGATCTAGTTTCCCATTCGCAAATTTTTTTATGTGCTTCATTTATGACCCTTTTAAGCTGTTTGTCTTTATAATGGCAATGACACACATTCGATTTGGAATCAGTAATGAAAGGTATTTCTAGGAAAACTGCTGAGCATTGGAACGCCAGTAGCATTAAGCACCACCAATGAGCTGAAGTAAAAAATTGGAGAAATCGGACAAGGGTTAAATGTAAGCTATCACATACATTTAGACTAAACAAGGCTGTTATGGGCTCAGGTGAAATTGAACATGACATTCCCTCCAGGCTCTGTACTATAAGGAAAAGCAAGGGCAGAGACACACAACTAATCGCCCCCTTGATTGAATCACTTAAAGTCAATCTGGGCCAATGCTGAGATAATGTAGGCCATGTCTGGAGCTGCTCCTTTATGTGAAAGACCACATGTTCTAACATGACACCGCTAATGATCTCCCCCCCCCCCCCCCCCCGCAGCCGACTGCCAGCCCCCCTGCCATAACCGCGGCTCCTGCAGTAGGCCCCACACATGTGTGTGCCGCTCGGGGTTCCAGGGGGCCCGCTGCGAGGAGGCAGCACCAGAGCAGGTGTACATCCACACCGGAGGGTCCCTGAGGCGCATCCAGCCAGGCACTAACCCCTTCCAGAGAGAGCAGCCCAGGAGGAGACCTACAGAGAGGCAGGCCATAGACAACCCCAGCCCCAGGGCCCAGACAATCAGACCTGATACCACCAGACAGCCTCTTCAACCTGTGTAAGTCCACCGCTGCACTGTACCCACTTCCTGCTGGAGTATTTACACATTTAAAGATGGTTACTCACTGACCTTTACACACTGACCTAATTTAGCTCTGTTTAGCTATAGAAACTATGTGTTTTCCCAACAGAAGCAAGGAAAGAAATGTAAATTATCTTTTGATTGTTTGTGTTCAACATGCTTTATGCTTTAAACATACTTTAAGAGGGAAGGAAAGGAAAGGGGGATACCTAGTCCGTTGTACAGCTGAATGCCTTCAACTTAAATATAGGAGCTCAGTAGACACTGAATATGGAATACTGGACTTACAGAAGTTTCAGTATTTGATCAGATGCATACATTCTGGATCTGTAACACACTAAATAGTGGGGTGACAGTAAAATATTCTTGGTTTCCAATCCAAGAGTACAGTAGGCCTTTGAAGTGTAATCAAAACTGATTTTCTGGCGCTAGACCACTGACATCTGAGATTTTTGTAATATAATCGCTGAGTTCAGAAGAGGATTTAAACCTCCGATGCCATTTCTTTTGATCTATGATGGCAGTCTGACATGTGGGCATGGCAGCCCTGCGGCTTTATGAAATGTTTTTGGCCCAGTGTCATGGCACACTGATATACATCTTCATTTGAACATGGAATTCGTTTCACAGTCAAACTTGGACTCAAGTGTAGATTCTGCTGTTTATTCGGGGGGGGGGGGGGTTGCGGTTTAAGCTCATGTAAAAAGGAGTTATGCCTCTAAGCTCCTCATTTCTACAATAAGAAGAGAAAATTATAATTTTGCATCTATTCAAAATCAGCCTTAGTCTTACAGGAGCAGGCAGAGGAAGGAGAAAAGCACTGTACTGTATACACCACCGTGAGTTGAACTACTACAACAGTCACCTGGACAGTGTGAGAAGCAAGTGCAATGATATGCTTTATGTTGTGTATGTACGACATACGGCGTGTGTAAAACAGAAGTTCTTTATCCTGGTATGCACTATGATGTGTGTTTGTCATTGGGTCGAATCATAGCAGATGAGCGGGTCCATATGTTAAATGTTTCATGCTTCATTCTTAATTCTCTGTAGAGCCAGAGCTAAACAACCTAGCATGACTTTCCTTCTTCGCCATTAAAAGAACTGCTCCATATTAACTCCACAGGGGGTTAAGAAGCCATGGTTGAAGAACATGAAGTTCAACATGAACTTCACGTGAAGTTCATCAAGTGTGAAGGAAAACAACGTCTGATTTGCCACATAGGATTGCCACAGTAACGCTTGCCATTTGCTGTGAAGATAGAAACCAGATTTTAATGAATAATGTATTTTCTTTGGGGTTGTGTAACATTATAAAAATGTCAATTTGTTAATTGGACTAGACTAACAATGACTACCGATGCACATAGCGTGACAACTGGTCCGACTAGGTCATCTCACTAAACATTCAGCTATTCTCCAAAGACCATTAATCAGACCAGAGAATGGCATCAGACCTTTGGCTTCGACAGCATTCTATTTGTCTCGCAATCATTCTGGAAATGATACTTGTGCATTTCTGCTGGAGAAAATGCTGAAAAAATGATTGTATTTTTTTCTCCACTGTTTACTTAAGTACGTTGTTAAGCTTGGAGGTCACTGCCAAATCTTCTGATTATGGTCGTGTTATGGTTTGAACCGTATTTCCGACTGAGGGTGTTGAAAGGTGATGCTTGTTTGTGTCTATGACTGTGCAGGCTGATTTTTTTGTTATGTATGGGAAAGATTTATCTTGTCAAATGCTTCTCTGCCTTGGATGAGAGCCCAATGCTTTTCTAATCCTCCTGCAGTTGTATTAAGTGCCATAA
This sequence comes from Oncorhynchus kisutch, assembly GCF_002021735.2. Taxonomy (NCBI): domain Eukaryota; kingdom Metazoa; phylum Chordata; class Actinopteri; order Salmoniformes; family Salmonidae; genus Oncorhynchus; species Oncorhynchus kisutch. The sequence goes on from NC_034187.2 coordinate 28,272,228, forward strand.
TTTGTTTGAGCACTGAGGTCACCCTTTCGTTTTCAGCCAAAGTGTCATCTGGGTAATATCGTTCTCTGAAATCTCTGCAGTGTATTCGATTACAGTTGACATTTATGGTCCAGTACGATCTAATTGCGAGAACCGAGAGTGCCTTTTGCAGTTATGTCACATTGTATTTCTGTTGGTGTTATGGAATTACACTGGCAAAACCACTCTGATGCATGTAGTAGCTTGAAGTAACCCAAGTCAATGTGTTGGCAGATGTTTTCCCGAAAACAGTTTTTAAATTCTTTTCCCTTGCATTGTTTCTTAGTCACGATAAATCTTTAGTTTGTAATCAATACAAGGCATGTGTCAGAAGTGCACAGTTGCTATGCATATGGTTGCTTTGATATTGACTTAGTGGACATATTTGCAACCTGAGTCACAGATCTGGGACAAATAAGAGAGCAAAGCTGCATATTTGACATTACAAGAGGCAGACACCATTACTGAGTCACACACAACCTGGCGATGAGCAGCTTGATCTCGCGTGTCTCTAATGGAGCTGACTAACACATCGCAGCAGGTGTTGTTCATCTGAAGATGAGCCATTTCCTACTCCACAACACAAGCCTGGCCAGAGCCTGTCCAACCATTCAAATGAACGCTTGTGGATGAGTTGGCAAACACAGACGTTTAGATAAAATGGGGTTGTGAAGCCAGAAACAGGCCCAAACTATGAGAAGTATAGAAAACAGTGAGTGTGTGGACATTTGGAAAAGATGATTCACATAACCCAGTCAGAGAGTGGCAGGCTCACGTGTCTGTATTTTCAGGCTACTAGAGTACTTAATCTCAGAAGATGTTTGTGTAATGTACTGTATGTGTGGGTCCAGTTCTAGTGAGCACCATTCTCAATTCAGGCCCTGTTGTAACCCAGAGGTGGAAAAAGTTCACCCCTGGAGCAGTAGTGGACCCAGGTCTTTGTCTCAGATATCAGGTTTTGGTTGTGCTGTGGCCAGAGGCGCGGGAGCAATGTGAGGTCAGTGAGAGAGTGCAGAGCGGTGCCAAGCCCAAATTAACGGGTGAGGAGAGCTGCCTCGGCACAGATTAGAACATCCTGCTGTTTTTACCCCTGTCCTCTTCTCCGGCCGGGGAGAAAGGGCCACTCTCAACAACAACCGCCGCAGACCCCTGCCCCTGCTGCCTCTACTCTCCTGCCTCCAGCCTGTCCAGGCCTTTCCTGTTCTCCCTAAGAGGGAAGGTGTGAGGTATGTCTCCGTCTGGGAAACAGGTTTGGGTCGTTACGCCAGTAGCACCTTGTTACTGACTTTACCTCTATTGCCTGTTGGGTCGCGCCAAGAAAACAGGCATTATGCAGCAGCTCCAAGCAGAGCTGGGCTTAAGATGGGCCAAGTTGGCCGGCAGTGATAAGGGCATGAGGGGTCGTCTGGCCGGCCAACATGGAGCGGTCTGGGAGTCCAGACAGCCTGCTCTCCCGACCTGCCAGTTAACCTCCCTCGGTAATGAAATCACCCTGTGTGCACTGTGTCCGCAGCAGATGGGAAATGAATACTGTCTGCTGTATTTTGTGAAGTGGTTTGTCAACACTTGGGAATATCGGGACGGTCTGTAAGACATGGACGGTCTGTAAGGCATGGACGGTCTGTAAGACATGGACGGTCTGTAAGACATGGACGGTCTGTAAGACATGGACGGTCTGTAAGACATTCCAGTAAAACAGGTGTAGACTTTTGCTGTGTTTAACTCAGTTTACAGTAGGCCTGTGCAGAGTACTCTGAGGCCAAACACAGACCGTTTAGATTATTCACAGTAAGGAAAGTGTGTTCATAATGTTTGTAGCTAAAATCATAAATCGGGATCATGCAAACTTACTGTGTCCACTTTGACCATACTCCCACTCTAGTCCCCTACTCTCCCACTGTCCTCCCCTACACTCCCACTGTCCTCCCCTACACTCCCACTGTCCTCCCCCCTACACTTCCACTGTCCTCCCCTACACTCCCACTGTCCTCCCCTACACTCCCACTGTCCTCCCCCCCTACACTTCCACTGTCCTACCCTACACTCCCACTACCCTACACTCCCACTGTCCTCACCTACACTTCCACTGTCCTACCCTACACTCCCACTGTCCTACCCTACACGTCCACTGTCCTCCCCTACAGTCCCACTGACCTCCCCCACTGTCCTCCCCTACACGTCCACTGTCCTCCCCTACACTCCCACTGTCCTCCCCTACACTTCCACTGTCCTACCCTACACTCCCACTGTCCTCCCCTACACCTCCACTGTCCTCTCCTACACTCCCACTGTCCTCCCCCACTGTTCTCCCCTACACGTCCACTGTCCTCCCCTACACTCCCACTGTCCTCCCCTACACTCCCACTGTCCTCCCCTACACTCCCACTGTCCTCCCCTACACTTCCACTGTCCTACATTACACACCCACTGTCCTCCCCTACACTTCCACTGTCCTACCCTACACTCCCTCTGTCCTCCCCTACTCTCCAACTCTCCCACCCTACTCCCCTACACTCCCACCTACTCCCCTTTATTCCGACCCTTCACCTATAGTGAACTGTGTGTGCTAGAGATTGCTAGAGATTGCCAGGTCTCTGGGCCACACTTCAGAATGAGTACATCCTTACGTGGCTGCCAAATAAATAATCCATTCTCCCCCCATGCCGTCCCTCGTCCGCCCCGTTCGTCACCCCTGCAGTGGGATTCGACAGAGGTTCAGCGTAACACAGGCTTTCCTGTGGGGGGCTTTGCTCAGCTTAAGTAGTGAAACGTCCTTCCCTGCCAGCATGATATCCTGGTGGTCACAGCCAGTCTGTCAGCCCGTTTTATGAGGGTCAGGGCCAGCCTTGAACCACTCCAGTCCGAATGGGTGGATCGGTGATACAGCTGGATCAGTGATACACTATGGCATGGAGGACACAGTCACTGCCTCCCCTGGGCTCTTCCTCTCTCCCGTCCCTCTCTCCTTCTCTGACATCAGGTCTCCACAGGAAACGGGGCCAGGCCAGGGGCAGGGCAGAGCAGGATGTGCAGTCATCTTTCCAAAGGTGATTTCTCTCTGTGAGAGAAGAGGAGAGAGGAGGAACCTGGATTGTACTGTAGGACTCTGCACAGCAACAACTTCCCATCTAATGGTCTCTACACTTGTGCTAGCATATCTGGACTAATAGAAATTGATATGCTAACTGCAGGTTGCACTGTTGTAGCAGATACTGTATTGCTTTCTCGGCCAAAGCTTCATGATAATTTACTCCACAAACACAATGGTGACCTTGCTGTGAGTCCATGCAAAGCTGTTTCACTTAAAGCTCCCGAACAGTCAAAATCATGTTTTTCATGAACTTCGATGATATTTGTATGAAACCAGATCAGTACAATTGACTATACTTGTCCCCTCCCCCATGACAATACACTTGGATTCAGGAGGTCTGGATTAACGCAGGATTATTAAGGTATTTTTGTGACAGCACAAAAAGCCTCTCATTTTGACTGCAGCATGGCAGCAAATATAATAAGAGGTTTCCCCTATTCATCTAAGGCAAAGATACTTCTAGGTTTCAGCTTTCATCTGTGTCTGGCGTTAGCTAGTAACTGGCTAGCTAGGTCTTCAGCATGGATCAAAAGGGTTGGCCATTACATCAAGACACATGCCAAACGGGAGGTTCATGCAAACTTCTTCACATCATTGACAGTCATGATATATGGACATTGTCTGGCATTCAATATATATATTTATTGAAATGTACCCAGACCTCACCCTGTTTCAACTGAAATTCTCCAAGATGAACCAGCTAGCTAGCTTGATAAACAGTGCTGCATTTAAAAAAAAGTTCCTATTTAAAAAAAATACAAACATACACATACGAACAACAACTTACAAACATCAACTACATCTCCTCTGCCCAGACCCAAATTCTCACACCTCCATCCCTAGTGCTTGCATTGTTTGCCACATGTCCTTAAATTGTACCAATTTGATTTTCTCGGTCGCCCATGCTATTTCAATATTTCAATAATAAATCATTTGATTTTCCCATTGTGTTAATGATGGCGGATTAATTGATTTCCAAGTTTTTTCAAGATGAGTGATGAGAAGATAATCATCCATGTAACTGCTCTCGTCTGTTGAATGAAGAGTGGACCAAGACGCAGCGTGGAAAGTGTTCATGATTTTAATATTCAAAAAACACCCAAACAAAATAACAAACGTGAAAACGAAAGCTCACAGTTCTCTCAGGCACAGACACTAAACAGAAAACAAGATCCCACAAAACCGAAAAGGAAAATGACAACTTATATGTGATCCCCAATCAGAGACAACGATAGACAGCTGCCTCTGATTGGGAATCACACACGGCCAAAAACAAAGAAATAGAAAACATAGACTTTCCCACCTGAGTCACACCCTGACCTAACCAAACATAGAGAATAAAAAGGAGCTCTAAGGTCAGGGCCTGACAATCCAGCCCAATGGGTCTCACTACACTCGCATATGCCATGTCCCCCCCAAAGTTGTGGACTCCGGCCGCAAACCTGAACCTATAGGGGAGGGTCCGGGTGGGCATCTACTCACGGTCGGGGCTCCGGTGCGAGACGCAGACCCCGCTCCGCTTGAGGCTCCCCCCACTTCGGTGGCGCCTCTGGTGCAAGGATCGTCACCTGGGCCTCCGGACCGTATATCGTTGCTGCAGACCCCGGACCGGGAACCGTCGCTGCAGGCTCCGGACCGGGAACCGTCGCTGGAGGCTCCGGCCCGGGGATCTTCGCTGGAGACTTCGTGCCACGGATCATCGCTGGAGGCTTCGTGCCATGGATCATCACTGGAGGCTTCGTGCCATGGATCAACACTGGAGGCTTCGTGGCATGGATCATCACTGGAGGCTTCGTGGCATGGATCATCACTGGAGACTTTGGGCCATGGATCATCACTGGAGGCTTCGTACATGGAGCCGGAACAGGTCTCACCGGACTGAGGAGACGTACTGGAAGCCTGGTACGTGGAGCTGCCACTACACGTCCTGGCTGGATAACCACTTTAGCTCGGTGAGTGTGGAGAGCTGGCACAGGACGCACTGGGCTATGAAGGCTCACTGGAGGCATAGTGCGTAGAGATGAATATACTGGGCCGTGGAGTTGCAGTGGAGGTCTGGAGCGAAGAGCTGGCACAACGCGTCCTGGCTGAATAGCCCCTGTAGCACGGAAAGTGCGGGGAGCTGGAACAGGCCACACTGGGTTGTGCTGGCGAACTGGGGATACCGTGCGTAGAACTGGCGCAGGATATCCTGGGCCGAAGAGACGCACCGGAGACCAGGAGTGCTGAGCCAGCACAATCTGTCCTGGCTGAATGCCCACTCTAGCACGGCAACTGCGGGGAGCTGGAACAGAGCGCACTGGGCACTGGAGACACCGTGCGCATCCCCGCACCGTGCGCATCCCCGCATCTCCCCGTGTGCCCCCCCACCCAATTTTTTGGGAGCTGTCTCTCGGGCTTCCATCGTTGTCTTAACTCCTCGTATCGTCGCCGTTCCTCACTCGCTGCCTCCGCCTGCTTCCATGGCAGGGTCTTGTCCCCTGCCATTACCTCCTCCCAGGTCCAGGATGTCCTCCACTCCCTTTTCTCCCAGGCCCAGGATCCCTACTCCTCCTGGCCATGCTGCTTGGTCCTTTGGTGGTGGGATCTTCTGTAACGGCTCTCGTTTGTTGAATGAAGAGTGGACCAAGACGCAGCGTGGAAAGTGTTCATGATTTTAATATTCAAAAAACACTCAAACAAAATAACAAACGTGAACTTCCAACTTAGTCCCAAATAAATAATGAAACATGTTCAATTTGGTTTAAATAATGCAAAAACAATGTGTTGGAGAAGAAAGTAAAAGTGCAATATGTGCCATGTAAAAAAGTGTTTAAGTTCCTTGCTCAGAACATGAGAACATATGAAAGCTGGTGGTTCCTTTTAACATGAGTCTTCAATATTCCCACTGTTGGAATTAATGCTTACGAGCCTGCTGCTGCCTACCACCGCTCAGTCAGACTGCTCTATCAAATCATAGACTTAATTATAATATAATAACACAGAGAAATACGAGCCTTAGGTCATTAATATTGTCAAATCCAGAAACGATCATTTAAAAAACAAAACGTTTATTCTTTCAGTGAAATACGGAACCGTTACGTATTTTATCTAACGGGTGGCATCCAAGTCTAAATATTGCTGTTACATTGCACAACCTTCAATGTTATGTCATAATTATGTAACATTTTGGCAAATTAATTACGGTCTTTGTTAGTAAGACATGGTCTTCACAGAGTTCGCAACGAGTCAGGCGGCCCAAACTGCTGCATATACCCTGACTCTGCTTGCACAGAACAAGAGAAGAGAAGTGACACAATTTCCCTGTTAAGATTGATTGTTTTTTATTACATAAGTGTAATTCTAGCTAGCACCTTACCTTGGCTCCTTGCTGCACTCGCATAACAGGTAGTCAGCCTGCCACGCAGTCTCCTCGTGGAGTGCAATGTAATAGGCCATAATCGGTGTCCAAAAATGCTGATTACCGATTGTTATGAAAACTTGAAATCGGCCCTAATTAATCAGCCATTACGATTAATCGGTCGACCTCTAATCTCATACAACGCTGTGTACTACTCCCTTCACAGAACAGTGCAAACTGTCTCTAACCAGAATAGAAAGAGGAGTGGGAGGCCCCGGTGCACAACTGAGCATGATGACAAGGACATTAGAGTGCCTAGTTTGAGAAACAGCCTCACAAGTCCTGGCAACTGGCATCTTCATTAAATAGTAACCGCAAAACACCAGTCTCAATGTCAACAGTGAAGAGGTGACTCTGGGATGCTGGCCTTCTGGGCATGTGTCCTTTAGTAGTGGTTTCTTTGCAGCAATTTTACCATGAAGGCCTGATTCACGCAGTCTCCTCTGAACAGTTGATGTTGAGATGTGTCTGTTACTTGAACTCTGTGAAGCATTTATTTGGGCTGCAATCTGAGGTGCAGTTAATGCTAATGAACTTATCCTCTGCAGCAGAGATAACTCTGGGTCTTCCATTCCTGTGGCGGTCCTCAAGTTTCACGTTTTTGCGACTGCACTTGTAGAAACTTTCAAAGTTGCTGTTCTTGACTTGGTCTTTTACCAAATAGGATTATCTTCTGTATACGAACCCTACCTTGTCAAAACACAACTGATTGGCTCAAACACATTAAGATGGAAAGAAATTCCACAAATTTGCTTTTAACAAGGGAAACTTGTTAATTAAAATGCATTCCAGGTAACTACCTCATGAAGCTGATTGAGAGAATGCTAAGAGTGTGCAAAGCTGTCATCAAGTTAAAGGGTGGCTACTTTGAAGAATCTCAAATTCCCATTCATTTCTGCTGATCCTCTCAAGCTCTGTCAGGTTGAATGGGGAGCGTCGCTGCACAGCTATTTTCAGGTCTCACCAGAGGTGTTAGATCAGGCTCTGGCTGGGCCACTCAAGGACATTCAGAGACTTGAGTGGCTGTGTGATCAGGGTTGGTGTCCTGTTGGAAGGTGAACCTTCACCCCAGTCTGAGGTCCTGAGCACTCTGGAGAAGGTTCTCATCAAAGATCTCTCTGAACTGTGCTCCGTTCATCTTTCCCTTGCTCCCGGTTCCCGCTGAAAAACATCCCCACAGCATGACGCTGCCACCCCCATGCTTCACTGTTGGGATGATATTGGCTAGGTGATGACTGGTGCCTAGTTTCCTCCAGACGTGATGCTTGGCATTCAGGCCAAAGAGTTCAATATTGGTTTCATCATGGTCTGAGAGTCTTTTAGGTGACTTTTGGCCTTTTACTGAGGAGTGGTTTCCGTCTGGTCACTCTACCATAAAGGCCTGATTGGTGGAGTGCTGTAGAGATGGTTGTCCTTCTGGAAGGCTCTCCCATCTCCACAAAGGAACTTTGGAGCTCTGTCAGAGTGACCATTGGGTTCTTGGTCACCTCCCTGACCATGGCCCTTCTCTCCCGATTGCTTAGTTTGTCCGGGTGGCCAGCTCTAGGAAGAGTGTTGCTGGTTCCAAACTTCTTCCATTTAAGATTGATGGAGGCCGCTGTGTTTTTGGGGACCTTCGATGTAATTTTTTAGAACCATTCCCCAGTTCTGTGCCTTGACACAATCTTGTCTCGGATCCCTACGGACAATTCCTTCGACCTCATGGCTTGTTTTTTTCTCTGACATGCACTGCTAACTGTGGGACCTATATAGACAGGTGTGTACCTTTCCAAATCATGTCCAATCAATTAAATTTACCACAGGTGGACCCCATTCAAGTTGTAGAAACAGCTCAAGGATGATCAATGGAAACAGGTATTTGCAAACATTTCTAAAAACCTGTTTTCATTATGGGTTATTATTTGTAGCTTGATGAGGATTTATTTGTATTTTTAAATGTAATACATTTTAGAGTAAGGCTGTAAAGTAACAAAATGTGGAAAAAATGAATGGGTCTGAATACTTCCCGAATGCCCTGTATTGTTATAGTGTTGTTAACCATGAAGTTGTTAATGTTGTTAGCTTTATCTTTTGAAAATAGACATGCAAAAATAGTCTGGGGATGAGCATGTGAATCTTCAATATGTACCCATTGTTCCTTTTTAGTGCATTTAACTATATGTCTGTAGTAAAAGCCTTGGGTGGTGAGTTGATACAATTCCAAGTCTAAAGGTTAAAACCACGCTTAGCCTTAGAAAGATTTAAAGCATTCCTATTTATTCTATTCATTTTATTAGCCCATATAAAGTCTGTTATGACCAAGTATACCAAATGTCTTCGGTGGGGTAATTGTTATTGCCGAAAATGAATACAAAAAATTTGGGAGACTTGCCATTCCAAAGAGGTTTATTCTCTCTGTAGGATTTATGGGAAGATAATTCAATTGAATTAGATCTGCTTTCATATTGTTGATTAATGGATTAAAGTTATCTTTATATATTTGTTGTTTGTTGACACTTATTAAGTGTTTTATATTTTTTTGTGGTCCACTTAAATGATTGCTGTAGATTGATTGTTATTCTTTTTTGCAATTATCAAGGTTTTTTTATGTAAAATTTTATATCCTGAAATGTTTGAGTATTCTGAAAATATTTTTAGGAAAGGGGGCATTGAATTTTCAATATTGATCAGGTATATCTGCAAAGAAATTTAGTTTATATTAATTTACCAGTACCTGTTACGTTTGGGTACTGTCTAATTCTTTCTGCAAGCGGTTCTGGTGCCAGTGCAAACAGGATGGGAGAGAGGAGACATACCTGTCTTGTGCCCTTTTCTAAAGCAATTTCATCAGATAATGTATTTTTTTGTATGTTTTTGCTTTAGGACATGTAAAGAATATTTTTTATTGAATGTATTATTTCAGTTGGAAAGTTAGTAAAAAGCTTCCAAAATTTTGAATAGATAAGGCCATTCAAGACGGCTTAAAATACTTTTCGGCAACAACAGTCATTATTAATAAATCTATATCTTGTTTTCTTGCGTATTGTGTTAAATTGAAACATGTCCTTGTATTTGTTTGTGAGTGTCTATTGTTAATAAACCCTGTTTAATTGTTTCATACGTATCAAGTCTGCTTATAAGTTTGTTATTATACTGAACAAAAATATAAACGTAACATGTAAAGTGTTGGTCCCATGTTCCGTGAGCTGAAATAAAAGATCCCAGAAATGTTCCATATGCACAAAAATATAATTTTTCTCAAATGTTTGTTTACATCCCTGTTAGTGAGCATTTATCCTTTGCCAAGATAATCCATCCACCTGACAGTTGTGGCACATCAAAAAGCTGATTAAACAGCATGAACATTACACAGGTGCACCTTGTGTCGGGGATAATAAAAGGCCACTCTAAAATTTGCAGTTTTGTCACAGATGTCTCAAATGTTGAGGGAGCTTGCGACTGACATGCTGACTGCAGGAATGTCCACCATCATAAAATGGCCTTCTTGGTCCTTGTGCTGGGATATAAGAGAAAATGGTATATTCTTATTTATCAGGATGCTTATGCTGTTATGACAGTAGGTGGGAGCATAGGCCTCTCCAATCCAGCTACTCTTTAAATGTTCAATTTCTCTTTTTTTATGTAACTCTTACAATAATCTGCTGACAACCATATGCTGAGAACCATATGTTTTTTTCCTCATCATGGAGCCTGTACACATTCCATGTGATAAGTTGGATTTTGTTCATCTTTACTTGTAAAGAATCAAACTTAACCTTATCTGTTCTGCCTATCATTGAAGAACCAAGTAAAACATTTGGACAGGAATCATCCCTGTATGATGCCTTTCTGTATTTTGAAGGTTACATATCTTGAAATCTTGATTACTGACAAGCAAAACATTTTGGGACTATGTTTGAGGTGGAGTTTTCCTTTAAGGCAGCTCAATTTACTCAGCCATATCATGTAAGGTATTGGACCGATGTTGAGGGCAAAGCAACCAGCCATGTGCATGGATCAAAATGACCCTTAAGTGAATGATGGTGATATATTTATCTTACAGTAGGCAGTGACTGGTTTCCTCATATCCCACACTTGTTGTCTGGTGACTAATAGGCCTAGTGGTTACGGGTCTTATTGACTCTAAGCTTTACATTGAACCACACAGTAACTTCTCAGAGGAAACTGTGGTCAGTGAGGGAGTTCTTCGTGTTAATCATTGAACAGTCATCCCTTTTAGCCTAACCTCAGATAGACCACACGACTCTTACTGCTGGAAGCTACTGTCACCATACCCTAGTAGGTGTTCACGGAAGCTGCCAGAAGTATTATTGTTGTTCTGTAATATACTGTAGTAGTTGTTATAGAATTAGGAGCAGTGTGAGACATAGTAATAGCAGTAGCTGTGGTGGGAGGCCTAGTTATGATAATAGTAGCAATTGTGGTGGAATGGTAACTTTAATGTTGAAAGCAAGGGAAGACATCTTTCCTCACAGTTTCTCATAACTACACAGAAGGGGAAAAATTCAAAATAGCAAATATCCTACTAACTTTAGGTCCCTAATACTCTTGACACTTTCAAGCTTGCATGCTCTTTATGCTAAGTGGTTATGGTAAGACGTTCTGACTGGGAAAGTTATCCTGCCACCTGGTAGTCTGCTATCATAATCAGAGAGGAAGTACCAAGAGTCATCCCCTTGTCCTCAGATTCTACAGCTAAAAGAGTATGCCTTGAGTTGGGGGAATAGAGGGCTATGGAGGGGGGCTCGGACTCGGACTGTTAATTCCCATATGTCATAACAGTTTTACCTTCACCCGTTTCTGTTCTTTCTAATCTCTGCAAGGATAGGAACTAGGATAGGGACTGTAGCATGGGGATCCCTGATCTATTTCACTAGTGTGGGTGTGAATGAACATGAATGAGTTCTGAGCAGGCTCAGTGTTCAGTGTACTGGAGGGACAGGTTTGTCTTTGTGCTGATGCTACAAACTTGACCTCTTGCTCGACCCTGGTCCCTGATGATCACTTTCACTTGTGATGTGAATGGGTAAGGGCTTTCCGGAGCACTGGTGACATCCTCTGCAATGGTTTAGGAGTGTCCAGGCAATTGTGTTTCTCTGCTAACGCTGGATTATAGAACATCAACATGGCAAAGAGTGCAGACTCAGCTCTGGAGGCTACCTTGGACTCATGTGAACCCTCGTGGGGCTTGGGATGGGATGGGAAGGGGCGGGATGGTTGGGGGATTGGGTAAAAACCAGCTGCCATGTTTAAAGTAACTGTCCAGGGAGAAACTCACTTTTAAAAGTTTATATTATTTGAACTCATGCCCAAATAATGTTGTTGACTCATCCCATACTCATATTTGTGGGAAAAGCTTAAATTGGAGAAGAAAACGCTTATCTCAAACAGACCGTTTGATGTCATCTTCCTGAGGAAGTTGAGTTGGCCATTCAGCATTCTACTCTCTTTAATATTTTTAATGACCAGTGTACTCCCACACCATTCTGTTGTTGGGGTACACCCACACCTTTCCAACACAGAAAAGCTGCCTTTAACATACTTGAACTATTTCACTCATATTGTAATTAATTATAGATCATTTTTTATAGAAATCTAGAAACACTGGACAGTTACTTTAAAGTTACTTGTATTTTATGGAAGAGTTGTATTTCAGTCATAGTTGACATTTTACATGAAATTTAGGGAAACGGAAGAAAATGGGAAACAGGAAATGTGAATGTTTTGTGGATATTTATTGTGCCATGTACTAACAGTGGTGGGGATACAATGCTATATTGTATTTACAACTATTTTACAAGGTTAGACAACTCAATGTTTTTCACACAAAGAAAGTAGCATTTTGACAAGACAGTGATATTGGCAGAGTAAGACTAGGGATCAGAGTTTGTTCCCCTGTTGCAAAGATAAGGACAACAAAGTCCCATGAGTGGTTGACTTTCTTCTCAGGCCACAGGCTCTTAGAAAGCTTGGCAGCGCAGGAAAGATAGATATTTCTCTCTCTGTCCTTCAAGCTCTCCAGGGCCTTGTCAGACACATACTTAATGCCACAGTTCCCGGCCTGGCGGACTGCAGGTTCTAAGCCAAATCCATCACATCAACCAGCAGGCCTTTGTGATGCAGCTGTCATTCGCAGAGACAGCAACATTTCTGGGGAACAAAGTGTCCCTTCCACACTGGTCAGGCTGAGTTCCCGTGATGGGGCTTGGTGTTGAAAACATGAATTACCAGTATGGCTGTGCATGGGACCAGTTTTATTTAACCAGGTAAGTTCACTGAGAACACATTCTCATTTACAGCAAAGACTTGGGGGAATAGTTACAGGGATGAATGAGCCAATTGAAAGCTGGGGATGATTAGGTGATCATGATGGTATAGTATAAAAGCCAGATTGGGAATTTAGCCAGGACACCAGGGTTAACAACCCTACTCTTACAATGCGTGTCATGGGATCTTTTAGTGGCCACAGAGAGTCAAGACACCCATTTATCATCCCATCCAAAAGACAGCATCTTATCCAGGGCAATGTCCCCAATCATTGCCCTGGGGAATTGGGATATTTGTTTAGACCATAGGAAAGGGTGCCTCCTACTGGCCCTGCAACACCACTTCCAGCAGCATCTGTTCTCCCATCCAGGGACTGACCAGGACCAACCCTGCCTAGCTTCAGAAACAAACCAGCAGTGGGATTTAGGGTGGTATGCTGCTGGTCCAGTTAAAGCAGGCAGAGGTCAGAGAGCTTGATCGCTGGGGGTTGAGGCAGCGGAGTTCAACTTACAGCTCATAAAATCCAACAATGTCAGCCTCTGGTCCTTGGTGAGCACTAGCTAACTTATCCTACGCAATAGGTGATTACATAGATATTTGACATGTCTGGGCCCCCCACAAAAAAATAGAATTTATCGCAGTTTCTTATTTCCAGACATCGGAAAACGACCTTTGCTGGCTTTTCTTTTGCTGTTTTAGGTCGGTCTCAGTAAATAAATGTTTCGTATTGCTTTTCAATTAACTTCCTTGTGCTCTATCAAAATCCCCCTTTTAAGTATGAAAACCTATTTCAGAGCTAAACTATGTTTTTATGTTATTAGGACTTGGCTTCACAGAACACCTCTTCCTGCTTAGCTGTCTCGCTATAATTTGGGAAATGAATGATCAGAGCGACTGTAATATGCTGGAGAGGTTTGAATGGCCTCTCAGTTTCGAATGTCTGCAGGCCTTTTGGGCATCTTCCCTGGACCACACAAACCACAGGCATCTCCTCCCCTCGCGTCCAGACCCAGCTCACTAGCCTGCCTCTCACAGCCTAACACTCCTTACTCTCTCCAAGAACCGAGGTGGAAATTGACGGGCTGGCAAGGGTCTCACATAATATGGCCCCCCAGGGGGGACAAAACAACAGTTTATTTCACAACTTTTTGGCCGGAAATATCGTAGACAGAAATATAGTGATTCACTTGCACATAGAGCATCTGTGGACCTCGTTGGAATCAAGTTTAGAAAAAGTATATTCTGATGCAAATCATGAGGGGGAAAATGAAGAAACTGGTTTCAGTTCTATGTGGTTAGCACCTAAATCAAACCCATTAGAGTACCTTGTGGAGTCGAAAATGGACTGTGCTGTGCTCGCTCTCCTCTGGAAGGCACAGTTTGTCCTCTGATATAAGCCTTGTCCCCTGGGGCACATAAAGGCTGAGGTAGGAGTTGGCATGGAGCTACTTCAATGCAGCTCAGGGATTTAATCTAACTCTTTTCTAATTCATTGTGTCCAGGCCATGGCTGCTACCAACTGGATTCCTGGAAGGCTAGACAGGAGGAACATGATTTAATCCAGCCTCTACGGCTGGTGCGATTCACTCTGTGACGCACCCAGATTTTCATGAGGGGAAAATAATCTGCCAGGAGCCACAATTAGCCAAGCCATAATGACTAGAGATGCTATCAAACACAATAGGCCAATCTGGGTTTTAATTGTTCACTGATGTTTGGCCCTGTGCAACTGTGTAACGAGAAGACCCTGAACTCTGCCCTGTTACACTGTATATCCGCTAACCAGGTGTTTTTCTCTTATGAGATGGGACAAACAACAGCACTAATACTGCTTACATGTACTCCAGAGAAAATTCCTCAGAGTTGCATCTAGTTTCAGGAGACAGGGTTAGTTAGGGTTTCATCAAAAACATAGGAAAAACTTACAAAGACGTGTTGTAAGATTTGGTATTTGAATTGTAGTCATCCTAGGTTTGAGCATGCGTGTGAATTACAGGGGGTAGAGGAAGGTTTTTGCTCTGATGTGCAGCCATGGCGGATGTTCAGCAGCACTGTTCAGGCTGTTTCCAACATGGAGGTCAGTGGTACAACTTCTATCTACATAGCTATGTGTCATTTATTTCAACAGTTTGTTGGTGCTTTTTAATGTGGTGCCGATCTTCAGCCAGGAGAGGGAGAAACTCCAATAAAACTCTCAGTTAGCTTCCTCAACTGCTCTATTGCTGGTCCCATAAAAAAGTGTTTTGGATAATGTCGTAATGAGAGCTCACTTGAGAACGCTCCCGCGTCCCCCATGTCCTCGCTCCTGATTGAATCCACATGTATCTGGTAAAATATTAGTACATGGTAAATTGATAATGAGGACATTGTCTCCTTACATCCCGTTATGTAAGAGCGAGGCAGATGTCAATAAAGATGAATTGCTAACGCCTGTCTTCAAAGGAACAACTGATAAGGTTTTATGTCATTTTTGGAAGAAGATGTAATGTTTGGTTGACATACAGAGAAGCTGCGGTGGAGGAGCAACAGCTCAGTGCCAGTTCTGAAAACAGGCCAATTGCTTTTTCTCTCCAAGCCTTCAGTTCACATCACAACCCAGCCATTCTGTAGGGCCCGGCTTACACGACTGACCACCACAGATTAAACTTTCACAGAGGCTATAATTATAGGTCAGGCTTTGATGTGACAGAGACTTCTGAGTTATTTTAAGTTTTCCAATGAACACCAGCGCTTCCGCCGCTCACTGAATTGTTCCTGTTGCCATGAGGAATAAGCAACAACAATATGAAATAAGCCCAGTGCTGTCAGGGTATCATATTTATTATAGCCTGTTCAGTGTCAAGCTTTGAGGTCTTATTGAAAGGAGCACAGAGAGACTTCAATGCACCCGCTGCATATGGGCTCTAGAAAGAAAGCCTGGGAAATGGGATCTGCCTCTGGAGCTGCATTTGACCACTGTGGTGGCAGCTGTGCTGCTATTCTGTGTGAGTAATAAAGGATTCATGCTTTCACAAGTCCCAGCCACCTCTCTTCTCACTGCTTCTCAATCCACCCAACTGAATCTACATTGAATTTCCAGACAAATAAGAGGCATGTATCAGTTTTCTTAGAACACGTGGATCGATGGAGATGGGATAGAATTAGACCAAACCTGATCGAATCAAATCTAAGGTAAACTTCCATCATGAAAAAATAACATTGTTTCTGAAAATGCCAAGTTTGAATTCCTGTGTGCTGATCAAACCTTGTAAACGTGAAAGCTTATCTGATATGAAATCCTATTTTGACGGAGAGGTTCAGAGGATTGTATTCTGCAGAAAGATGATAGCATCTTGACGGACAGTCTGGAAAGGTTCCTCTGTGTTATAGTTTGGATGGTTCGTTCCAGGAACATTATGGTCATTCATTACACAACAGTGTTTCAAATACTAAAACATTGACTTAGTCGAGCATCATGTTAGGTACTTGAATGACAACGCCAGGGCCCTGTTTCAAGTTATACACTGCACTCTATGAGGACACACTATGCTGTCCATGTTACAGTCTGTGAATGCTCTCTACACTTCACCTGAAGTACCATCTGTTGAAACTTGAGAACCTTTTAACAATGTAGACAGGCTCTGTAATGCCCATTCTAAAGTGCTTCATTGTTTCAGAGATATTCTGTTGTTGAAAAACTCTGTTGGCCAGATGCTCTAGAATTATATCACATGCTTTCTCTGTCCAAATGCATTTCCCTTTATTGCTGCTTTGGAATTTGTGGAGATACATGTGAAAGCATAATGTTTATGTGGTTTGACTGTGTCTGAAACATTTCTTGTTGCAACACAGTATCTACTATATGTTTAAAAAGATTACAGTAAAGACCTTCTTAGTTCACTGTTCAAGTGCATTCTCACAATACATTCAATTATGGTATTCAATTATTGCATCTGAGCTCCTAGAGTGTGCAGCTCTCCTTTTCTTCTTCGCGTGTTCTACTCCGCTAGCCAGCACCTCGCCTAACAAGGTGTGCGTTCCTTTGGCCTCCACGTTCTCACAATACACTCATAAATCGTCTCTACTTCGATTGCCAAAAAAAGGGCGTTTTCAATGACTGAGTACTACAGTGTTCTCGCTGTTGAAGCCACAATATGTGCAATTCAATAACAATTGACCAATTTGCCAGGTTTCTGTTGTTCCTCCAAATTAGTCTGATGATCTACATATTCAATCTTCGACAGCGAAGTGAAGTTCTCTCTCTTCTATTTTCTCCTAATGAGATGAACAAACTTGGATTTCCACTTGATCTTTAATGACTATCATTTACTTTCCTATTTGCCAACTAGACTTCAAATTGCTGCTAATTGCGAGCGACCATTATGCAACAAGAGCATTTTTGACTAGGGTCACTTTTGGAAAGAGGTTCAAAGTTAGCCATTAAGCATTCTGTGTAAATAAAGAGAAAAATAATCACTGGGTTATTTTCCCCTTAATAGTGTGAGCTATTGTTCTGGTGATGTGTTGTAGCATTATAGATTGGCCCTGGGGGCATGTCACTCTTCTTTCTAGGGGTCATGTTCCATGCGAGGCTAAATATAAGGGCTGTACACAGGAGGCAGTGTGGCTGAGTGTTGGCCTCTGTGTGCTGAGCTGTGTGCTGTGGTGGTGAGACCCAGACCCAGACTGGGACGGCCATGCCAGACACTTCTTTCTGCCTGCTGTCAGACAAGCTTGTTTAGACAGTCGATGCAAAGCCAAATGTCTTTTTCCAAAATCCAGACAGTCTTCATATCAGTATATTTTCAGCGTTAAGCTGCCTGCCACAAGCCAGAGCCAGGCCATTAGATGTGGGTTCTGAGTATGGTATTTTCAAACAAATCTAGATGAAAAATTATTATTGCCAGGGCAAAACAGTTGTGTGGAACTGAGTCTCTCAAAGCGCTGAGAGAGCTGTATAAATCTTTTTTATATATACACCCTGTGCTTCTTTCCAGGCCACCTGGCACTCCAAGTCCAACGAAACAATATTCTGCTATTGAAATGCATTAGTCTCTAACTGACTAACTTCTGATATATTTAGTGTGGATTAGCAGTGATGAAACAGAATTGTGGAAGATGCTACAGTACTCCCTGTATCATAGTGAACTATGGATACATTTTGCATGTTTTCCAGGTTGACAGTGTGCAGTAGGCCTGTGATGATTAAGGGGTTAGTTTGAGATGGGGAGCTGGGTCAGGGTGGAAGGTGGTGGTGGGTAGAGGTGGATGGTGGTGGAGTGGGTCTGGGAGCATCAGAGGATCAGGTGCTGTCTAGCTGGCTGCAGTTTCGAGAGGGCACCACTAGCAGAAACAACAGATTGAGAAAGACCTCCTAGTATCTGGCTGTTCCTGGCAGCATATCAAAGCCACCTTGCAGAATGTCACAACGGAAGCATCGGTTACTATACCCCCCTCTTCAAAGAATGCCTACCATTTTGCTTGGCAAGATTATGTCATTGAGAGCTATTAACAACACGATTTACGAGATTCTGCGTCAGCAAACGGCTGTGACATCTGAGATGTTTTTTTTTTTACCCCTCTAGACTGTTCTTGGTTCTGTCCTCTGTTTTGATTGGGCAGTACTATCAGCAGGAATGACCCCTAATTGGCCCCTAAGCCCTCTCTTATTATTGTCAAAGGACACGTCAGGAGCAGCCAATCACATTGTCTGTCACTTTTTATTAGACGTGTTATACCTGTGTCGTAATGCTGAAATGGGTTTGAAGATACAGCATATAACAACCCCTTGCCAAAATAATTGTAGGCATTCAGTGTAATGACTAGAATGTTACAGTGATTAGTGATTTCCCAGACGTGATAACTTCTAATTCTCTCCCACATAAGTGGAATGATGAACGAAAGCAGTCACTGCCAAGCCGTGCTTCTGGCTCAGAACGATTCCCTGCTAATCATCCCAGGTGTTTGAGCATAGATTGTCTTGTGTGTTTAAGGTCCTCTGAGATCCGCCAGAGTTTTGATTTACACTGATAATGCTGTAATGTAGAAGCAGGCCTTGCTGGGAATGGGTTAAGACAGTTCGGACCAGGCCTTGCTGGGAATGGGTTAAGACAGTTATGACCAGGCCTTGTCGCCCTCCGGATCTCACAACCTGCAGTGTACTGTAACTGAAGGGTGAAAGCATAGGGTAAACTTAGGTAAAGCCAGAATTGGAGTGTATTTTCATTTGTTATGACAACGACGTATGTTACTATACAACCTTACATCACATATCACACGCATGCAAACACACGTTCCTTTAGTATGGCGATTGGAGATGGAGATTTTTGTCATTTCATTTGCTGAGTGATAAGTTGAGTGATGAGTGATAAGTGTAATTATTTGGTTTCACATGATAACTCCCATCATCAAGTACTCAAGTGTTTAGGGTCTAATGAGGGTTGGGGACAGTTCAGTTGGTAATTCGTTGTTAGTTGTTCAGTCGGGTGTTAGTCGTGGAGCCCTATTTACAGCTCTCTAAGAGCCACCAGCCGAGCCTGATCCATAGATTTCAGGAACACTTGTCTGTGTGTGAGTGGCGACATCAGACACAAGCCTGTGTTTCTATATTGGACTGTGGAAGGCAAGTGCAAATTCAATAAATGTGTTTCCACTAATTCAATAATTTCTCATTGCTGTCTTTGTTCCTCATCATCATGACGATAATGTGGCCCTCCCTCCCTTTCGTGGCAGATACTGATTTAATTCAAATGTCATAGTATATTATTCAATACTGATTTTTTACGTCTTCCATTGAAGCATGTTTCACGTAATCTTGGAAGAGGGCTCCTCAAATAGCTTTTCATTCACCCATAACATGGCGGGCCGGGAATCCTCCCAACTCCTTGAAGTAGTAATGATGACATCAAACGTACAGAATGAGCTGCCCCCTCCACCCCCTGATCCAAATGCTGTGAGGAAATAGTTTGCGATTTGGGAGCGAAACATCTGGCCTGGCCCAGGAAGTGAAGTGAGGCAGGATGGGTGCTGGCCAGGTGTAACACACTCAGGAACGGGGGGAAAAAAACACAATGGCCTGGACTGGGCTGGCCACAGCACCGCCATGCACCTCTCCTCTGATTGATGACTGATACAAGCACATCTTGTTTCCCCAATGTCATTTCCTACAGAGAGGGTCTCTAGTAGTGTCAGGAACTACTGGGTCAACAGCTGTCAGCTAGGTGCATGTGGTGCATATTTCTCCTTTTCACTAAGTGTCTTGTTACGCTGGCAGCAGGAATGTGGTTTGCATGCTGAGTCTTGAGCTGTTCAGAACACCTGAGGCGCTGTGTGTGTTTTAAGATAGTTCCGATGGAGTCAGAGGATCAGGTGTAAAAATAGGTGTTATTTAGACTGGACCTAATGATTTATGTACAAAATATACAAATACAGAAAAGTTATGAAAAATGGTTGACAACAATAATGAACTTGAAAAACAAACTTACTTGGCCAATAGTAAAATTATCTCAACTCGATGACTTTGGCAAAAAAAACTCAAACACAGGGCTAATCGCTGATAACCTCATCTGAGTATGGCAGAAGGTAACAGCATGTTACCTAGACAAGCAGCTTAAAGAGGGTTTTCCATCCTCTCTGGCTCTCCAAGAATGAGGAGCATGGGCATCCTAAAAGGACCTACCCTCACCTGACATAAACCATTCACACTTTAAATTGCTGAGAATTCTCAATTCCACGATACAATGAAGTTGTATTAGCATAAACATGAGCGTTAATGATAAACAATGAAAACACCCCGAAAAGGGAGAAACAGATTATTGGTAGGTGTGCATCCTGTAGCTAAAGCTAACCTTGGCTGGTGTGCACTCACATAGGAAGCTACTCAAGACACTTCACACAGCGATGGTAAGTAGCAAGTTGGCTAATCCAAACCAAATAAATACAATGCTAAGCATTTCTAAATAAATGGTAAAGGTAATTTGACTCTCTGGTGTTTGTTCAGTCAATATATCAAGCACAATGTTTGATGGGACTAGCGATAGCACATTCCTAGTTACTTTCACGAGCAATGTTTGTACCAAACAATCAGTCCCTTTGTTTGGGGAGAAATGGACGTCACATGACGCATATTCACTGTGTGTTTGTGTTCGTTTGTGCCCGACTGAAGGTGTGTGTGTCTGGAAACCACATACAGTCCCTTCAGAAAGTATTCATACCCCTTGACTTATTCAAAAATGTTACAGCCTGAATTTAAAATTGATTAAACATACAGTTGAAGTCGGAAGTTTACATACACTAGGTTGGAGTCATTTAAACTTGTTTTTCAACCACTCCACAAATTTCTTGTTAACAAACTATAGTTTTAGCAAGTCGGTCAGGACATCTACTTTGTGCATGACACAAGTAATTTTTTCAACAATTGTTTACAGGCGGATTATTTCACTTATAATTCACTGTATCACAATTCCAGTGGGTCAGAAGTTTCCATACACTAAGTTGACTGTCCCTTTAAACAGCTTGGACAATTCCAGAAGATGATGTCATGGCTTTAGAAGCTTCTGATAGGCTAATTGACATAATTTGAGTCAATTGGAGGTGTACCTGTGGATGTATTTCAAGGCCTACCTTCAAACTCAGTGCCTCTTTGGTTGATATCATGGGTAAAATCAAAATAAATCAGCCAAGAACTCAGAAACAAAATTGTAGACCTCAACAAGTCTGGTTCATCATTGCTAGCAATTTCCAAACGCCTGAAGATACCACAATCATCTGTACAAACAATAGTACGCAAGTATAAACACCATGGGACCACGCAGCTGTCATACCGCTCAGGAAGGAGACGTGTTCTGTCTCCTAGAGATGAAAGTACTTTGGTGCAAATAGTGCAAATCAATCCGAGAACAACAGCAAGGACCTTGTGAAGATGCTGGAGGAAACGAAACAGGTACAAAAGTATCTATATCCACAGTAAAACGAGTCCTAAATTGACATAACCTGAAAGGCCGCTCAGCAAGGAAGAAGCCACTGCTCAGAAACCGCCATAAAAAAGCCAGACTACGGTTTGCAACTGCACATGGGGACAAAGATCGTACTTTTTGAAGAAATGTCGTCTGGTCTGACGAAACAAAAATAGAACTGTTTGGCCATAATGACCGTCATTATGTTTGGAGGAAAAAGGGGGAGGCTTGCAAGCCGAAGAACACCATCCCAACCATGAAGCATGGGGGTGGCAGCATCATGTTGTGGGGGTGCTTTGCTGCAGGAGGGACTGGTGACTTCACAAAACAGATGGCATCATCAGGTAGGAAAATTATGTGGATATATTGAAGCAACATCTCAAGACATCAGTCAGGAAGTTAAAGCTTGGTCGCAAATGGGTCTTCCAAATGGACAATGACCCCAAGCATACTTCCAAAGTTGTGGCAAAATGGCTTAAGGACAACAAAGTCAAGGTATTGGAGTGGCCATCACAAATCCCTGACCTCAATCCTATAGAAAATGTGTGGGCAGAAATGAAGAAGCGTGTGCGAGCAAGGAAGCCTGCAAACCTGACTCAGTTACACCAGCTCTGTTAGGAGGAATGGGCCAAAATTCACCCAACTTATTGTGGGAAGCTTGTGGGAAGGCTACTCAAAACATTTGACCCAAGTTAAACAATTTAAAGGCAATGTTACCAAATACTAATTGAGTGTATGTAAACTTCTGACCCACTGGGAATGTGATGAAAGAAATTAAAGCTGAAATAAATCATTCTTTCTACTATTATTCTGACATTTCACATTCTTAAAATAAAGTGGTGATCCTAGCTCACCTAAGACAGGGAATTCTTACTAGGATTAATTGTCAGGTGTATGTAAGGTGTATGTAAACTTCCGACTTCAACTGTATGTTTTCTCTCACCCATATACACACAATACCCTATGAAAACAAAGTGAAAACATGTTTTCTGAATTATTTGCTAATTTATTGAAAATTAATTACAGAAATATCTCATTTACATAGGTATTCAAACCCCCGAGTCAATACTGAGTAGAAATACATTTGGTGGCGATTACAGCTTTGAGACGTCTTTATCAGCTTTGCACATCTGGGTTAGGGAATTTTTTTCCATTCTTCCTTGCAGAATTTCTCAAGCTCTGTTAAGTTAGATGTGGAGTGGCGGTGAACAGCAATCTTCAAGTCTTTCCACTGATTTTCAATGGGATTCAAGTCTGGGTTTTGGCCTGGCCACTCAAGGACAATCATGGTGATCCAGTTGAAACAACGGAATCACTACAAAAGAGACTGAAACACCTACAGTATATGACAGAGAGACACATATGCATCTCAACGCTGTCACTTTGAGCAACTATTTGCACAAGAAATTGATTACACGAGGCCTTTAGTATCCAGAAGGCACCCACAATTGGCAGAGAGAAAACATTCTCATTTGATCTCATGGCTCTCATTATCCAGGAAATAGCTGAGCAACTGGGTGGAATACGTGAGAAGATACATGCAGTGAGATTACAACTGAGACTTTGGGAGTTATTTTGTCTCATAAATGATAAGATTCCAAATGTGAATGTGTCAAGTATGGGTGAGACGACTGTTCAGACTATGGGTGACACAATGGAGAATGACATTCCCCACAGAACGAATACCCATTTTCGAGTCAAAACCACCATGTAACAATGGCGCCGGAGAAGAAGGCTGATTTAGTTATTTTGTTTGTTTATTTGAGTTGTTTGTAACTTATTTTTTTATACATTTTGTACATAATGTTGCCGCTACTGACTCTTATGAACGAAAATAACTTCTGGACATCAGGACTGCGATAACTCACCACGGACTGGCAGAATCCTTTCTTTCATTTAACGAGTCTGACGAGCCCAACGCGAATGATATACTGCTTTCTCAGGAACAGGCTCAGATTCCCGTGATTTGCGTGAAGAGGAGGCAGAGAAAAAGGGGCTGGAGGGTGGGCTGCCTTCTGAGAATTCGTAGGCGATCGAATAAACCCCCACTTCCTTAATTTCTGCTAGCAAACTTGCAATCTTTGGAGAATAAAATCGATGACCTACGCAGAGATTAAACTACCAACGGGACATTCAAAACTGTAATATCTTATGCTTCACGGAGTCGTGGCTGAATGACGACAGTCAACATACAGCTGCCTGGTTATGCTCTGTACCGGCAGGATAGAACAGTGGCGTCTGGTAAGACAAGGGGTGGCGGACTATGTCTTTTTGTAAATAACAGCTGGTGCATGATATCTAAGGAAGTCTCAAGGTATTGCTCGCCTGAGGTAGAGTATCTCATGATAAGCTGTAGACCACACTATCTACCTAGAGAGTTTTCATCTGTATTTTTTGTAGATGTTTACTTACCACCACAGACTGAGGCTGGCGCTAAGACAGCATTGAATGAGCTGTATTCCGCCATAAGCAAACAAGAAAACACTCACCCAGAGGCAGTGCTCCTAGTAGCCGGGGGCTTTAATGAAGGGAAACTTAAATCCATTTTACCAAATTTCTATCAGCATGTTAAATTTGCAACCAGAGGGAAAAAAAACTCTGAACCCCCTTTACTCCACACACAGAGATGCATAGAAATCTGGCCCTTGCCCTCCATTTGGCAAATCTGACCATAATTCGACTCCTGCTTACAAGCAAAAATTTAATCAGACAGCACCAGTGACTAATAATAATAATAATCAATAAAAAAAGTGGTCAGATGTTCCGTGATTCTTCTGATGGCATTGAGGAGTACACCACATCAGTCATTGGCTTCATTGATAACTCAATCGATGACGTCATCCCCACAGTGACCGTACGTACATACCCCAACCAGAAGCCATGGATTACAGGCAACATCCGCACTGAGCTAAAGGCTAGAGCTGCCGCTTTCAAGGAGCGGGACTCTAACCCGGAAGCTTATAAGAAATCCTGCTATGCCCTCCGACAAACCATCAAACAGGCAAAGCATCAATACAGGACTAAGATCAAATCGTAATAAACTGGCTCTGACTCTCGTCGGATGTGACAGGGCTTGCAAACCATTACAGACTATAATGGGAAGCACAGCCGAGAGCTGCCCAGTGACACGAGCCTACCAGACGAGCTAAACTACTTCTATGCACGCTTCGAAGCAAATAACACTGAAACATGCATGAGAGCACCAGCTGTTCCGGAAGACTGTGTGATCACGCTCTCCGCAACCGATGTGAGTAAGACCTTTAAACAGATCAACATTCACAAGGCCACAGGGCCAGACAGATTACTAGGACATGTACTGCGAGCATGCGCTGACCAACTGGCAAGTGTTTTCACTGACATTTTCAACCTCTCTCTGTCCGAGTCTGTAATACCAACATGTTTTAAGCAGACCACCATAGTCCCTGTGCCCAAGAACACTAAGGTAACCTGCCTAAATGACTACCGACCCGTAGTACTCACGTCTGTAGCCATGAAGTGCTTTGAAAGGCTGGTCACGGCTCACATCAACACCATTATCCCAGAAACCCTAGACCCACTCCAATTTCCATACTGCCCTAACAGATCCACAGATGATGCAATCTCTATTGCACTCCACACTGCCCCTTCCCATCTGGACAAAAGGAACACCAATGTGAGAATGCTATTCATTGACTACAGCTCAACACCATAGTGCCCTCAAAGCTCATCAATAAGCTAAGGACCCTGGGACAGAACACCTCCCTCTGCAACTGGATCCTGGACTTCTTGACGGGTTGCCCCCAGGTGGTAAGGGTAGGTAACAACACATCCGCCACACTGATCCTCAACACAGGGGCCCCGCAGGGGTGCCTGCTCAGTCCCCTCCTGTACTCCCTGTTCATTCATGACTGCACGGCTAGGCACGACTCCGACACCTTCATTATGTTTGCCACTGTTGTGTCATCGGCAAACATAATGATCACAGACAACGACGAGACAGCCTATAGGGAGGAGGTTAGAGACCTGGCCGTGTGGTGCCAGGACAACAACATCTCCCTCAACATGATCATGACAAAGAGATGATTGTGGACTATTGTGGACCGAGCATTCCCCCATTCTCATCGAAGGGGCTGCAGTGGAGCAGGTTGAGAACTTCAAGTTCCTTGGTGTCCACATCACCGACAAACTAACATTGTCCAAGCACACCAAGGCAGTCGTGAAGAGGGCACAACAAAACCTATTCCCCCCCAGGAGACTTTAAAGATTTTGCATGGGTCCTCAGATCCTCAAAAGGTTTTACAGCTGCACCATCGAGAGCATCTTGACTGGTTGCATCACTGCCTGGTATGGCAAATGCTCTGCCTCCGACCGCAAGGCACTATAGAGGGTAGTGCGAACGACCCAGTACATTACTGAGACCAAGCTTCCTACCATCCAGTACCTCTATACCAGGCGGTGTCAAGAGGAAGGCCATAAAAATTGTCAAAGATTCCAGCCACTCTAGTACGAGACTGTTCTCTCCGCTACCGCACGGCAAGCGGTACCAGAGTGCCAGTCTAGGTCCAAGAGGCTTGGACATAAGACTCCTGAACATCTAATCAAATGGCTACCCAGACTATTTGCATTGCCTTCCCCCTCTTTTACCATGCTGATACACTCTGTTGTTATCATCTATGCATAGTTAATAACTATACCTAAATGTACATATTACCTCAACTAACTGGTGCCCCAGGAACATTGACTCTGTACTGGTACCCCCCTGTATATAGTTTCACTATTGTTATTTTACTGCTGCTCTTGAATTACTTGTTACTTTTATTTCTTATTCTTATCCGTATTTTTGGTTAAACTGCATTGTTGGTTAGGGGCTCGTAAGTAAGCATTTCACTGTAAGGTTGTATACGGCGCATGTGACTAATACAATTTGATTTGATTAGATATGATATGATTTTGTCTGCCCAGATACAGAAATCCCTCCCTAGAAACAAACTGCAGATTGGTGGAAAAAGATGTGTCTCAGATTTTGAATAAGAAATGAGAATACAGAGTCTACAAGTATCTCCCTTAAGAACAGAGACAAGCGTTAGATGTTTAAGAACTTTGATAGTGCGTAATGTCGGGCGGAGTTGTGGTGTTGTTAAACCGTGATGACTATGTGAATGAGATCTGGGGACAATTGAACAACATCACTTTCTATCAGAAATTGTCACGTGACCACTGTTCAAAGATGAGATCACTGCAAGCTGAAGTCTCTTGTGGAAAGTGGAAACGTTCCAATCAGGAACATTATTTATGCTTTACCAAAAATCCAGGCCTTCAGCCTCATTGACTGAAAATATCTCTGCTTTTGTAGATTTCATTCTAAAACCCAATGTGGTGTCACTCCCAGCATATGTACGCGCTTCTACGGACATGATTAACACCCTCAAGTCATTGCACAATATCCTTGGGGAGATGCTTATGGCTTGCTTTGATGTTGAATCACTATATACTAATATCCCCCACCAGGGAGGCCTAGAAGCCATGGCACACTGTCTTAGTCAACAGCCCACTGGCACACTGTCTTAGTCAACAACCCACTGGCACACTGTCTTAGTCAACAACCCACTGGCACACTGTCTTAGTCAACAACCCACTGGCACACTGTCTTAGTCAACAGCCCACTGGCACACTGTCTTAGTCAACAACCCACTGGCACACTGTCTTAGTCAACAGCCCACTGGCACACTGTCTTAGTCAACAACCCACTGGCACACTGTCTTAGTCAACAGCCCACTGGCACACTGTCTTAGTCAACAACCCACTGGCACACTGTCTTAGTCAACAACCCACTGGCACACTGTCTTAGTCAACAGCCCACTGGCACACTGTCTTAGTCAACAGCCCACTGGCACACTGTCTTAGTCAACAGCCCACTGGCACACTGTCTTAGTCAACAGCCCACTGGCACACTGTCTTAGTCAACAACCCACTGGCACACTGTCTTAGTCAACAACCCACTGGCACACTGTCTTAGTCAACAACCCACTGGCACACTGTCTTAGTCAACAACCCACTGGCACACTGTCTTAGTCAACAACCCACTGGCACACTGTCTTAGTCAACAACCCACTGGCACACTGTCTTAGTCAACAACCCACTGGCACACTGTCTTAGTCAACAACCCACTGGCACACTGTCTTAGTCAACAACCCACTGGCACACTGTCTTAGTCAACAACCCACTGGCACACTGTCTTAGTCAACAGCCCACTGGCACACTGTCTTAGTCAACAGCCCACTGGCACACTGTCTTAGTCAACAGCCCACTGGCACACTGTCTTAGTCAACAGCCCACTGGCACACTGTCTTAGTCAACAACCCACTGGCACACTGTCTTAGTCAACAACCCACTGGCACACTGTCTTAGTCAACAACCCACTGGCACACTGTCTTAGTCAACAACCCACTGGCACACTGTCTTAGTCAACAACCCACTGGCACACTGTCTTAGTCAACAGCCCACTGGCACACTGTCTTAGTCAACAGCCCACTGGCACACTGTCTTAGTCAACAGCCCACTGGCACACTGTCTTAGTCAACAGCCCACTGGCACACTGTCTTAGTCAACAACCCACTGGCACACTGTCTTAGTCAACAACCCACTGGCACACTGTCTTAGTCAACAACCCACTGGCACACTGTCTTAGTCAACAACCCACTGGCACACTGTCTTAGTCAACAACCCACTGGCACACTGTCTTAGTCAACAACCCACTGGCACACTGTCTTAGTCAACAACCCACTGGCACACTGTCTTAGTCAACAACCCACTGGCACACTGTCTTAGTCAACAGCCCACTGGCACACTGTCTTAGTCAACAACCCACTGGCACACTGTCTTAGTCAACAGCCCACTGGCACACTGTCTTAGTCAACAGCCCACTGGCACATTCCTTAGCACTAACTGTATTGTTAGACTTGCTGAGATTGTTCTGACTAAGAACTTTTTTATGTTTGAAAATTAAAAGTTCATTCAACAGAATGGAACTGCTATGAGTAGTAAAATGGCACCGAATTATGCCGATCTGTATGTGGGGTTGTTTGAGAAGAATGTGATTTTCAGCCCTAACAATCCATTCTTGCTCTATATCAGACTCTGGAAACGCTTCCTTTATGATGTATTCCTTCTATTCCAGGGCACAGTAGAGGAACTTTATCTATTCCACTGCTTCATCAATACAAGCAGTGAACATTTGAAATTCCCATTCACCTTTAATGCACATGAAGCAAGTTTTCTGGACATTTTGATTAAGGGGGAGGGGGGCGGGGTATAGCATGGATCTATACAGGAAGCCGACGGACAGGAATTCCCAATAGTCGCATACGCAGGATTTGTAACACACAGAGTGACAATGACAAACAAGCCGACTATCTGGACGAGCGTTTCAGACAGCGGGGTTACCCAGAGGAATGGCTGCAGGACGCAAGGGAACGTTGTAAAAATATGACCCAGGATGACAGCCTCACGCCCAAACCTCCCCACCTTCCTGACCAACGCGTTCAATGCTTCCTTCACTTGGTAAACAGTTCAACCACATCATTAAAAAACACAGGCACATCTTGCGCACTGATCTACAACTGGAAGAGACGTTTAAAGACCCCCCACGGGTTATCTTCAGACTCGCCCCCAACATCAGTCAAATGGTGGTGAGGTCTGATCTTCCACCAGAGCCACATGGTACCTTTCTAGACAAGTGCTGGACAGTAACTATAGATGTGGCGGATGTACCCAGTGTAACTCTATGAACAAATGCACAATGTTCGTAAAGACCATTAAGATTTAAGGGCGTCATTATTCTATTAAAGAAAAAGTCAAATACCTGATCAAGTGTATTTGTGTATTTGTCTATGCTATGTAGGAAAAACAAAACTAGCTCTGAAAACAAGGATAGCAGAACACAGGAGTAATATCAGGAACCTTGACCAGAGAAACCCTGTGGCTGCGCATTAGCTCTTTGAGACACATTGGCATCGAACATGGTAAGACTCCTAGCAGGGGGGAGATACTGATAATCTATTGTTGAGAAGAGAATTGTATTGGATTCACCGGTTTTGTACAATGTCTCCTAGAGGTTTGATATCAGACCATTTCTTATATGAATATGGCACTTTGATTTGTCTTGCCTTCCAGTTTACCCACTTGGTCATTTTGTAAATATATATTATTTTCTGGAACTACTACATGTACCCATCTCATTGTTATTAAATTATTAGATAAACTATTTGTTTTGGCACCCACCATGCGTCATGTCTGCAATGGTCATGTGAAGTGAAATGTGGATATTTTGGGATGTGAGCACTCAGTTTGTTTGACATGACGAAGATCCGTTTCAGATTGAATCAGTGTCAATAAATCTGTGAATTGGGAGGTTTAACAGTGTTCAGGCCTTGTTCTATATCATTCAAGGACTTTCAAATTCTTGTTCTGGAGCCATTGCAGCTTTGCTTTGGCTGTATGCTTGGGATCATTGTTTTGTTGGAACGTACATTTTCAGTCTAAGGTCATTGGCACTCTGGGGTAGGGTCTCATCAAGGATTTGCCTGTATTTGGCTCCATTCATTGTTCCCTCTATCATTACCAGTCTCCCTGTCCTTGCCACTGATAAGCATCACTATCCACCACCATGCTTCCCAGTAGTGATGGTGTTAAACAGGTGATGAGCTGTGCCTGGTTTTCTCCAGACATAGTACTTTGCATTCAGGCCAAAGAGTCAAATGTCTGTCTCATCAGACCACAGAATCTTTTGCCTCATGCTCTGAGTCTTTCACGTGCCTTTTTGCAAACTCCAGGCGTGCTCTCATGTGACTTCATCTCAGGAGTGGCTTCCATCAGGCTACTCTCCCATGAAGTTCAGAATGGTGAGGTGCTGTAGAAACTGTTGGCCTTCTTGCAGGTTCTCCTCTCTCAGCCAAGGAACTCTGTAGTTCTGTCAAAGTAATCACTGGGTTCTTGGCCACCTCTCTGACCAAGGTCCTTCTTGCCCTGTTGTTCAGTTTGGTTGGACGGCCAGCTCTAGGCAGAATCTGGGTAGTTTCATTTTTTTTTCAATTTCCCAATGATGGAGACCACTGTGTTCTTGGAAACTTTCAACACTCTAGAAATAGTTTTATACACTTCCCCAGATATATGCTTCATCACAATCTACAGCCAGTTCCTTGGACTTCATGATATAGTTTCTACTCTGACATGCACTGTCAACTGTGGGACCTTATATAGACAGGTGTTTCATTCTAAATCATGTCAAAACAATTGAATTGGCCACAGGTGGACTCCAATCAAGTTGTAGCGATATCTCAAGGATGATCAAAGGAAATTGGATGCACCTGAGCTCAATTTGGAATGTCACAGCAAAGGGGTGTGAATACTTATGTCTCATCAGACCATTATTACGGAGAATCAGACAAATTATTGCTCTCTTTGCCATTCACGCTCTGCTAAAGGTCCCCAAATCACACACATCACTGGGTCGCTCGTCTTTTAAGATCGCTGCAGCTAGCAACTTGAACAAGCTGCAACAAATACTCAAACTGGAAAGTTTTATCTCAATCTCTTCATTCAAAGACTCTATAATGGACACTCTTACTAACAGTTGTGGCTGCTTTGAGTGATATATTGTTCTCTCTACCTTCTTACCCTTTGTGTTATTGTCTGTGCCCAATAATGTTTGTACCATGTTTTGTGCTGCTACCATGTTCTTCTGCTGCCATGTTGTGTTACTACCATGCTGTGTTGTCATGTGTTGCTGCCTTGCTATGTTGTTGTCTCTTTATGTAGTGTTGTGTTGTCTCTCTTGTTGTGATGTGTGTTTTGTTCTATATATATATTTATTTTTATTTTTATTTTTTATAATTGATTATCCCCCATCCCCACAGCAGGCCTTTCCCTTTTTGCCTTTTGGTAGGCCATAATTGCAAATAAGAATTTGTTCTTAACTGACTTACCTAGTTAAATAAAGGTTAAATAAAATAATATTGGCTACTTAGCTTATTCAAGGTTTGTAATTAGCCCAACTCAAATGCTGACAGCACAGGCTTCCCACACAAAGGCAGTGTGGTTGTTTTGTTATTCCACACGGTTTTTCACGTAATTGTGGATGCTAAAAAATGATCACTTTTTTATTTCAGTTAAAATTATTTATTTTTTAATTAAATGAATAATGCATTATGTGGGTTGAATGCTGTAACACAGAATAAACAATTAATAGAAGTCCCACGATGGTAGTGACTGTCCATTACTGCTTATCACTTATTAACCATTCACATTACTTTACTGTCAGTTGTTGTGTATATTGCATTTGTTTTACTTCATGACTTTACTATTTCATTCCAAGTCATCATCTCATCGTTATAGAGCTGCTGTCTGACAAAATTACTACTTTTTAGTTCTTCAAAGTAAATAAGGAATACTTTTATGAACAACTGTCAATCACTTTGATCATGTATTTTCAGGTAGAGATACCTTGAGAAGCGTCAGCTGTTATCTGTATGCCCTCACAATCAAGCGTTTTTGTCTCTTCCATAGCAGGCGTAAATGATACACAGACCGGACAAGTAGATGCCCAATGGATTATGGTCATTGTAGTTAATTACCATGTTTTATGTGCTAAACCACTTTTTCAGTCAAAAAGCAGGCCGAAATCTACTGCTCAGAATCTTTTTAATACATGACTTACATTTTTTTTAAATTTTTTACATGAACCTAATAAAAATAGTTACGTAAGAATTAGGTTTGTGCAGTAGGCCTAATACATTACCACAGCATATTGGCTAAATGACTCGCCTGCCAATATTCAAAACTCAAGCTTTATTTCAAAACTCGACTAAACAATGTTTCCTGGTCAGATCTCGTTTTTTTCCCCCTGAGTTCATAGTTGTCTTGGACGGACTGAAGTCGGAAGTCGGAGATTTCCGAGTTCCAAGCTGTTTTGAACACAACATTAGGCTCAGCAAGCAGAGGGAGAGAGCAGCAGAGGGTCTGCCTCTCACATTCCCTGCTCTCTCCTTCCTTTCCTCCGGTGAGACTGACCAGAGAGAGGGGACACCGTCTTTCACCTGATGGCGAAAGCCTCATGCAAAATTTCATGTTGTTCCTATGACCAGAGAAAATTTTATGAAATATAATATATTAAAATACACGATGGGCTACAGTACTAATAATAATCAATACACAGGGCTATCTACAGTACTACTAATAATAAATACACAGGGCTATCTACAGTACTAATAATAATAAACACACAGGGCTATCTACAGTACTACTAATAATAAATACGCAGGGCTATCTACAGTACTAATAATAAATACGCAGGGCTATCTACAGTACTACTAATAATAAACACACAGGGCTATCTACAGTACTAATAATAATAAACACACAGGGCTATCTACAGTACTAATAATAATAAATACGCAGGACTATCTACAGTACTAATAATAATAAACACACAGGGCTATCTACAGTACTAATAATAATAAACACACAGGGCTATCTACAGTACTAATAATAATAAACACACAGGGCTATCTACAGTACTAATAATAATAAACACACAGGGCTATCTACAGTACTAATAATAAATATGCAGGGCTATCTACAGTACTAATAATAATAAACACACAGGGCTATCTACAGTACTAATAATAAATACGCAGGGCTATCTACAGTACTAATAATAAACACACAGGGCTATCTACAGTACTACTAATAATAAATATGCAGGGCTATCTACAGTACTAATAATAATAAATATGCAGGGCTATCTACAGTACTAATAATAATAAATACACAGGGCTATCTACAGTACTAATAATAATAAATACGCAGGGCTATCTACAGTACTAATAATAATAAATACACAGGGCTATCTACAGTACTAATAATAATAAACACACAGGGCTATCTACAGTACTAATAATAAATATGCAGGGCTATCTACAGTACTAATAATAATAAACACACAGGGCTATCTACAGTACTACTAATAATAAATACACAGGGCTATCTACAGTACTAATAATAATAAACACACAGGGCTATCTACAGTACTAATAATAAATATGCAGGGCTATCTACAGTACTAATAATAATAAACACACAGGGCTATCTACAGTACTAATAATAATAAACACACAGGGCTATCTACAGTACTACTAATAATAAATATGCAGGGCTATCTACAGTACTAATAATAATAAACACACAGGGCTATCTACAGTACTAATAATAATAAACACACAGGGCTATCTACAGTACTAATAATAAATACGCAGGGCTATCTACAGTACTAATAATAATAAACACACAGGGCTATCTACAGTACTACTACTAATAATAAATACGCAGGGCTATCTACAGTACTAATAATAATAAATACACAGGGCTATCTACAGTACTAATAATAATAAACACACAGGGCTATCTACAGTACTAATAATAATAAACACACAGGGCTATCTACAGTACTAATAATAATAAACACACAGGGCTATCTACAGTACTAATAATAAATACGCAGGGCTATCTACAGTACTAATAATAATAAACACACAGGGCTATCTACAGTACTAATAATAAATACGCAGGGCTATCTACAGTACTAATAATAATAAACACACAGGGCTATCTACAGTACTAATAATAATAAACACACAGGGCTATCTACAGTACTAATAATAATAAATATGCAGGGCTATCTACAGTACTAATAATAATAAACACACAGGGCTATCTACAGTACTAATAATAAATACGCAGGGCTATCTACAGTACTAATAATAAACACACAGGGCTATCTACAGTACTACTAATAATAAATATGCAGGGCTATCTACAGTACTAATAATAATAAATATGCAGGGCTATCTACAGTACTAATAATAATAAATACACAGGGCTATCTACAGTACTAATAATAATAAATACGCAGGGCTATCTACAGTACTAATAATAATAAATACACAGGGCTATCTACAGTACTAATAATAATAAATACACAGGGCTATCTACAGTACTAATAATAATAAATACACAGGGCTATCTACAGTACTAATAATAATAAATACACAGGGCTATCTACAGTACTAATAATAATAAATACACAGGGCTATCTACAGTACTAATAATAATAAATACACAGGGCTATCTACAGTACTACTAATAATAAATATGCAGGGCTATCTACAGTACTAATAATAATAAATATGCAGGGCTATCTACAGTACTAATAATAATAAATATGCAGGGCTATCTACAGTACTAATAATAATAAACACACAGGGCTATCTACAGTACTAATAATAATAAACACACAGGGCTATCTACAGTACTAATAATAATAAACACACAGGGCTATCTACAGTACTAATAATAAATATGCAGGGCTATCTACAGTACTAATAATAATAAACACACAGGGCTATCTACAGTACTACTAATAATAAATATGCATGGCTATCTACAGTACTAATAATAAATACGCAGGGCTATCTACAGTACTAATAATAAATACGCAGGGCTATCTACAGTACTAATAATAAATACGCTGGGCTATCTACAGTACTAATAATAATAAACACACAGGGCTATCTACAGTACTACTACTAATAATAAATACGCAGGGCTATCTACAGTACTAATAATAATAAATACACAGGGCTATCTACAGTACTAATAATAATAAACACACAGGGCTATCTACAGTACTAATAATAATAAACACACAGGGCTATCTACAGTACTAATAATAATAAACACACAGGGCTATCTACAGTACTACTAATAATAATAAACACACAGGGCTATCTACAGTACTAATAATAAATACGCAGGGCTATCTACAGTACTAATAATAATAAACACACAGGGCTATCTACAGTACTACTAATAATAATAAATACGCAGGGCTATCTACAGTACTAATAATAATAAATACACAGGGCTATCTACAGTACTAATAATAATAAACACACAGGGCTATCTACAGTACTAATAATAAATACGCAGGGCTATCTACAGTACTAATAATAATAAACACACAGGGCTATCTACAGTACTAATAATAAATACGCAGGGCTATCTACAGTACTACTACTAATAATAAATACGCAGGGCTATCTACAGTACTAATAATAATAAACACACAGGGCTATCTACAGTACTAATAATAATAAACACACAGGGCTATCTACAGTACTAATAATAATAAACACACAGGGCTATCTACAGTACTACTAATAATAAATATGCATGGCTATCTACAGTACTAATAATAATAAACACACAGGGCTATCTACAGTACTAATAATAATAAACACACAGGGCTATCTACAGTACTAATAATAATAAACACACAGGGCTATCTACAGTACTAATAATAAATACGCAGGGATATCTACAGTACTAATAATAAATACGCAGGGCTATCTACAGTACTAATAATAATAAACACACAGGGCTATCTACAGTACTACTAATAATAATAAATACGCAGGGCTATCTACAGTACTAATAATAATAAATACACAGGGCTATCTACAGTACTAATAATAATAAACACACAGGGCTATCTACAGTACTAATAATAAATACGCAGGGCTATCTACAGTACTAATAATAATAAACACACAGGGCTATCTACAGTACTAATAATAAATACGCAGGGCTATCTACAGTACTACTACTAATAATAAATACGCAGGGCTATCTACAGTACTAATAATAATAAACACACAGGGCTATCTACAGTACTAATAATAATAAACACACAGGGCTATCTACAGTACTAATAATAAATATGCAGGGCTATCTACAGTACTAATAATAATAAACACACAGGGCTATCTACAGTACTAATAATAAATATGCAGGACTATCTACAGTACTAATAATAATAAACACACAGGGCTATCTACAGTACTACTAATAATAAATATGCATGGCTATCTACAGTACTAATAATAATAAACACACAGGGCTATCTACAGTACTAATAATAATAAATACACAGGGCTATCTACAGTACTAATAATAATAAATATGCAGGGCTATCTACAGTACTAATAATAAATACGCAGGGCTATCTACAGTACTAATAATAATAAATACACAGGGCTATCTACAGTACTAATAATAAATACGCAGGGCTATCTACAGTACTAATAATAAATACGCTGGGCTATCTACAGTACTAATAATAATAAACACACAGGGCTATCTACAGTACTACTACTAATAATAAATACGCAGGGCTATCTACAGTACTAATAATAATAAATACACAGGGCTATCTACAGTACTAATAATAATAAACACACAGGGCTATCTACAGTACTAATAATAATAAACACACAGGGCTATCTACAGTACTAATAATAATAAACACACAGGGCTATCTACAGTACTACTAATAATAAATATGCATGGCTATCTACAGTACTAATAATAAATACGCAGGGCTATCTACAGTACTAATAATAAATACGCAGGGCTATCTACAGTACTACTAATAATAATAAATACGCAGGGCTATCTACAGTACTACTAATAATAATAAATACACAGGGCTATCTACAGTACTACTAATAATAATAAACACACAGGGCTATCTACAGTACTACTAATAATAAATATGCATGGCTATCTACAGTACTAATAATAAATACGCAGGGCTATCTACAGTACTAATAATAAATACGCAGGGCTATCTACAGTACTACTAATAATAATAAATACGCAGGGCTATCTACAGTACTACTAATAATAATAAATACACAGGGCTATCTACAGTACTACTAATAATAATAAATACGCAGGGCTATCTACAGTACTAATAATAATAAATACACAGGGCTATCTACAGTACTAATAATAATAAACACACAGGGCTATCTACAGTACTAATAATAAATACGCAGGGCTATCTACAGTACTAATAATAATAAACACACAGGGCTATCTACAGTACTAATAATAAATACGCAGGGCTATCTACAGTACTAATAATAATAAACACACAGGGCTATCTACTGTACTAATAATAATAAACACACAGGGCTATCTACAGTACTAATAATAATAAACACACAGGGCTATCTACAGTACTACTAATAATAAATATGCAGGGCTATCTACAGTACTAATAATAATAAATATGCAGGGCTATCTACAGTACTAATAATAATAAATACACAGGGCTATCTACAGTACTAATAATAATAAACACACAGGGCTATCTACAGTACTAATAATAATAAACACACAGGGCTATCTACAGTACTAATAATAATAAACACACAGGGCTATCTACAGTACTAATAATAATAAACACACAGGGCTATCTACAGTACTAATAATAATAAACACACAGGGCTATCTACAGTACTAATAATAAATACGCAGGGCTATCTAAAAAATCCACCGACAGGTGCGACCACGGCCGTTGTGGAACGGGTAAGGGTTGTAACTTACCTCTGGGCAGGTGTCTAGGAGCATTGCGCTGGGCGCACACTGAGCAGGAGGAAACATAAATCCTCACGTCCTTAGCTAAAGTGGGCCACCAGTACCTCCCATCAAGACAGCGCACCGTCCGACCTATCCCAGGATGAACAGAGGAGGGTGAGGTGTGGGCCCAATAGATCAGTCGGTCGTGGACAGCAGACGGAACATACAGATGCTCAGCTGGACACTGAGGGGGAGAGGGCTCTGCACGTGACGCCCGCTCAATGTCCATGTCCAGCTCCCACACTACCGGCGCCACCAAACACCAAACCGGCATCCTTCTTCTTCACAAAAAATTAACTTGAGGAGACGGGTGAAATGGAGGGCTGAATGTACCCCTGACGCAGGGATTCGGAGACATATGTCTCCATAGCCACCGTCTCTGCTTGCGACAGGGGATACACGTGACTCCTGGGAAATGCAGCGTCTACCAGGAGATCTATCGCACAATCCCCCCGTCGATGGGGTGGTAATTGAGTCGCCTTCTTTTTACAGAAGGCGAGAGTCAAATCGGCATATTCTGGGGGAATGCGCCCGGTGGAGACCTGGTCTGGACTTTCCACAGTAGTAGCACCAACGGAAATCCCTAAACACCTACCTGAGCGCTCTTGCGACCACCCCATGAGAGCCCTCCGTGGCCAAGAAACAGTGGGGTTATGACAAGCTAACCAGGGTAGGCCTAGCACCACAGAATACGCAGGAGAATCAATAAGGAAAATACTAATCTTTTCCTTGCGACCCCCCTGCGTTACCATACACAAAGGAGCGGTGGCCTCCCTGATAAACCCTGAGCCTAATGGTCAACTATCTAAGACATGAACGGAGAAAGGCATATCCACAAGAACAATGGGGATCCCTAAACTATGAGCTAAACTTTTATTCATGAAATTCCCAGCTGCACCTAAATCTACTAGCGCGGGGAAATACTGGGAACGCGGGGAAAATTCAGGAAAGTCACAGAGACAAACATATGTGCAACTGGGGTGACGACAGAGTGCCCTGCCTGCTGCCTTGATTCCCAGAGGAACCAACCCGGCACCGACCAGCAATGTGACCTCTGCGACCACATATGGAGCTCGAGTGGGAACCCCCTCAGGTCTCCCTGCGCACCATCTCTCCCAACTCCATGGGTACAGGAGAGAGTGTGCGGGAGGATGGAACAACCAGACCCCAATCTAGACGTCCACGAGTAGCCAGCATGTTGCCCAGCCTGATGGACATGTCGAATACTGTCCTGAAATGGCGGGTGAACTCCTCAAAATGGTCCAACGCCGCATCCTCTTCTCCACACACAGCGCTGGCCCACCCCAGGGCTTTCCCGGTGAGGCACGAGACGAGGGCGTAACTCTTCTCACGGTCTGATGGAGCTGGGTGGACCGTGCCCAGATACAAGCTTAGTTTGAGGAGAAAACCCTGGCAGCCGGCAGTATCTCTGTCGTACCCCTTAGGCAGGGATAAATGGATCCTGCTGGGTTCAGGCGGGGAAAGGGCGCTCAGGGGAGACCCCGGTTGTGCTGGTGGAGGCGCTGGAAAAACTCCCTGTCTCTCCCAGCGGTCCATATTCTGGACAACGTGATCCATGGCGGCCCTCAGATTGTCAATTATCTTTTTTGTTTGCATCCACTGTGTCTTTGTGAGACGTGGAGTAGGTGAACGGATGATCTCCGCATTTGTGGTTCCGACCATGAAGCATGGAGGAGGAGGTGTGATGGTGTGGGGGTGCTTTGCTGGTGACACT
The DNA here is from genome assembly GCF_002021735.2 of Oncorhynchus kisutch. Taxonomy (NCBI): domain Eukaryota; kingdom Metazoa; phylum Chordata; class Actinopteri; order Salmoniformes; family Salmonidae; genus Oncorhynchus; species Oncorhynchus kisutch. Next base: position 28,312,190 of record NC_034187.2, read on the forward strand.
GTCAAGGATTTATTTAGAATAAGGCACACTTAACCAGCATAGCTACCACAGCCTTCTGCAGCGATACGCCATCCCATCTGGTTTGTGCTTAGTGGAACTATCATTTGTTTTTCAACAGGACAATGACCCAAAACACACCTCCAGGCTGTGTAAGGGCTACTTGACCAAGGAGAGTGATGGAATGCTGCGTCAGTTGACCTGGCCTCCACAATCACCCGACCTCAACCCAATTGAGATAATTTGGGATGAGTTGGACCGCAGAGTGAAGGAAAAGCAGCCAACAAGTGCTCAGCTTATGTGGGAACTCCTTCAAGACTGTTGGTAAAGCATTCCATGAAGCTGGTTGAGAGAATGCCAAGAGTGTGCAAAGCTGTCATCAAGGCAAAGGGTGGCTACTTTGAAGAATCTCAAATGTAAAATATATTTTGATTTGTTTAACACTTTTTTGGTTACTACATGATTCCATATGTTTTATTTTTGATGACTTCACTATTATTCTACAATGTAGAAATTGTTTTAAAAAAAATAAGAAAAACCTTTTCATGAGTAGGTGACTTTTGACTGGTACTGTATATATTTATTTACTATTTTTATGAATTATATATTTTGTAATTAATTTTTCAGGGGGTGCTGCATCATTCTCAGCATCACTACTTAGCGTGGCTATGGTTGTGATAGTGCATGCGATGCAACAACAGCCCAAGTGCTTGAAAGAAGGTGTCCAGGAGGAATGTCCAGAATATTTTGATCTAATATCCCTAATGGGTTGATGTTGATCATTTCTTCTTGTCTGCTTGATTTACAGCAGGGTCTCGTTAGATTTAACAGAGAAAGCGTGAAGGTATTGTGTTCATGTTTTCATGTGTTTTTGTGCCTGGGATTGGACATCGAGTCTACTGTGCGCAGTTGTGTAGGATAGTCTATTGTGCAACACCCAACACTATTCCTATACATTGTTCTGGATATAATGAGAACAAATTACACAGCCTAGTGTGCTTATTCACAATATGATCTGTTAATGAAAAAACATGACAAATGCATTTTGTTAGACCTGCAATTTTAAAACAATACAAGGGGCCGCCAACTTGAACTTGAATTTGGAGCTCAGAAATGTAATTACTAGAATAGGCCTACCTTGAAAATCTCCTAAATTTGGTGAGAGATGTGAGAGATGTGCCCCCTTTTGTTTGTTTACCGTCACTTCAATGGAAGGGTGATGATCTATGATCTGTTGCGGTAAAACCACGCGTGGTTATTATTAGGACGACAACATCTAATGTTGGCTTCAACTTGACTTTCCATACAAATCCTTCCAATAAAAAGGGAACCTGTTTTTTGGTCACTTTCTCATTATAAAAACAGCAACGGTGAGATTAATGCTACCGCGCTATTCACTACTTTATTATGTGTGTGGGCCACATAGGTTACAGAACAATCGCCATTCATTCATCCAATCGATTTAGACATTGTCCACATTATTCTGAAATATTTTAGAATCTAATAATAATGTGAATATCAATACATTAGCAAGGCCTAGAAAATGACATCTCGAGCAAGCAAGCTAACTCCCTTTTACATCAAAAACATACAAAAGCACACCACAGGAAGCCCCTAATATCTAACAGGTACTGTACACATATATACAGTGCACTCAGAAAGTATTCATAACCCTTGACTTATTCCACGTTTTGTTGTGTTACAGCCTGAATTCAAAATGGATTCAATTCAACAACAAAACATCTCACTCATCTACACACAATACCCCATAATGACAATGTGAAAACAGGTTTTTATAATGTTTTACAAATGTATTGAAAATGAAATACAGAGATATCTCATTTACATGAGTATTCACACCCCTGTTAGAATCACCTTAGCCAGCGATTACAGCTGAGAGTCTCAATTTTATTTTTTATTATTCTTCAAGTTCTTGTCAATTTCGTTGTTGATAATTGCTAGACAGACGTTTTCAAGTCTTGCCATAGATTTTCAAGCTGACTTATATCAAAACTGTAACTAGGCCACTCGGTAACATTCGATGCCGTCTTGGTAAGCAACTTCAGTGTATATTTTGGCCTTGTATTTTAGGTTATTGTCCTGTTGAAAGGTGAATTTGTCTGAACCAGGTTCAGACTGAACCAGGTTTTCATCTAGGATTTTGCCTGTGCTTAGCTCTATTCCGTTTATTTTTAGTCCTTGCCGATGACATGCATACTGATGCTAGAAAATATGAAGAGTAGTTCTAAGTGATGTGTTGTGATAGATTTGTGGGATACAAAGATGAGGTAGTCATTCAACAATCATGTTAAACACTATTATTGCTCACAGGGAGTCCATGCAACTTATTATGTGACTTGTTAAGCACATTATTAGTCCTGAACTTATTTAGACTTGCCATAACAAAGGGGTTGAATACTTATTTACTCAAGACATGTCAGCTTTTCATTTGTTATTCATTTGTAAACATTTAGGCTAGTTACACAACAACATTTGGAAAAAGTCACGGGGTGTGAATACTTTCTGGAGGCCCTGTATTTGTCCGTAAATGTACATAGTGAACTCGTACACATTGTAAATACGTAAATAGATATTTACTAGTCTAATATTTCAGAAAATGACCTACTGCTTGCATGTCAAAATCAGACTGGGAAGAAGTGACGTTTCGCAATCTCCCCCTATCTGCAAGCGTAGCCAATGACATAACACCAACTAATAGAAATGCATAAACATTGAATACATATTTCTGCAGTGGCAAGTGGAAACATAACCAACTCTGCTACACACATGCTGCCCTGACTTGCAACAGATGTGAGTAAGTGGATCACTATAGGGCCTAAGTACGATATGATATTCTTGATTCAATTATATAAAAAAAACATGGAATCTCATCTATAAAATAAACTAAGTAATGCTATGACCTAAGACAGACATAATGCTGTTTGTCTTTCACACTCTCTCAGACATGCGGTGTTAGGTTTAACATGTTGACCATGTGTAAGTGGATTATACGCTGGTTTTCTGTATGTTGGTCGTGCTTAGTGACTGTTGTTGAGGGAGAGGTTTGAAGGGTCTGGTGTCATCTGTCTCGTTACCAGGACCCAGGTGAGGCGAGGACCAGCCGACTCATCGTCTCCTCAGCAGACTGGGACGTCTCGCACCGTCAAGCGATACCCATCTTCCACTGGCCCCATCACATCCAACGCTCTGCCTAATGGGAACGGACATGACATTGGGAACGCCAAGGGACACTCAAGTAACGGCCACAGACCCACCACCAATGGCCACGCCAACAATGCAGTGGCGCCAGCAGGTAATGACCAGAAGATGAAACAACTGTTCTTTATTGCTTTATTGCCCTGCTTTGACAAAAAAAGAAGGGGGGAAAAGAAGAAAAATGACATGTATGACACACACAGTGAGTTTCTGTCTTCACTAAATGTAACATTAGATTTGGGGGGAAAAGTGTTTTTGGCTCTGTCCCAGGCTCCTCTCTTCTCCCTCCCTCCCCTCCCTGTGGTTTTCATCACACGAGCGACAGACGTTTGATATCCCAGCCGTGTGCCTGGGGGGTTAGCCGTCTCTACTCTATGCTCTGGAGCGTCTCCAGTGTGCAGACACAGGACAGCCCTGCTCCCTCTCTGTAGACCCAGAGAGGGAGGGGGGAGGCACCACGGTCCTCACTGTCACCTTGGATCCATGACAGGTCACACCCGACAAAAACCTCCCCCACCCACCACCAGAAACCTCCAAAAACAAAACCTTTTAATGACCTACTCCTCTCCCCTCCAACCCTCTCAGAACAGAACAGTGCCCTCTGTAAAGCTGTCTGCTGCCCAAGTTTCTCTTGTTTTTCCATCCTACCAGGGCAACGGGTGTTGAACAGCTTCCCACCATTACACAAGGTTTACTCACACATCTAGAACACCTTATCCCAATGACAAAGGCTTGGAGGCCAGCCCCCATGCTTAACTAGATTCCCCCCCCCCCCCCCCACCCACCCCTCCACAGGCATGCCCAGTGACACATCCTCCTTTCAGCTGCACCGTGCCATTGCCCAGACACTGGCACACACACTCACGCATAAACACACACACACACGTCCAAACACACTCAAACTCATATAAACCTCCCCTTCTGCTGGGCTGACGAGGCAGCAGGTCCGGGGATTGTGTCTGTCTGTCGTCCATTAAAGATGCAGCTCTTCTCCAGAGCAGCGCTGCTCCTGTTCACCCAGGTCTCTGTGTGTCTTTGTGCTCCAGGGGCCAACCTCACTTCCAGCCTTGACCGCATCAAGATTGTCTTCACCCCCATGGTGTGCCGGAGGGTGTGCAGTGGCGGCCGCTGCTACAACAGCTGTGAGAAGGGTGACACCACCACCGTCTACAGTGAGAACCAGCAGCAGCATCAGCCGGCAAAGACCCAGGGCTTCAGACTCTGTGAGTGTTCCCCCTTTTTAATTCTCCTTCTCCTTCTCTCACTCCACCCATTTCTCTTCCTATGCTGTCTGAATGTAGTCCAGAGATGAGAGGGGGAAAGAGGGGCTCCTGATAGATAAACCCATTCCCACTGTGGAGCTGTCAGCACTGAATGCCAGGCAGTGGGGAGAGAGAGGTGACAGAGTGGGGGAGATTATATGCCTGGGAGCAGTGTGAAAGAGAGAGAGGGATAGAGGGAGAGAGGGAGAGAGAGAAAGGGGAGAGCAGATTAAGAGCAGGTCTCCCTCCCTTCGTGTCGCAGGACTCAGTGGAGGCTAACCACACACGTGGAACCACCGCTCTCACGCTCCCAACAGTTAGCCCGGTCTCTTTGTGGTTTACACCTCCACGGTTAACCATTTAATGTGCTCACTGGGAGAGGGGGAGAGAGACAAAGAGAATGGGAGAGAGAGGGAGTTGCAGAGTGAATAGGATTTTATAGGGATTACATTAAAGCTGCTATTTATCCGTGGGCTTTGCTACAAACTCACACAGGAGAGTAGTCTCCCTCTCTGCCTCTCCATGTGGGGGAGAACAATAACCAATACTGGGGGCCCGGCCCTGTTTCCCTAGTGTTCCCTCAGCCCTTACCATACAGCTAAGGCTTACAGTAATCACTCAAACTGATTAAAAGTGAAGGGTGCCCATACCACACACACACATGAACACAGGCTGCCGCCGCCCCACACTTAACACACTAAACTCCTCATGGGAGGAACTGGCTGAGTTATGAATAGATAAACAGGTTGTTTTGTAGATTTATGCTCCCATTAATAGGTTTTTGGAAAATGTAAAGCTACTCCAAACACAATGACCTGGCAGAGTCGTTGCACAACAATGCATTTCTGGCACTTCTGGGTGATCCTGAGAAGCAGTTTGTTTTTATGCCCGATTTTATTTTAAAGAAATCTCTGATCATTAAAACATCTGTAAAAAAGACTCCGTTAAAGGAAATGACAACATTCAAGCTGGCATTTTGTTGTTGCGGAAGTGCATGTAGACAGCAAACAGTTATGTCATGTTGTTGTTATGTTCCCAACGTGGGGCAGTAAAAACTGGGTGGATTGCATCATTCCACTTTTGGGCTCCCTGGATTCACAACATTGAACAGTTATTCTAAACCCTGACATTACTCAGACAAGTGACTTAGAGAAACCCTTCAACAATGCATGTTAAAGGCAGATGGGGCTGGTGCTGGGGATGTGTGAGTGTGTGGCACGGGCATGAGTAGTATCTTCCTGTCTGAATAGATGTGTGATGGGAGGTAGAGGGTAGATGAGAAAAAAGGTCAGGTTGATGTCTAGGAATAATTCCTGCCCCATGCTGAGGGGAGTTAGGTGAGGCTGAGCCTGAGGCCGAGGCTGAGACAACCCTCTGAGGCGAGGCTGAGACAACCCTCTGAGGTGAGGCTGAGTATGAGGCCGAGGCTGAGACAACACTCTGAGGCGAGTCTGAGTCTGAGATTGAGGCCAATGCCGAGACAACACTCTGAGACAAGACTGAGTCTGAGGCAGAGACTGAGACAACACTCTGAGGCTAGTCTGAGTCTGAGGCCAATGCTGAGACAACACTCTGAGACGAGACTGAGTCTGAGGCAGAGACTGAGACAACACTCTCAGGTAAGTCTGAGACTGAGGCCAAGGCTGCGACAACACTCTAAGGCGAGGCTGAGACAACACTCTGAGGCAAGGCTGAGGCCGAGGATGAGACAACACTCTGAGGTGAGACTGAGTCTGAGACTGAGGCCAAGGCTGAGACAACACTCTGAGGCGAGAATGAGTATGAGGCCGAGGCTGAGACAACACTCTGAGGCGAATCTGTCTGAGACTGAGACCGATGCTGAGACAACCCTCTGAGGTGAGGCTGAGTATGAGGCCGAGGCTGAGACAACACTCCGAGGCGAGTCTGAGTCTGAGATTGAGGCCAATGCCGAGACAACACTCTGAGACAAGACTGAGTCTGAGGCAGAGACTGAGACAACACTCTGAGGCTAGTCTGAGTCTGAGGCAGAGACTGAGACAACACTCTGAGGCTAGTCTGAGTCTGAGGCCAATGCTGAGACAACACTCTGAGACGAGACTGAGTCTGAGGCAGAGACTGAGACAACACTCTCAGGTAAGTCTGAGACTGAGGCCAAGGCTGCGACAACACTCTAAGGCGAGGCTGAGACAACACTCTGAGGCAAGGCTGAGGCCGAGGATGAGACAACACTCTGAGGTGAGACTGAGTCTGAGACTGAGGCCAAGGCTGAGACAACACTCTGAGGCGAGAATGAGTATGAGGCCGAGGCTGAGACAACACTCTGAGGCGAATCTGTCTGAGACTGAGACCGATGCAGAGACAACACTCTGAGACGAGTCTGAGGCCGAGGATGAGACAACACTCTGAGACGAGACTGAGTCTGAGGCCGAGACTGAGAGAGCACTCTGAGGCCAAGACTGAGACAACACTCTGAGGCGAGTCTGAGTCTGAGACTGAGACAACACTCTGAGGCAAGTCTTGGATTGAGGCCATGACTGAGACAACACTCTGAGGCAAGTCTGGGACTGAGGCCAAGACTGAGACAACACTCTGAGTCGAGGCTGAGTATGAGCCTGAGACAACACTCTGATGCTGAGAATGAGGCCGAGGCTGAGACAACACTCTGAGGCGAGGCTGAGTCTGAGACTGAGACCGAGGCTAAGACAACACTCTGAGGCTGAGGCCGTTCAGGCCTGTGCAGGGCTGCTCCCCAGATTGTTAAGAATTAATGGCCCTTTGTAGCTGATAATTTAGCCAGCATGTGTAATCACAGGGGGGCTTCCTGTGGGCCTGAATACTGGCTCCATGTCCCCCTCTTTCTCCACCACTCTCTTTCCTTCTCTCTCTCTCTCTCTCTCTCTCTCTCTCCACCACTTTTTTTCCAGCCAGACTATCATGCCACAGCCCTCCAAGATTTGCTCACACCCGGAGTCTGTCTGTCTGTCTGTCTGTCTGTGACAAGGGTTATAGCGCCACAACATGATTGGGTCCGAAGCCTTTAATGCCACAGATACAACTCTCTTTCATCTGCTGTTTTAGAAACCTGCCTCATCACAGGGGTCAGGATAACGGCATCCAAATATGCATTATAAAAATAGGCATAGATATTTTTTATTTTTTGCCTTTAGAAGATTCCCTTTTATTGTGCCAGGCTGTTATCGATTTTTCATTTTCCAGGCTTTGAAGTTTGAGTCAGTTGAGGTTAAGGTTTGAACGTCTCTGTAGATCCTGATATAGAGCAGGTATGTAGGACACTGGCACCTCTGCCAAGAGATAAGCAGAATGAAAGGCTGTGAAAGCAACCTGTCAAACACCAGCTGCTTTTCCTTCTAGAGGAGCCCGTCATCACTACTGGAAGATTGCAGGGCGTAAATCAAACTATATGCAAAGACAATGTCAGCTAGGGATTCAATAGTCTTAAATGCTTAAGAACCAATTGCCGCACTCCATTGAAATTCTATCCAAGCTGTTATTTTGGTATGTGAGATTTATTTTCTCTTGTATTCCAGTGTTTCCCCTATTTGCATTTAGCAGCGATGCACCGCCATCACTGCAATTAAAAAAAAAAAAATATATATATATATATATATATATATATTTGCTGTGGCCTGAATTTTAAATGGATAAAAAACAAAATGTCACTGATCTACACACAATACCCCATAATGTCAAAGTGGAATTATGTTTTTTGAGTAATGAATGAAAAGTAATGAACCCCTTTGTTATGGCAAGCCTAAATAAGTACCACGCTCCATATTTTTAAGCATAGTGGTGGCTGCGTGGGTATACAGTGCCTTGCGAAAGTATTCGGCCCCCTTGAACTTTGCGACCTTTTGCCACATTTCAGGCTTCAAACATAAAGATATACAACTGTATTTTTTTGTGAAGAATCAACAACAAGTGGGACACAATCATGAAGTGGAACGACATTTATTGGATATTTCAAACTTTTTTAACAAATCAAAAACTGAAAAATTGGGCGTGCAAAATTATTCAGCCCCTTTACTTTCAGTGCAGCAAACTCTCTCCAGAAGTTCAGTGAGGATCTCTGAATGATCCAATGTTGACCTAAATGACTAATGATGATAAATACAATCCACCTGTGTGTAATCAAGTCTCCGTATAAATGCACCTGCACTGTGATAGTCTCAGAGGTCCGTTAAAAGCGCAGAGAGCATCATGAAGAACAAGGAACACACCAGGCAGGTCCGAGATACTGTTGTGAAGAAGTTTAAAGCCGGATTTCCATACAAAAATATTTCCCAAGCTTTAAACATCCCAAGGAGTACTATGCAAGCAATAATATTGAAATGGAAGGAGTATCAGACCACTGCAAATCTACCAAGACCTGGCCGTCCCTCTAAACTTTCAGCTCATACAAGGAGAAGACTGATCAGAGATGCAGCCAAGAGGCCCATGATCACTCTGGATGAACTGCAGAGATCTACAGCTGAGGTGGGAGACATGGGACAACAATCAGTCGTATATTGCACAAATCTGGCCTTTATGGAAGAGTGGCAAGAAGAAAGCCATTTCTTAAAGATATCCATAAAAAGTGTTGTTTAAAGTTTGCCACAAGCCACCTGGGAGACACACCAAACATGTGGAAGAAGGTGCTCTGGTCAGATGAAACCAAAATTGAACTTTTTGGCAACAATGCAAAACGTTATGTTTGGCTTAAAAGCAACACAGCTCATCACCCTGAACACACCATCCCCACTGTCAAACATGGTGGTGGCAGCATCATGATTTGGGCCTGCTTTTCTTCAGCCGGGACAGGGAAGATGGTTAAAATTGATGGGAAGATGGATGGAGCGAAATACAGGACCATTCTGGAAGAAAACCTGATGGAGTCTGCAAAAGACCTGAGACTGGGACAGAGATTTGTCTTCCAACAAGACAATGATCCAAAACATAAAGCAAAATCTACAATGGAATGGTTCAAAAATAAACATATCCAGGTGTTAGAATGGCCAAGTCAAAGTCCAGACCTGAATCCAATCGAGAATCTGTGGAAAGAACTGAAAACTGCTGTTCACAAATGCTCTCCATCCAACCTCACTGAGCTCGAGCTGTTTTGCAAGGAGGAATGGGAAAATATTTCAGTCTCTCGATGCGCAAAACTGATAGAGGCATACCCCAAGCGACTTACAGCTGTAATCGCAGCAAAAGGTGGCGCTACAAAGTATTAACTTAAGTATTAACTTAAGGGGGCTGAATCATTTTGCACGCCCAATTTTTCAGTTTTTGATTTGTTAAAAAAGTTTGAAATATCCAATAAATGTCGTTCCACTTCATGATTGTGTCCCACCTGTTGTTGATTCTTCACAAAAAAATACAGTCTTATATCTTTATGTTTGAAGCCTGAAATGTGGCAAAAGGTCGCAAAGTTCAAGGAATACTTTCGCAAGGCACTGTATTTGTAATCATTCAGAACTGGGGAGTTTTTCAGCCAAGGACAGGCAAAATCATTGAGGAAAACCTGGTTCAGACAAGACACTGGGAGATTAATTCACCTTTCAGCAGGACAATAACCTAAAACACAAGGCCAAATCTACACTGGAGTTGCTTACCATGAAGACATGGAGTGGCCGAGTTAGAGTTTTGACTGAAATCTCCTTGAAAATCTATGTCAAGACCTGAAACTGTTTGTCTAGCAATGAGCAAATTGGCAAATGTTGCACAATCCAGTTGTGGAAAGCTCTTAGAGACTTACCCAGAAAGACTCACAACTATAATTGCTGCCAAATGTGCTTCAACAAACTATTTACTCAGGGGTGTGAATACTTATGTAAATGAGATATTTCTGTATTTAATTTTCAATATATGTGCAAACATTTCTAAAAACGTGTTTTCCCTTTGTCATTATGGGGTATTTTTAAAATAATTTGTCAGCCATAGTCATTTCACGTCTCGCAAGACGCATGTGTCTCTCTGCAACTTAATTGGTGGCTCGCTGCAATAATCTGAATGAATGTGTTGTGCAAGTTGATTTCCTCAGTCAGCTGAATGCACCGCTTAATTAGTTTATAGAACTGTGGTTACGTAAGTATCCTTCAATATCCACTATTAGCTGCTGGGACAAATGGAGTGGTAATATTCATGTGAATTTGGCTATAGCTTTTGAACAGTTGAAGCGATTTAGCGAACTGAACCACATTCCTGAATGCCAATACTTTCAGGAACGCGTCCATGTACGACGTACACAAACTGTGCAGGACTCGGTAGAAGGGAGGGTAGTGAATCTGTATGACTGGGGAAATGAATTGATTAAAGCATACTTCCTTCAAAAAGCATATACTTCCTTCAAAACTGAAATTTGACATTACCTGATTTGACTTATCTTTGTGCTATATCTTTCATTGAGATAATGGCAATAAGGCCCGATTCAAAAGATTACATAAATACTTTTTACACATTTGTTTCTGTGATAGTGTCCTACATTAGAGATTGAAACAGTTTGACCATCCATGCTAGTAGTATCTTAAGTATTGTGTCTGAATCAATTTAAAATCATGTATGAATCAGTTTAAAGTCGTGACCCCCCAACCCCCCTTATTAGTGATATGTCATCATGCAAAATTCATACCAACTGTATTTCTGCCTGCTTGAACACTGAATAGCTCAGATACTCCTGAAAACATGAAATGACCCCAGGAATCGATAGGACATCGCTCAGAGCTGTACAAAAACAATATAACATTCAAAATGGGTGAATCTTCTCTTTAATAGGGAGAGGTTATATTTGAAGTGTGTTTTACCTCAGGGTGAAGTTGGAGCTTCATAAACCCATGTCAAATGAGGTTTCTGCTAGTGAATGTGGTGACGGTTATGTGAGCAACAGGAAAGTAGTTGTCCATATGAAGTCTCAGTCTACACTACCTATTGGAATTTTCTCTCCTGCTTCTCATTATGTGTATGGGCCCCAGCATATGAGGACGCATAAATCAACTTAATTCAATCTGGCGGTTCCTACACTAACAAACCTCTCCCCTTCCTCTCTCCCCTGCAGTCTTCTGTCAGATCCCCTGTCTGAACGGCGGGCGCTGCATTGGCAGAGACCAGTGCTGGTGCCCAACAAACTCCACGGGGAAGTTCTGCCACCTCCCAGCCCCCCCCCCTGCCCGACCCACCCTCAGCAGGAAGGACGGCAGCCTGGCCGGACACAACTCGTCCTCCCACTCCATGTACACCCTGCCGCTGTCCAATCAACAAGGTGATCACCTAGCCGTCTGGCTGGCTGGATGGGACACAGGAACACAGTCTCTGGCCAGGTCTCCAGGACCTCCCCCAGCTAGGCGTCCTGTAGTCACACTGTGTCCTCCAGTTCTGCTGATTTTACTGCTATCTTTTATTCATCTGATTCATCATGCCCTCTCAACTGTGCTGGTTTTGTTTGAACTAACTCAGGTTTATTTGTTGACGTGCAACAGCCCAGTTAGTAACTCTGCTGAATTCTACCTTCCTGAACCAGCAGTGAAAGTCAGAATGGGTTCTCAGTAGAATATGTAATGGGGTGTTTTTTTGGAGTTCCCCATATTGTTCACACAGTGCTCCCTCTTATCAACAGAAGACCCTATAGTGAATTAGGAACAGAGCATGCCCTAACCATGAAGAGCCGCTAAAATAAGCAGCATTAAAGCAACATTCCCCTTTTGTCCTAGCTTCTCTTTGGCCCGCTGTAAGTAGAAGCAGAAGCTCTCTCTTCAGATTCTCACTTAGCTCCTTTGAATTCCATTCTCCATTTTTTCCCCAGCCCTTCCTGACTTTATAATGCTAATCTAATGACAGACCACATGTGTGGGTTGTTACATCACAGGGCAGGCATCTGCCTGTCTGTCTGACTGTGTCAAGAGAGTCACTACAAGGCCATGATAAAGTCATGTGCTCTCTCTCACTCTCTGTAGTATATCAAACACACGGCCTGTTTGTGGAGCTGTGATTTATGAAAGGGGAGAGTATGTCAGAATTCCTGGGAAATTCCTCGGCACATCCTGAATATGGATGTGCTCTGGTGTCACAAAGGAGAATGTCCTTAATATTCAACCTGTCTCAGGTCATAAACATATAATAATGGAATTCAACTTTTGTGTGTTTTAAGTGTCTTTTCGTTTGTGCTGTATCTCTGTTAAGACCTGACGTTTGGGAACACCCTTTGAGAAGCATCACTGCAAGGTCAGGTCCAGGACTGTTCATCATGCTCTTTCCCATGTCCAGACAGATTGGGCTCAATGTGTTTCTGCTGAATGTGGAAGTAGAGTGTTGCCTGACAGACTGTACTGTGCGCTCTGTGTCCTGTCCAGCCTCTCTACACCCATCCATGGTGAATGTCCACATCCAGCACCCCCATGAGGCTGAGGTGCAGATCCACCAAGTTGCCCGAGTCAAGCCTGGCCAGAGACCCCCCGCGGCTGAGGGGGCTCACTCTGTACAGCAGCGCTCCCAACCTGGCAATGGCATCGGCAATGGGCATGGGCACACCAGACCACACAACCGGCAGAACGGATACGTGGGGAGGTGCTTCCAAGAGACCGTTGATGGACAGGTATAGTACGGTCCGCTGAGTATGATGTTTTGAGTGGCACACTCTGAACACAGTGCATTATAGTTGATGATGATCTTAGCAGTCTTTTGGGGTGGAGACCAGGTTTGGCTTCCATGTGCCTTACCGTCCATCCGGCAGGGCAGCATTCATGTCTTCCCTCCTCTTTCTGTCTGATAGTAGGTGTCTGGGACAGGAAGTCTGTCTGTGGCTTTGAATTATTCTGCAGCCAGGATTTATAAGCTCTCAACACATTGATCATCTCGTGTTCCCCTCCCAACACCCACAGACGTGTTATGAGTTAGGCTTGAGAGGGTGAAATCCAAGTGAGAGGCTGAAATCCAACCCACGTCTCAAACACAGAGCGATCTCCTTCACATACACACACACACACACACACACAAACACACACACACACACACACACACACACACACACACACACACACACACACACACACACACACACACACACACACACACACACACACACACACACACACACACACACACACACACACACACACACACACTCTCTATCTCATCTCTCACACACACACACTCTCTATCTCATCTCTCACACATAGAGAGTAAAGAGCAGTGGTGGTGGTTGGAGGAACCCATGGAGGTAGAAATCTGAGGAACGGCTCATTGGAACGGCTCGAATGGAATATGTGGAAAGGTATCAAACACATGGAAACCATGGAAACCATGTGTTTACGATACCGTTCCATTCCAGCCGTTCCAATGAGCCGTTCCTCAGATTTCTACCTCCACTGGTAACGAGAGCTCCTCATCGTAGGTTCTGTACAGGCAGCATCTGTTGGCTTGGCTGTGAGAGATGCTGTTATTCCCCCTGCCTCCTGTTTCCAACTCTTAACAGTAGTGTCCTCTGTAGAGCTGCTGCCAGCCCAGTGCTATGTGTTATCAGCTACTTGACACGCAGAGCAGAGAAAGGGTATGTTTGTGTTGGAAGGGATCTTTCATTGTCCATGCCATTTTGAAAATAACCTACAGTCAGATTCATGCCACTCATTGGTCCTCCCCCCAAAAAAGAAGATCTCTGTTTGGGCTTGACTGACTTTACCAATTAGGTGTTCCATAGCAATGTGTCCTTAACTCTTTTCCCAACGCTCCATGAGGCACCATTTGTCATGCAGAATTCAGTGATGTTTGATAATAATCTCTCCACAATTAGCCAAGTTCCTTAACGAGCCAAGCCAAGAGCAGCAGTAGAGCTATTCCTGGTTCAGCCTGTTTATGTCCTCTGCTGCGGCCTAACCAATCTCAGATGTGTTCAGTTCAGCTCACTCTGTCCTCATTCAGATGAGAAGACTCACAAACTGCTAAACACCCACACATAAACACACACACACACACACACACACACACACACACACACACACACACACACACACACACACACACACACACACACACACACACACACACAGTCCAATTAAAACACCCACCCACACACACACACACACACACACACACACACACACACACACACACACACACACACACACACACATACAGTATATAAAGTACAGTTAAACAACATGATGTCAGAGTGGAAAAAGGGAAGGTGTCGGTGATGTGTCCTGTGTTGTGTGAGTGTGTTGAGATGTGTGTGTGTGTTGTCATTGCAGTGTGGGAAGCCTCTTCCGGGCCTGACCAAACAGGATGACTGCTGTGGAAGTGTGGGTGCCTCATGGGGCCTGAACAAGTGCACAGAGTGTCCAACCAAACCAGGTGAGTCCCCTTTACCCTCACATCCTGAACACACTAAACCAGTGAACCTAGATCCTCCCGGGCTATTCCTTCTGTTATGTTATGATGTGTTCATTTGGCTAAACAATGTGTTTTACGTCAATCGTGAACCCAATCTATCTCTGAAATGAACCGTCAATCCCTTTAACAGTGGGGTGATAATTCAGGATGATTACTGAGTTTTGTATCCTAGATTAGAAGGATCGTGCCTCAACTTTTGGCATCACTTGTCGTCTCATTGTAAAATGTAGTTGTTTTCGCTTCTAAAAACAAAACAATGCACCAAATGAAACACATTTAGCATGACTAACAGAGACTGGCAGGAGTGCCACCCAGCCTGCCGTCAGGCAGAGAGAGAGGCCAGCTCTGCCTCTACTATAGCTAACAGAAGAAAAATGGACAGCCATGGTTCCTGACCAGAGCTGCCTGTGCTACTGCTGTGATGGTTTTGAGAAGCAGCCGTGTGCCTGTTGGGTGGTTCTTCCCCTCTTTCTGTGTGTGGAGGCAGCAGACTCTCAGTCAAGTTGTTGGCAGCGTTTCTTCATTATGTTTTAAATAGAGGAGCGCTCCGGGCCCCTGATGACCCCCACCCAAGGGCCTCCAGGCCCTACTGAAGCTCCCCACGAGGGTTGTTTGGTGGTTAGGAGGGACGGTCCCCACCCTGCTCTTCTCTGTTAATCCTATCAGGAAGAGGCCTGGCTGCGGTAGATGTCAATAGCCTGTCACAGGGTGCTGTCATAGCCCCTTCCCTGTGAAGTGTCTGTCTGCCGGAGCTCTAATCACAAGCAGACATCATCTCATCTAAGGTCCATTCATCATAGACGAACATCTATTTTTCTCTTCTCTCTGTGCCAGAATCTCTCTCTCTCTCTCACTATCTCTTTCTTTCTTTCTCTATCTTATTCTCTCTCTCTTTCTCTCTCTCACTCTCTCTATCTCTTTCTTTCTCTCTCCCACACCAGCATCTCGTTTGACTCACAGATGTTTTCCTCTCCTCCGTCCTTTGAAGTGGGGAGAAACAGAACTATCCCTCCATTCTCTCATTGTGTAGTTGTTTCGGGGCAGCTTGGGCCTTGGTCCCGGGTCACACGCAGAGTCGCTGGAGATGAGAGAATGAAAGACAAAAGAGGAAAAGATGAAGCCACATACTGTATGTCCCATGCTGATTGGTGCATACTTTGAAGGACTTTATAGGGAATACTTGGCATTCCTTTCCAGTCTTATGGTTCCCTGTATACAAATATGGCCAGAACCCGCTTTAGCTGGCTTCATTATACTTTGTGTACTATGTAGTAACTTAAACAAGTGGACACGCGCTAATGAAGAGTAATCATTTTGTCATCCCGTACATCTGTCTTGGACTGCTCCCAGCCAGGTCAGTTGATGGCTTGATGACAAGTATCTGGAAACTAGTCATTTACCTCAATGAGAGAGGCTTGTGTCTCTCCTCTCCGAGCTTGTGATGCTGAGGTCATAATGCCCAGCTTGTTTTTGGGTGTGACTCACGCAACACCCGTCAGTTTATTATTGTTTGTAAAACATACAGGCCATTGAAAACAAGTGTCACAGCAACAGGAGCCTCTTAACAACATATTTTGTAGACACTGAGAACTATGTCGCTTAGCTGTTTAAGAACTAGTGTTGAATGTGCTTCCATTAAGGAATGCTAAATCCAGACCTACTGTTTCCTGGAACCTTTTAACGTCTCCTCTGGTCAGATCCAAGTGCCAGGATGTCTCGTTCTCTGTTGCCTATCTTGGCTTCAGTCCTGACTGTGATCTCCACACCATTCCCACGTTATTCTCCTATAGTTCTCCCTCTATCCAATGGGAGGGAATCACTGAACTCTCTGACTGATTCAGTGAAAGACATCAATCCAAGACACTGCCAGACTACTCTGTTGTTTTAGGCAGATACAGTATTATTATTGTTATATGGAGTGGAGGAAGCCGCAGTGCGGTGGGGAAACCAACGGGTGTGTGTTTTTGGGAGGGAGGGAAGTTGACGTAATGGAGGTAATGACAGTGACACTGTGGAAGCCCCAGCACCAGCCCCGTTCAGCCCTTTAGGATCGAATGCACTATAAATCCACATGCTGCACATTTCAGTGAGTAATGAACTCCAGATAAAATAAGACCCTGGTCCATCTCTCCTCTCTCTCTCTCTCTGGTTCGTATGTCCATCTCTCCTCTCTCTCTCTGGTTCATATGTCCATCTCTCCTCTCTCTCTGGTTCATATGTCCATCTCTCCTCTCTCTCTCTGGTTCATATGTCCATCTCTCCTCTCTCTCTCTGGTTCATATGTCCATCTCTCCTCTCTCTCTCTGGTTCATATGTCCAACTCTCCTCTCTCTCTGGTTCATATGAGGCTGAGGCTGAGAGAGAGAGAGAGAGAGAGAGAGAGAGAGAGAGAGAGAGAGAGAGAGAGAGAGAGAGAGACCACAAGAAAAAGTCAACCAGTGTATGCTTATTTATTTTCCCTTTTGTACTTTAACCGTTTGTACATCGTTACAACACTGTATATATACATGATATGACATTTGTAATGTCTTTATTCTTTTGGAACTTCTGTATGTGTAATGTTTACTGTTAATTTTTATTGTTTATTTCACTTTTGTATATTATCTACTTCACTTGCTTTGGAAATGTTAACATATGTTTCCCATGCCAATAAAGCCCCTTGAATTGAATTGAATTGAGAGAAAACAGTGCCAGACCTTATTTAAATTTCAGGCTTATGGCTGAAATGTTGAAGTGTGTCCTCTGACAGGAGAGGAGATGTAAGCAATTAGAGCTGCTTGTCCCCCTAGACTGCAAGATGACACCTGATTGGATGAGGCAAGGCCAATGTGGGGTATGGAGTTGATTGACAGCTAATTTGCTTTCAAAGTACAGTATATTGGGAAACGTACCCAATAAAGTGAATCCAGCTATTTGTAGATACAGTAGATCAGAACAATGATAGGTAGATCAGTGTCATTCAGACTGTTTGTTAGGGTTTTCTGCATTGAGGATCACTTTTAAGTGAAAGGTTAATGTGAAAACTGATCTGAGGTACTTTAGAAGAAAAAGTGTGACTGTCTCTGCCCTGAGTGTGACCCTATGAACTGGTGCGAGAGTGGCATGGCTGTTTCTGACTTTAAATGGAGTAGCTGGCCACCCATAGTGGCCATCTGTACCAGTGTGATCCATGGCTTATTCAATTCCATAAAGCATGGCTCCGGCCGTCTCCCTATCTGTCATTCCAGGAAGTCTTCCCTCCAAGTGACTCTCCCACTCCGGGTTGCTTCCCAGGGAGCAGGAACAGAGTTCCCCGGGGCCAACATAAATCACAGACACACCCACAGGAGCCCTGGCCTCTGGCCCTGGAGCCACTACCTCCCCAGGCCACCGAGGTCACAGCATGATGTCACAGCATGATGATGTCAGCCCTCTGCCCCTCCTTCCTCAACCCCGACCACACCAGCAGGCCCGCCCCATACTGAGGGAGCAACCTCCCTCTGACTCTACTATCTCTCTCTCATAGGAATGTTATTCCTGAGCATCATATTAATCAAATAAGATGAGAAGGAGGAGAAGAAGGCCCTGTTCCAAATCACCCTACATGAGATCATCCCTTCCAGTCCCATGGAGAACTATTGAATCTGCCCATTTAAGACCAAAGCGTGTGCCTAGTACTTTTTATTAGCAGTGATCAAACACTGAACACTTGTTAATGACCAACATCCAAACCCAGTGATGGGGCGACTTGTTCAGAACAACACAGACAGAGCTGAACATGTGCTGTAGTCCGTGCCAAGGTTCCAGGCTGCTCTCTCTCTCTGCCACTGCAGCCTCTCTCACATGGTGATTAGACAGAGACGTTGCCATCCTTTGACAGGTTCTGATTCGCTCTGTGTTGATTTAGCTTAATGCCGGGTACAAACAGTGTGATGGAATCTATTAGCTAGACAGCAGTGTGGCTAATGGGGGCTGACTGGGCCTGACTGCGAGCAGGAATACATCCCAATACAGACATACAGTATCTATCTATCTGGCCCGGAGAGGACTGCTAAGTCCAAGGCACCGTGCCAGTGAGTTGGAGGCACATGGAAATGAAATCCCTGTTGCACGGCTGGATATGATACATGTTTAGCCTGTTCATCATGGGGTATGGACTGTACCATTTCATCTCTTGGCCTCGCCCCCAGTGGTAAATATTTCATGTCAAGTGGCGGCAGTGGGAGATTATGGGAGAATGTGTGTCTATTTAAATGGGAGGTCACAGCCACACCGCTGTGGGTGTCGTAAAGAAGGGAGGACAGAACAATATAAAAAAAACTGTCAAACTACAAACAGATGCAAAAAGCATCAAATTATGTTAAAAACTGAGATAAATATAATGTTTTTGAAGAAGGATTTAGCCAAGCCGAACACGAGGGAGAGGCACTTTGTGACATCTCATGATGTGAAAAGGCCTTTATAAATACAGTTGATTTCATTTGATGAAATAAAGGCCTTGATCGGACCAGCTGCATTGTCTTTATACAATGTCTGTCAAAACATGGTAATTGTCTGTGCCTATGAACACGCAGCTGCGAATGTCATTTACCCAATATCAAACTCCAAGCTGCTATAGTGGAGCTTTTTAAGAAAGATAATGTTAGCTTTGCATGAGTGTGTGGTGTCTGAGGCTGATCTCATCATGGGGATGTTGATGTTAGGTCCATGTGGCTGTCTCGTCTCATCTGATGCCCCAGCGCTTGACTGGCTGGCAGCTGGGGCTTATTTACAGGGCTCGTGATATGGGCCGTGCCAGAATGGCAAACTTGGCTTGTGTCAATGAGACGTTCTGCTTTGAAAGCAAATGACTTCCCCTTAGCTGTTTTCTGTAATCAGTCGTTGGCCTGGAGGCCAGAGGGACATGGGTTCTTTCTCATCTTCATCTCAAAGGGGATGAAACAACTCCTTGTGATTAAAGGATTGTGTTGGGTTTACCCCTCCATGGCACCAGTTTGTCCCAAGGCCGTCTGTTCTCAGTAAGCAAGTCGCTTAAAGGGTTTTAAAGGTTCTTGGCACTCATGTCTGCTGTGTTCCTACAGAATGGCTAACTTTGGAATGGATAGAGATGATTGTCTCCCCTCCTCCTGTGACTCACATCCATTCCCCCTCTCTGGTCTACTACTTCTTCTCAGGTTCTCCAGCTAGGCTCCTGAATAAGCCTGGGAGTAGGGGGTGACTCAGGGCAGGCCCCATGGAGGAGCAGTATATTGGGGTTGAGGCAGTACAGTACATTGTGGGTTCAGTACCGTGCTCTCAGCCTGTGATGGATGTGCCTGGCACTCGTACGTCTAAGCAGGCGAATAGAAGCCTCCCTCAGGCCAGGTGGTCCACATAATGATTGCACTAAATTACCAATTAAAGATTTCTGTCAAGCAGAACCCATTTGACTAGATGCGCTCCTTTCCCTTCAGACTCCTTCCCTCTCGCTCTTTTCTTACCTTCACTCCCCTTTTGCCTATCCTCCTCTCTCATTCCCTCTGTAAACACCCACATCTCAAAAGGCCTATTTCGAAGACCGTGCTGAGTTAGCTTTGACTCCTGTTTTAGAGTAGGCTCTCAAAAGAAAGTGATGCCACCTATTAAGAACTGTTATATGAGGCTTCAACTGTTGACAAGCAAATATTGCTGGATGGTTGCAAATAAAATGCCTGACACAATTTAGAGATGACTGGTGAAGTACAACAAATCAGTCAAGGGTGATAAAGTCTTTTGGTAAAGTGCAATGAATGAATGGAGGGGAACAAGTGAGGCCAACAGTCTGTGTCCCTGTACTTCCTCTTTGTAAAGCACAATGAAGATGGGCCAGTCTGGTCTCTCTGTCCCAGCATCCATGTAACCAAGGGGAACACTAATGATGCAGCGAGGTCACTCTTGCGTTTCACTGCATTGGGATCTGTGACAATGAACATTGTCTGGGTCAGCATGACGGCATGGCACATCCATTCCACAGTGGCATTCTACCCACAGTAGGTTACAAAACATCCTGAACTAGCATATATCCTAGATACATAGCTTCCAGTACATTTCACTCTTTGGGTTTTCTGTCCATTGCACTGGCCTAAAACTCGTTTTCCCTTGTAAGGAGGCCTGCGCCCTGCCAGGCATCCCTTGGCATGTGCCCCTGCAGTCAATCAGGGCAGACTGATCCTGTTCTCATGGGGGTTCACACCCGCCTCGCCCACCGTCCTGTCACAACAGCTCATTACCCAGAGACCTCTCTGGGGATTCCAGGGGTGCAGGGCGGGACCGGAACAGCCGCTTCGCTTTGACACGATTATCCCCGACCCTGACCCTGCAGGGGAGCTCCCGTCTGGTCTGATCCACTTCTGATCTGCTGTGTCAACCTGCAGATACTGCAGCCTTACTGCCTCCTTCAGTGATCACTGAGTCACGTCATGACCAACAGTATGAACTCATACTGTTACACTCTCACAACCACTCAGAACACAGATGGGAAAACACCATAAATAAGACAGATTGATGGCACATTCCAGGTAGACTACAAGATCTCCCCCTATTTTTTCTCCTCCCTGCGATATTGATAGCCTGTTGATGAACTGAGGTTCACCAGTACCACAAACGGAGACAACTTTGGCAGCTGGATCTGGAATCAGAATTCCAGAATTCCAGAATAAATTTTTTCCAATTAACAGCTTGTCGCCTGTGTAGGAAGGAAAAGGAAAATAAATGACTGGGGGTTCCCAAACAAACAGAGGAGAAGGAAGGCTGACTACAGGGTCAGCTTTACATCAGTGCTACACTGAGTAAAGGGCAGATGTGCTGCTGTGGCTGAGGGGATGTCGGACCTATTTGCACTGCCCTGGTGTCTAGATTGATGGGTTGTATGAGAGAGGCTCTTATCAGGTCCTGTTGACCCACCATCTGCTTACCTGCCAGACGGCCTGCGACACCACTGTCTGCCATGCGGTCTGCGACACCACTATCTGCCAGGCGGCCTGCGACACCACTATCTAGCAAGCGGCCTGCGACACCACTATCTGCCAAGCGGCCTGCGACACCACTGTCTGCCAGGCGGCCTGCGACACCACTGTCTGCCAGGCGGCCTGCGATACCACTGTCTGTCACTCCCAGGCCTACAGATCAACACCCTGCAATCTGCTGCAGCGTTGCCTGAAGATAAACTTCCCATCAGAGCCCACTCGGCCGGAGAAGAGCCTGGAGGGAAGAGAAAATGTTTTCATTGGTACTGTTGGCGAAATTCCTGCTGTGCTCCAAATGACGTTATAGATACTGTGTAAGAGCAAAGTAATTTAAGGTACTTATGGAGCTCACATGTAGTGTGCCATACTGTGTGCATATTGCAAGCTATTAATGAGTGTGTGTGTGTGCATACACTACCAGTCAAAAGTTTTACAACACCTACTCATTCAAGGGTTTTTCTTTATTTTTACCATTTTCTACATTGTAGAATAATAGTGAGGACATCAAAACTTTGAAAAAACGCATATGGAATCATGCAGTAACCAAAAAAGAGTTAAACAAATCAAAATATATTTTATATTTGAGATTCTTCAAATAGCCACCCTTTGCCTCGATGACAGCTTTGCACACTCTTGGCATTATCTCAACCAGCTTCACCTGGAATGCTTTTCCAACAGTCTTGAAGGAGTTCCCACATATGCTGAGCACTTGTTGGCTGCTTTTCCTTCACTCTGTGGTCCAGCATTCTCTCAACCAGTTTCATGGGGTAGTCACCTGGAATCCATTTCAATTAACAGTGTGCCTTCTTAAAAGTTCATTTGTGGATTTTTTTTCCTTCTTAATGCATTTGAGCCAATCAGTTGTGTTGTGACACGGTGGGGGGTATACAGAAGATAATCCTATTTGGTAAAATGCCAAGTCCATGTTATGGCAAGATCAGCTCAAATAAGCAAAGAAAAACGACAGTCCATCATTACTTTAAGACATGAAGGTCAGTCAATACGGAACATTTCCAGAACTTTCTTCAAGTGCAGTCGCAAAAACCATCAAGTGCCTTGATGAAACTGGCTCTCATGAGGACCGCCACAGGAATGGAAGACCCAGAGTTACCTCTGCTGCAGAGGATAGGTTCATTGGCGTTACCAGCCTCAGAAATTTCACCCCAAATAAATGCTTTACAGAGTTCAAGTAACAGACACATCTCAACATCAACTGTTCAGAGGAGACTGTGTGAATCAGGCTTTCATGGTCGAATTGCTGCAAAGAAACCACTACTAAAAGACACCAATAAGAAGAAGAGACTTGCTTGGGCCAAGAAACACGAGCAATGGACATTAGACTGGTGGAAATTTGTATATTGGTCTGGAGTCCAAATTGGAGATTTTTGGTTCCAACTGCTGTGTCTTTGTGAGACGCGGTGTGGGTGAACAGATGATCTCCGCATGTCTGTGATTTATTTAGAATTCAATTCACACTTAACCAGCATGGCTACCACAGCATTCCACAGCGATAGCGATACGCCATCACATCTGGTTTGGGCTTAGTGGGACTATCATTTGTTTTTCAACAGGACAATGACCCATAACACCTCTAGGCTGTGTAAGGGCTACTTTACCAAGAAGGACTGATGGAGTGCTGCATCAGATGACCTGGCCTCCACAATCTCCTGACCTCAACCCAAATGATATGGTTGGGATGAGTTGGACCACAGAGTGAAAGAAAAGCAGCCAACAAGTGCTCAGCATATGTGGGAAACTCCTTCAAGACTGTTGGAAAAGCATTCCAGGTGAAGCTGGTTGAGAGAATACCAAGAGTGTGCAAAGCTGTCATCAAGGCAAAAGGTGGCTATTTGAAGAATCTCCAATATAAAATATATTTTGATTTGTTTAACCTTTCTAGCACAGGGGAACCCCTCGACAACATTCCGCTGAGCAGGCAGCGAGTGGAATTCAAAAATCTTTTTTAAAAATATGTAACTTTCACACATTAACAAGTCCAATACAGCAAATGAAAGATTTGGATCTTGTTAATCTACCCATTGTGTCCGATTTCAAAAATGCTTTACAGCTAAAGCACAACAAACGATTATGTTAGGTCAGAGCCAAGTCACAAAAACACACAGCCATTTTTCCAGCCAAAGATAGGAGTCACAAAAACCAGAAATATAGATCAAATTAATCACTAACCTTTGATGATCTTCATCAGATGACACTCATAGGACATCATGTTACATAATACATGTATGTTTTGTTCGATAATGTGCATATTTATATCCCAAAATCTCAGTTTACATTGGCGCCTTACGTGCAGTAATGTTTTGATTCCAAAACATCCGGTGATTTTTGCAGAAATACTCATAATAAACATTGATAAAAGATACTAGTGTTATTCACAGAATTAAAAGATAGACTTCTCCTTAATGCAACCGCTGTGTCAGATTTGGTTTTTTTATTACTAAAAAAGCATAATCTGAGAATGGCGCTCAGAACCCAAAACAGCCAGAGTAATAGCCGCCATTTTGGAATCAACAAAGTTAGAAACAACACCATAAATATTCACTTACCTTTGATGGTCTTCATCAGAAGACACTCCCAGGAATCCCAGTTCGACAATAAATGACTGATTTGTTCCGTAAAGTCCGCCATTTATGTCCAAATAGCCACTTGTTGTTAGTGTGTTCAGCACAGTAATCCATCTTCATGAGGTGCGAGCATTTCATCCAGACAATAAACTCAAAAAGTTCCGTTACAGTCTTTTAGAAACATGTCAAACTATGTATGGAATCAATCGTTAGGATGTTTTTAACATAAAACATCAATAATGTTTCACCTGGAGAATTCCTGTCTTCAGAAAAAGCACTGGAACGCGAGGTAACTCTGTCGGGGGCGCGCGTCATGAGACCGAGGCTCTCTGCCAGACCACTGACTCAAACAGGTCTCATGAGCCTCTCCTTTATAGTAGAATCCTCATTCAACTTTCAAAAGACAGTTGACATCTAGTGGAAGCCCTAGGAAGTGCAACCCCATCCATATCTCAATGTGTACTCGGTAGGCAAAGCTTTAAAAAACTACAACCCTCAGATGTCCCACTTCCTGGATGGATTTTTCTCAAGTTTTCGCCTGCCATATGAGTTCTGTTATACTCACAGACATCATTCAAACAGTTTAAAAAACGTCAGAGTGTTTTCTATCCAATACTAATAATAATATGCATATATTAGCATCTGGGACAGAGTAGGAGGCAGTTCACTCGGGGCACGCTATTCATCCAAAAGGGGAAATGCTGCCCCCTATCCCAAAAAGGTTAACACTTTTTTGGTTACGACATGATTCCATATGTGTTATTTTATAGTTTTGATGTCTACACTATTATTGTACAATGTAGAAAATAGTAAAAATAAAGAAAAACCCTTCAATGAGTAGGTGTTCTAAAACTTTTGAACGGTAGTGTATATGCTGAAAATTAGATCAAATGTACTTATGAGATATCAACATTCTTTTGAAGGCTTGTCAATTGTGTGGTTCCGCTCACAATCTGATGAACTAGAAAAGCTAAGAATGGTCTGGAAGTCACATGAAAAACATTCTCTGCTCTTCCGCTGGATGTAAAGGGAGTGAATACACTACTGTCCCATTATGTTGAAATGAAAAATCCACCCTAGCCAGACACTACTAAATCATGAAGAGGACCGTTATCCTTTCAACATGTGTCTGATGGTATTCTAGGAGACTCTTCTCCTGCGTCTCCTCTTTCACCTTTCCATAACTGTGAAATCTGTGACTAATCACTTTGATTCTGTCCAGCAATCGGCTCTGATTACCCCCTACCTTCCCCACAAGTGAAGCCTCAGTCCTGGCCATCTGATATTGAGAATAGCCTCCTTCCCCGGTCCCAACAACTAATTGAGCATGGGAACTGGGTGCCGAATGAATAATGACATCATGTTTTCAGGCCTCTGTCAGCAAGTGTATGGCCACGCCGGGGGCATGAACGAACACAGAGCGTTATTTACAACAACGCTTCTGTGAACCTCTAAAGTACCTCGCTGAAGGACATGCTGCATGAGGAGATTGTTATTGTTATAGTAGAACAAGCAAGAAAAAATATGCGCAGCATCCTCGTAAGAACCCCAGTAAATCTACATTCCTCATCATTCCTGGCGTATACACATGAAGCATTAGTCTGGTGTTTAAGTGGATTTTCGCCGTGGTTGGTGACACAGGTCATGGCTGTGGCATGTGTTTTCTCGAAACAATTTATGATATACAGGCTCTCTTTCACTGTGTATGTGTCCCCAGGGCTGTGGACCTCTGGGTAATATGATTAAAAATGACGTGCGGTGTTGATGATTGTGCGTGATGGCAGTGCTGTCGTATAACTGTAGTTAATGGGGATTCATTTACATGGCAGCATTGTGGTGTCCCGCAGGGCCCAGCTGTGGGTCCCCGTCTCATTTCTCCCCCTGCCAAGCTCAGCACATCTGTAACTTATATGCTCCCATGCTACACATGAACCATCTCCCTCCCTCCCTCCCTCCCTCCCTCCCTCCCTCCCTCCCTCCCTCCCTCCCTCCCTCCCTCCCTCCCTCCCTCCCTCCCTCCCTCTGTGTCATATGGATGCAATGTTTTTTAAAGTAGACAAGCAGTGTGATAATTTCTCTTTCTCTAATCAGTGCTCTCACTCATCACCTTCTTTCTTTTCCTTTTCCCGCAGCGTATGCAGTGATTGCGAACGGACAAGTGGAATGCCCTAAGGGTTACAAAAGGATGAACTTGACTCATTGTCAAGGTAAGGGGAATGAAAGATGTCTTGTTGTTTGATTGTGTTTAGTAATACCAATAGTGCCTGAAGAACTGTCATAATTTTTTTTCTTATAGATCAAATCAAATCAAAGTGTATTTGTCATGTGCGCCGAATACAACAGGTGTAGAACTTACAGTGAAACGCTTACTTACAGGCTCTAACCAATGGTGCTGGGGGAAAAAGGGTATATGTGTGTGTAGATAAGTAAAGAAATAAAACAACAGTCAAAAAAGACATGTGAAAAAAGAGTAGCAAGGCTATATACAGATACCTGTTAGTCAGGCCTATTGAAGTAGTATGTACATGAAGGTATTGTTAAAGTGACTATGCATATATGATGAACAGAGAGTAGCAGAAGCAATGAACAGAGAGCAGAGAGCAGATTGTATTCTAACAACATGTCTGCATTGAATTCAAATGACCCAAGTCAACCCCCATACATGCATTGTGTTGCAGCCACACTCCACCACACCCTATTCTCAAAACGTTATGTCTGTATTGTGATAAGAACAGTTTTACAGTGACTGCCCATACATGACCATGCTTAACAAACCCCCAGGGCCTGTATAAAAGTATTCCTGTCTATATGTCTAGCCCACTGGGAACAGGGTCATGGGTACAACAAGCTGTGGCCTGGGTCAGAGTTCAGCTGCCCTAATATGCCCCAGGAGGGAGTGGCGTTTTTAATTGCTCTGTGGAGGTCTGTATGGACCTATATAGCCAAAGCCTTTTGTTAAACTTCTGTTACAGTTTGTTCTCAACACTCCCACTCAATCTGTCAGCGGGGGATAGACGGCGTGACTTCCAGCTCACCCATCCATCTGTGTGTGAAAACAAACTGTGTCCGTCCGTCCCTGAATGTGTTGGATGCCTCCCTCCTCACTGCCTTTTAGTGGGCCCTGTCAGCCTGCTGACGGCTATAGAAGAGATATCCTCCCACAACGTACATCCACTGGATGCTGTAGATACTGTAGACCAGTGTTTCACAACTCCTTTCCTCCAGTACCCCCAACAGTACATATTTTGTTGTGGCCCCGGACAACCACACCTGATTTTACTTGTCAACTAATCATCAAGCCCTTGACAAGTTGAATCAGGTGTTTTTGTCCGGGGCTACAGCAAACAAATTGTACTATTGGGGGAACTGGAGGACCAGAGTTGTGAAACACTGCTGTAGACAACCACAAAGAGGGAGAGAATCACATATAAGATGGTTAAATCATATTGGAATTCAAAGATCAATAGGTCTATTTTGGCCTGAAGATATATGCATTACCTCATACATCAGTGATTTCTGGATGTTTCTTGTGCTATTCTCCAAATATAGTTTCTGTCAGTGCTAAGGACTATCAGTTAGATTTATGACCAGCTCTTCCACTCCCAACTTCCAAAGACTTGATTTATGTTTTTTTAATCTGGATGACATTGCACACTTAATCTTATGGAGTGTACCATCATCAACAGATCATTTTAGATGTTATAATGGTTTGAAATGCACATCGCAGACAAAACAAAATACACACAATGTAAAACAAGAAGATTCGTTTTATTTTATTAGATTGGTCATAATCAACAGTAAATTTCAACAATTTTTCTGAGTTGCATGGCAACTACTGTAGTAGAGTGTATTGTGGATACTGTGGGTGTTTCTTCTCTGTGGTGATGGAGTTATTAATATGCTAAATTATTTTGCATTCCTCGTATTTATATAAAAAAAAGCGGTGGACAAAGACACTTTTTATGCTGTCCAAAAGAGTGTCAAGAGTTGCCAGTAAAGTAATTTATCTGACTTTAATTC
This sequence comes from Oncorhynchus kisutch, assembly GCF_002021735.2. NCBI lineage: Eukaryota > Metazoa > Chordata > Actinopteri > Salmoniformes > Salmonidae > Oncorhynchus > Oncorhynchus kisutch. The sequence goes on from NC_034187.2 coordinate 28,340,588, forward strand.
AGCTGGCTTTTTCTGATCACTTCAAGATGTTCTCCCCTCACAGTCCCTCATTTTTGGAGGCTGAAAAACCAAACTGACAGATATTCACAATATTTACTGGCCAGCTTCAAAGTCTTGTTCCAATTCAGCTGGAGCTCCATTCCACAAAATTATTTTATTTTACCCCTCAGAACAACTGCCAAGGAGGCAAAAAGCTGATTTTTCAGTGATTCTGTCATTATTATCAAACGGGTGTCCTCCTTGCCAAAGCGTGACTCCTCGCCTTGAGCTTCTTGCTCTGTATTTCAGAGTAGGAGAAAAAGTATTGTGTCTTACCCTGTGTCTGAGCACAGACGTGATTCACCCTGCTCTTTCTTTCTACCCCTGCTGCTGGGCTCGGTGGCGTACAGTGGGCATCGCGTAACAGATAAGATGTCCCCTCGGAAACACAAGCTGTTTTGTGACCTCCGGACAGGCCCTTATCTTTCAAACACTCCAGAGAAACTGGGTCAGCTGGAGTCACCATGAATATATATAGGGCTGCTTATGTAGTGGAACATCTATGGCCTCACTGCCATGTGAGTGGGGGGCTTAGGTCTCTATAGACAGCAGGTCATATTTTTAGTTAGCCTATATCGAGATGTTATTGTGAACGGATCAGCTTGTCGAAGCACCCTAACACAGGCGGGAAGTATAAAATGAACAGACCAGAGGCAGTGGTTGTGGTTCCTCTTGTATTGTTTACTAAACGGGTCTTCTTTCACCTGACAAAAATAACTCCCGTGCAGGGAACGTCCAACTCTGAAACAACTGCGTAACAAAAGAAATAAACATAAACTAAGCCATTGACCAAAAGGCCGTGGCCAAAAAAGCAAAACAAAAACAACAAACGGCTACTCCTGTCTTTAGACTATCATCTACTCATAATAGTTACAAGATGAACACTCCTCTCTACCTATAGCCTGCCTTGGTTAACAGAGAGACAAGGTGCCCTGTACACAGACGCTTTCTCTGAGGTAGGAAAAACCCATGTCCTCGCAGGTCTCCGTCTCTACTCCCAATCGTCCCCCAGCTCCTCTCCTGGCACACCGATATAGAGGAAGACACAAAGCAATTAGTGGGCCCAGCTGTGTACTAATTCGCTTTACACTGAGTACCTGTCCCCTGAGGATGGTGCTGTCGTGTCGTCTTCCTCCGGCTGGTCACTGAACTCTCACATTATGGATTGAGATTTGACAGCTGTTCCATCCAAGGACCGGTCAAGTTCTTACATGTATCTGAGAAGATTTGGAAAAGGAACACTTATTCTTCCCAAATCCTCAAATGGATGGGTTTTTCACTTCTTGACTTATGTTTAGTGTCTGACTCAAAACATTTAAACACCTCAGTCTTCACAGAGGACCCACCAGTCCCCACTCCAATAGTACTAGATATTTCCTTTACAATGACAGTAAATAATTATCCTGGTTGTTTATGTGAATCCTCTACAAGCTTATTTTGGCCCTGCCGTCATAAAGTGAGGAATGACGAGTCGGGTGAGTTCAGGGCCGGCAGGTTGTCAGTTTAAGCGCAGTCAGGGGACTCTTTGGGTGGACTCATCATTCCGCGTCATTACTACAATAACAATGGCGTCATGAGAAACCTGTCGGAAGGCTCTGATGGACGTCTATGTGTGTTCCATCTGTGCGTATATAATAACAATGTCTCTTGGAGAATGAGTGAGCGACCAACCATGAAGTCAGATAGGTGTTGAGATTAGTGCAGGTCATGACAGGCTGTCAGTTCCAATCTCTTACCCCCGACCAGACTGTACCACTAACACTAATCTGGAGTCAACCTGACCCTGGATTACAGACCCCATGTGATGAAGGAAGGCTGAGCCTAACATTAAACTTCAGCCTTCAGCTCTACATCCCTATAGCCCCTGTCGCCTCCACAAGCAGTGTTGTTGTCTCTCTGAGTGGGAGCTAGCAGAGTTCCGTTTCCCCAAGAGATATGGTTTGGTCAGAGCTCATAGTGTATAACCCCATGACATGAGTTGTCCATTGCGTCTTCTTTATGTGCCCCATGGCTCACCCAAACAGGAAACAATGTCCGCCCATTTGCTTACACTTGAGTCGGCCTGTTTACATCATTACTAACAGAGGGGCTTGGGGATAAGTCATGGGGAAGTCAGCTATTTATGACCTTAAACTTGTTCCCCTTTTAATCCCCCATACCACCAACACACATGCACGCACACAGGCACACGCACACACAGACACATATATAAATATATATATACACACACACACACACACACACACACACACACACACACACACACACACACACACACACACACACACACACACACACACACACACACACACACACACACACACACACACAGTGCATTCAGAAATTATTCAGACCCCTTGTCTTTTTCCAGTTTGTTACTTTACAGCTTTATTCTAAAATTGATTAAAACGTTTTTTTCCTTGTCAATCTACAGACAAATACCCCATAATGACTAAGCAAAATCAGGTTTTTATACATTTTTGCTAATTTGTAAAGAATTTAAAACTAAAATATCACATGTACATAAGTATTCAGAACCTTTACTCAGTACTTTGTTGAAGGACCTTTGGCAGCAATTACAGTCTCGAGTCTTCTACAAGCTTGGCACACCTGTATTTGGGGATTTTCTCCCATTATTCTCTGCAGATCCTCTTAAGCTCTGTCAGGTTGGATGGGTAGCGTCGATGCACAGCTATTTTCAGGTCTCTCCAGAGATGTTCGATCGGGTTCAAGTCCGGGCTCTGGCTGGGCCGCTCAAGGACATTCAGAGACTGGAGCCACTCCTGCGTTGTCTTAGCTGTATGCTTAGCGTCATTGTCCTGGTGGAAGGTGAACCTTGGCATTCAGGCCAAAGAGTTCAATCTTGGTTTCATCAGACAAGAAAATCTTGTTTCTCATGGTCTGAGAGTCTTTAGGTGTTTTTTGGCAAACTCCAACCGGGCTGTCATATGCCTTTTACTGAGAAGTGGCTTCCGTTCTACCATAAAGCCCTGATTGGTGGAGTGCTGCAGAGATGATTGTCCTTCTGGAAGATTATCCCATCTCCACAGAGGAATTCTGGAGCCATGTCAGAGTAACCATCTGATTCTTTGTTACCTCCCTGACCAAGGCCCTTCTCCCTCGATTGCTCAGTTTGGCCGGGTGGCCAGCTCTAGGAAGAGTCTTGGTGGTTCAAAACTTCTTCCATTTAAGAAGGATGGAGGCTACTGAGTTCTTGGGGACCTTCAATGCTGCAGAAATTGTTTCGTACCCTTCCCCAGATCTGTGCCCCAACACAATCCTGTCTAGGAGCTCTACGGACAATTCCTTCGACGTCATGGCTTTGTTTTTGCTCTGACATGCATTGTCAACTGTAGGACATTATATAGACAGGTGTGTGCCTTTCCAAATCATGTCCAATCAATTGAATTCACCACAAGTCGACTCCAATCAAGTTGTAGAAACATCTCAAGGATGATCAATGGAAACAGGATGCACCTGACCTCAATTTCCAGTCTCATAGCAAAGGGTCTGAATACTGATGTAAATATGTTTTTTCAGTTTTTTTATTTTTAATACATACAAATTTGTAAAACCCTGTTTTCAATTTGTCATTATGGGGTATTGTATGTAGATTGATGATTTATTTAATACATTTTAGAATAAGGCTGTAATGTAACAAAATGCGGAAAAGGTCAAGGGTTCTGAATACTTTCCAAATGCACTGTATATATACAGTACGCTGAGTGTATAATACATTAGGAGCACCTTCCTAATATTGAGTTGCACCCCCTTTTGCCCTCAGAACAGCCTCAATTTGTTGGGGCTTGGATTCTACAAGGTGTCGAAAGCGTTCCACAGGGATACTGGTCCATGTTGACTCCAATGCTTCCCACAGTTGTGTCAAGTTTTACTTTGGGTGGTGGACCCGTTCTTGAGAAACACAGGAAACTGTTGGGCATGAAAAAAACTGCAACGTTTGCAGTTCTTGACTAATTCAAAGGCACTTTAATATTTGTTCTTGCCCATTCACCCCCTGAATGGCACACATACACAATCCATGTCTCAATTGTCTCAATGCTCAATTTACTATAAAAGTGACCAAAAAAAACGCAATACATTATTTACCATTAATTTCTATTGATCACAAAATAATCTGAAACACAACCAAAACAAACAACAAATGCATCCAACAAGTTTGTAGAGTTACGAGCTTGATGTAATCATCGCGTGCTAGAAATATGAGGCCAAGTACTAAACTTTTGACTACTTTAATACACTTATAAGGAAATTTGTCCCAATAATTTTGCTCCCCTAAAATTGTCAAAAAGTGCTGTAATTTCTAAATGGATTAGAATACCCTAAAATTAAAGTTGACAGCCTGCACATTAACCTCATAGTTACTGCATCATTTCAAATCTAAAGTGCTGGAGTACAGCACCAAAACAACAAAAAATGTGTCACTGTCTCAATTATTTTGGAGCTGACTGTATATACAGTATATATAGAGAGAGAGGCCTGTACTCACATGATAGTTTGTTTTGCCTCCCATCACTCCCCAGACCCTGCCTGTTCCCTTATAAGCTCACTATTTCCACCAGCTAGCACACCAGCAAAACAAGAGCAGATACATTATTATTGGGAAAATTTGCCATGGCAGCTTGTCAGGTTCCAGTCGTCACGGCGATGGGAAAAGGCCTAATGATTTACTCTTTGTTTAACTCTGTGAAAAAACAAACCCTGCATGGTCCCAATGTGGTGGCATGACTAAGAGGCTGAGGCATGTGGTGCTCTTCTCCTGCCTCCTGCCTGGGCCACTAGCTACCTCCTCTGGCTGTCTGGGTGACTCAGGAGCACAGCTCTCTGCTGTTGAATGGACACATAAACAAACGCCACTCACCATCACGCTATCTTTCCTCCTTTCCGCACATGGTTGAGGGGGAAAAACACTCACTGCCTCCAGTATATTTCCTAACGTGAGCTTATAGGATGCATTGACCTTGGTCACAGTGTGGGAAATAAACTGTAGGAACAGGGATGCTAATCTAAGACATCTCTGCTCTGTTTCCAACTACCCTGGTCTTTCAGGAAAATAACCATCTCTATATCTCTCTCTCTGTTTTGTAAAGAAATATTTGATAAGATACCAAGAACAAATACAATAGAGCGTGTGTGTGTGTGTGTGTGTGTGTGTGTGTGTGTGTGTGTGTGTGTGTGTGTGTGTGTGTGTGTGTGTGTGTGTGTGTGTGTGTGTGTGTGTACACAGTTCAGTGCATTTCACTCTATCTAGTGAACTCTGCTCTGATGTATTATATTGTTAAAAAAAGCCATCTATCATATGTCATCTAGGGCATCTATCATATCTTATCTATCATATGGCATCTATGGCATCTATCATATGGCATCTATCATATGGCATCTATCATATATCATCTATAGCATCTATCATATGTCATCTATCATATGTTATCTATCATATGTCATCTATGGCATCTATCATATGTCATCTATCATATGTTATCTATCATATGTCATCTATGGCATCTATCATAAGTTATCTATCATATGTAATCTATTGCATCTATCATATGTTATCTATCATATGTCATCTATCATATGTCATCTATGGCATCTATCATATGTAATCTATGGCATCTATTATATGTAATCTATGGCATCTATTATATGTAATCTATGGCATCTATCATATGTTATCTATGGCATCTATTATATGTAATCTATGGCATCTATTATATGTTATCTATCATATGTTATCTATGGCATCTATTATATGTAATCTATGGCATCTATTATATGTTATCTATCATATGTTATCTATGGCATCTATTATATGTTATCTATGGCATCTATTATATGTTATCTATCATATGTTATCTATGGCATCTATTATATGTAATCTATGGCATCTATTATATGTAATCTATCATATGTTATCTATGGCATCTATTATATGTTATCTATCATATGTTATCTATGGCATCTATTATATGTTATCTATCATATGTTATCTATGGCATCTATCATATGTCATCTATGGCATCTATCATATGTAATCTATGGTATCTATCATATGTCATTCATAGCATCTATCATATGTAATCTATGGCATCTATCATATGTCATCTATAGCATCTATCATATGTCATCTATAGCATCTATCATATGTAATCTAGGGCATCTATCATATGTCATCTACAGCATCTATCATATGTCATCTATAGCATCTATCATATGTCATCTAGAGCATCTATCATATGTCATCTAGGGCATCTATCATATGTCATCTAGGGCATCTATAAGTATGTGGACACCCCTTCAAATGAGTGGATTTGGCCATTTCAGCCACACCCGTTGCTGACAGTTGTATAGTATAAAGTCGAGCACACAGCCATGCAATCTCCATAGACAAACATTGGCGGTAGAATGGCCCTACTGAAGAGCTCAGTGACTTTCAACGTGGCACCGTCGTAGGATGTCACCTTTCCAACAAGTCAGTTTGTCAAATTTCTGCCCTGCTAGAGCTGCCCCGGTCAATTCTAAGTGCTGTTATTGTGAAGTGGAAACGTCTAGGAGCAACAACGTCTCAGCGGCAAAGTGGTAGGCCGCACAAACTCACAGAATGGGACCGCCGAGTGCTGAAGCATGTAGCATCTGTCCTCGGTTGCAACATTCACTACCGAGTTCCAAACTGCCTCTGGAAGCAACGTCAGCACAATAACTGTTCGTCGGGAGCTTCATGAAATGGGTTTCCATGGCCAACCAGCCGCACACCAGCCAAGATCACCATGCACAATGCCAGCGTCGGCTGTAGGGGTGTAAAGCTCACTGCCATTGGACTCTGGAGCAGTGGAAACGCGTTCTCTGGAGTGATGAATCACGCTTCACCATCTGGGTTTGACGGATGCCAGGAGAACTCTACTTACCAAAATGCATGGTGCCAATTGTTATGTTTGGTGGAGAAGAAATAATGGTCTGGGGCTGTTTTTCATGGTTCGGGCTCGGTCCCGTAGTTCCAGTGAAGAGACACCTTTACACTACATTCGAGACGATTCTGTGATTCCAACTTTGTGGCAACAGTTTGGGGAAGACCCTTTCCTGTTTCACGATGACAACCCAACAATCTGATTCTGTACTACCATGGAGTGTTTTCTTCTCCTAGACATCAACGAGTGTCTGATGAATGGGATCTGTAAGAACGCTGAGTGTCTGAATACCAGAGGAAGCTACAGATGCACCTGTAAACCAGGCTACATGCTGGACCCTGCCAGGAGCCACTGTGTCTGTGAGTACTCCTACTGCCTTCCTGTTACGTCTGATGGTCTGTCTGTCTTATGGTGTTTCCTTGGTCTGTGAGTACTCCTACTGCCTTCCTGTTACGTCTGATGGTCTGTCTGTCTTATGGTGTTTCCTTGGTCTGTGAGTACTCCTACTGCCTTCCTGTTACGTCTGATGGTCTGTCTGTGTTATGGTGTTTCCTTGGTCTGTGAGTACTCCTACTGCCTTCCTGTTAAGTCTGATGGTCTGTCTGTGTTATGGTGTTTCCTTGGTCTGTGAGTACTCCTACTGCCTTCCTGTTAAGTCTGATGGTCTGTCTGTGTTATGGTGTTTCCTTGGTCTGTGAGTACTCCTACTGCCTTCCTGTTGCGTCTGATGGTCTGTCTGTCTTATGGTGTTTCCTTGGTCTGTGAGGTCTGTCTCAAGGAGGCTTGTATATGTTTTTTTCGGACAGCGGACAAGGCTGTGTCGGACCAGAGGGGGATGTGTTACCGCTCAGCGTCAGCGGGGATCTGCTCTCTGCCTCTCACTCAGCACATCACCAAACAGATCTGCTGCTGCAGCCGTGTGGGCAAGGCCTGGGGCACGGCCTGCGAGAGGTGCCCTCTGCCAGACACAGGTACCCACACACCCTCTCTCTCTATTTCTCTCTCTTACTTCTCTCTCTTACATTTCTCTCTCTCATTTCTCTCTCTTATCTCTCTCTCAACACTACAACCTCGATGAACTCGTTAAATATCTCTAGTTTGATTACACTTGGTGAACATTCATTGGCTGGGTTGGATTTTAACAGCGGGACGAAATGTGGGATCTTAGGCTGCGTATTGTGATGTTAATGAAAGCATACAGTACATGCTACTCAACACAACAGTCATTCAGGCTTCACTCACTATATTACACTGGCCTGGATAGCCAGTCATGTATTGCAGTTCAAAGATAACCCAATGTGTTTGATGTGGAATAAGATCAAAACAACAGAACCTTTATATGTTGAGACTGTATAATATTATAATAGTGGGAGTGAATGGTGTGTTATCACACAGGCCCTTGGAGAGAAACGCCAGTTATAGTCCAGCTATGTCTCCCAAAGAAAGAAAGACGAGTCAAGCCAAATCAAACATGGGCTGTGGTTGTCATCCTCTTTTTTTTCTTTTGCCGATTTTATCTTCAAAGTCAAAGAAAAGGCCATTATTTAGAGCAGTGACCGGTTTGGCAAGTGATTCATGGAGGTTGTCATAGATCAGATATCAGAGAGCCAGACCTCCATGGTGCTATGCCAGACTAGTGCTCTGCTCTATGTGTAGATGCAGTCCACATACAGCCTGATTACCCTGTCATCGCCAGACACTGACTTTTGTACAGATGAAGGATCTTCATGTGAAACAGTTTGCTACAGCAGGAAAATAATACTGCAGCTACAGGAGATGTGAATTATAATGTGGATTATAATTCATGGATATTTTTGTAGGGTTGATACATTTTTCTTAAGGGAAAATCAAGTCTGAAATTTCCAAGTGGAAATTACAAACTTCAGAAGCCTTTTTAAACCTCAAATACGCTACATGTTTTACATTTCCTGCATTGCAGGAAGTAGTCCTGTAAAAGGGGAATCTAATTAAGATCCTACATCTGTATGGCGTGACAAGCTGTTAGAGCCATGTTGAACACAGAGCATCCAGACTCATTATTAGTCGTAATAGGAGCACATTGACTTGCCTTCCTGTCAGACTTAGAGCTCTGATGTGGAATTAGCCACAAATCCCCATCTCCATCCGCATTAGACAGATCAGTTAGGAGACTTCATCGTATCCATGCTTCTTGCATTTACAGTTGCACCTAACCACAGTGCTGTCAGTATTGGTATCTATATTCTAGAGATTATTTGTCCATTATAAAATTGTCATAGAGGCCTGTGTTCCAGGTCAGGCAGGGTACAATACTATTTAACTGTAATAGATTCACCCCTGTTGAAATGTGTTGGGCTCCAACACAAAGAGATGCAATCACCCTCCTTTTATTTCTTCAGTCAGTCCTCCACACACTGGCACTGGCTCGCTTACTCACTCTTCTCCTGCCCAGAGTTCAAAGGTCAGTTAGTATTACATGATCCTCTACTTCCCCCCCTGGCACTGCCCTGAGCCTGTGTCTGAAACTAGGGATGTGACAAATGAAAAACAAATATATATCTTTAAACATATATTTTTTTCTTAGCTTAAATGCTACGAAAAAAAAATGATAAATTGCATGTGAATTCACGGCAAAATATGGTCCTGCGTATGACCGCTAGGGGTTGATGCAGTTCCATCTACCTCAGTCATGGCTACTCCGTCCATCCATCCCCGGGTCTCGCGGTGCGTCCCTTTCAGATGGTTAAGCATTGCATCTCTACTACATTTACTGTACATTTGCATTTTATCACCTTCTCATTTACCTTCTCAAATGATTGTCATACAGGACTTCGCTGCTGTCACTTGCCTTTCTCTGCCATTTTCCCAACTGTTAACGATAGTGACGTAGTGGTGGAGACTCCAAACGGAATGCTGTATCTCGCAATTTCATGGCTTGCATGTGTCTCGCAACTTCAGTAAAGCAGGGCCCTATCATCAATGAATGACTGAACACACATTCACATCATGAAAGAGAAAGAGCAAGCGAGCCACCGCGACAGAGAGGAGTGGGCAGGCAGAAAGAATCGCATGTGTCTTGGTAATATGTATCGCGCATATTTACTAAAGTAGCCTAAAGTTCACGTCTTCCTCTTTGGTTTTATTTCAATTACACAAATTTCTTCTAAACGCTAACGATCCCAATTTAATTTAAACGTTCACACCCTTCTGACACATCCACATCCCCTCTGTGATAGCCTCTCTGACGGCTGTCACTGCCCTGGCAGCTTCCTCCCTGGCCATGGATGAAACCCAATCCCCTTCACAGAGGAGAGTCTACAGTATGGCATGCTGTAACATAATGGTATTACATGGATGACTTTTGGTATTGCTGCGAACACCAGACAGAAATACGACCCATAATTACTGTCTGGCAGCGTTTCATGTTAGCTCAGGAGCCCAAGGGGGGAATATGGCCTTATGATGTTTTCTATGGTTCTTTGTTTGCCCCTCTACGCCTGCAGACCATTTCAAGGAGATCTGTCCCGCTGGCCACGGCTACACATACTCGCGCTCCGACGTGCAGATCTCCCTGAGACAGCTGGAGGAAGAGGAGCTGAGGAGGACTGGCGTTTCCTGGGAGGCCCAAAACCCTAGCCACCACCAACTGCCCCAGCAGCCAGCTCAGCCCCCGCAGCAGCTGCCCCACGTCCCACAGATCCCACAGTACCCCTACCACCGCCAATCACATCAACCACAGCATACACAACACCCCCACCAACCACAACACCCACAACACCCACAGGAGATACCCCACCACCCCCAGACCCCACAGTACCCTCATCAATCCCACAAACCTCACCATCCACAGCACCCCCAAGAGCTCCCCCAGATCCCCCAGTACCCTCACACCCCCCAACAACCACAACACCCTCTCCATCCAGACCCAGACACCCAGCATCCAGCTGGGGAGACCCCCAGCCAGCCTCAAGGTGAGAACAATTATATTGTTAGGCATATTTTATTGAGGTATTTGTGTCCAAATAAGGTAGCAAGTCGACCATTGATAATATTATTTCTACAACATACTGTATTAAAATGGGTCTGAAGTTACGAGGTTACACAATGGAAAACCTTTTAGTGGACGAGGATAAAGTAGCTATTTACACAGACGAAAACATCAACAGGATGTTTTTATCTCCACAGATAACAGGTTTATCCTCATCTACTAAATATCAAACAGTATTCGCTTCCCTATCTGTCAGAATACACCTCCCATAAGCATTTGAGCAGAGTACTTAATCCACACAGGTCAAACATCTGCGACCTCTGGCTCTTCTGTGAAACATTCTTCTGATTTACAGTTATGAGATAAATTATCGGCATGGCCCGAGCAAAATTATTTATATAAGGAGACCATAAATATTTAGGGATTGTGTCTTCACTATCTGAGATATCTGTTTCAAATGTTTCCATAGGCTCTATAGTACATGATCAGAGTCAAGGTCTTCTCCCTGGCTTTAGGGATAAATGTGCTGTAAGATGAGTTTTATTGGAAACAAAGACCTTAAGATGGCGTCTAAACAGTAAAACGCCCGATGAGAACATGGATTGATATCTCAATGACAATGCATGGTAATGCTAACCGAATGTCACTTTTCTCTACTGATAACACGGCCGCTTGTCTCTCTCCAAACAGATGTGGAAATATTGAACCCGGTGAGTTCCTCTTCTCAGAAAAAAACACATGCTTTTGAAATGTTTATTTTAGAAGAAAACCACAGCGTCTTAGCTTTAAGACTCCTATGGTATTAAGTCATTGCAATCGATATGAAAAATACATTGATGGTAAAAACTGTCAGAAGAGAGAGAAACACATTTTGTTATAACCAAATTCTAACCTATTCTTGCTTATTCCACAGCGTCCTGCTGCGACTGACTCCCCACTGAAGTACCCAGGTAATGTATCTAAATCCCAATCCATCAAAGAACCTCGTCACAATAGTGTCTGTTCATATTCATAACTCATAATCACAGTTTCAGCCTGTAATTTACTGTGGTGTTTTTACACAGTGATCCTACACCTCATGGTGCATTGATAAAACCAATGAGAGTGCCAGAGAAAGCAGAGATTCATCCAGTAGTCAGGCACATGGAGTCCTGATCCATTTTCTATAAATTGCTCACACAAAGCACACAGCAGAGGCAGCCTGCCCCGGGATTCCCCTGCCAATGAAAACATTGACAGTCTGTAGGTTGAGTCCATCTATGGGTCCAGCTGATTGATGTCTGTTATCTGTTTTTAGCAAGCAGAAAGGGCATATTTCATCTTTATATCACTGCCATGCTACCGTAGGAGGACCTTGTGAGTGATTGTCATGCCATTGCCAGTTGGAAAAGCAGATACTGGGTCACTCAGGGGAAAGTAGCAGCAGCCAAGGCTGTTGGATATCCAGTGTGCTCTCCCCATTGGCCCATTGACACGTTGACACCTCGTCTTTCTATCTTTCGCTCTCTGTCTTTCTTCTCTCTTTCTCTCTATGTTTCTCTCTCTGTCTCTCTCCCTCTCTCTTGTCCTCCAACTCTGTCTCCAGTAGATGTGGTAGAGAAAGTGACTCCTGACTCTCCCATCAACCTGGGGCCTGAATCTGAGGGCAAGGACACAGCCTCCATCAATGTGGCCACTCAGGTCACAGGTGAGAGGCATGGTCACAATACACTTCATGGTCTCCACTGCACTGGCCACTGTGCCTCGACATCCACTGATGCTAGATGAGTACAGTACATTAGCAGACGCAGATTTAGTTTGATTTAATGGGGTGACAAGCTTTGGTAATTGAATGAATTGGAACAGTCTACTCATAATGCTCCCCAATAACTATTTAAATGTAGAATTGCAATTCAACTTTATGCTTTCTAGATACAAATGGGATTTCTCAGTTCATTTGTGACTTATGAATGTCCAACAGGCCTGTTTGATAGACATTTCTTAGGGCTGACCCGTAGTTTAGCAAGGGGAAGCAGAGGATGTGTTGTCCTCTTCGTGGACCTTCTCCCCCAAGCCAACTTGGCTTCAGGCTTCCGAGCAGCACAGAGGGCGAGAGGGCGAGAAACCAGAGAGAGTGTGCCTTTTGGAAGAGGAAACTGTCTGGACTGGACAGACGCCAGGCCTGCATGAAAAGAAGAGAGAGAAGACTGTGTGTTTGTGACTCGCAGTCATCCTATGGAGAGGGTCAGAGCTCTGAGTCAAACACAGCAGCCCACCCTCAGCTCATGTTTACAAGAACCACTTTGGACTGAAACAAACAACTGACAAGTCCAATGACAGGCATAACAGTGCATGGCCCCTCCCTGTCATCCTGACTCTTAGTGAGCGCCCCCTGCCACATGTTTGAACACTACACCGCAGTAAAACGTGTCCCCTCCATGCAGCCTGCCATAAAACAGCCTGCGCGTTTCCATGGAGAAAAACACGTGGTGAACGAGTAAACTTTCTTTGGAGTAGACAGTGTTTAAGAAGAGTTGTGTGGAAAAGACAACTTAATAGGATAGGACGAACACGGCATGTCTGTTGGTATTGTATTTTATTGTATTGTATTGTATTGAATGTTCACACAGGTAAGTCAGTGTCAGTATCTCCTCACAGATATTGACAAGTGCTCCATCACTCCAACCATATGTGGCCATGGGCTGTGCGTGCCAGTGCAGACAGGCTACACCTGCTACTGTGACCCCGGCTACAAGCTGAGCGCGCTCCAGACCAACTGCATCGGTAAGACGGGAATAGCTGGGTGGGCAAAGGGGGCTTCTCCGGGAGTTCTGTCAGCTCTCCATATCATTGTCTTAACACGAGCCTCGCCGTTCACACCACATACGATACAAGAACAGAGGCCTTGAGAACTCAAGAGCCAAGTGAAAGCGATCCCTGTGTTTATGTTGACCCTTTATGCGACGCCTGACAACAAGGTCGGAGCAATCCAGAGAGCTGCCACGGAGCTGTGATCCGTTACCTCACTCTGCAGTCGCCGTCCAAACCCTGCTCTGGCCCATCACTGAGGAATGCTTGCACTCCACTCTGCACTGTGGAGGGGCTCCAGAATGAAGGGTTGGAAAGGACAAGGTCTCCAGTGGTGAAATGGAACTGAAATGGAACACTCTTGCCTTTCTCCCCCCTCTTTCTTTCTCTCTATATCTATCTCTCTCTTTATTTGTGTCTTTCTGTCTCTCTCCCCTCCTCTCTCTCTCTCCCTGTCTGTCTGTCTCACTCCTTCCCTCTCTCTGTCCAGATGTGAATGAGTGTGAGGGGGACCCTTGTGGAGGGAAGGGCCGTTGTGTGAACACCTTTGGCTCCTACACCTGCCAATGCTACAGCGGCTACAGCCAGGTCATCACCCAGAACAGGAAGTTCTGCCAGGGTGAGATGGGGAAAAGCATGCTGGGTGCTGTAGTTTTAGGAAGGGATGTTCACCCAGTGATGTTCTCACTGCTCACATAAATACTGTACAAGCTGGTGCTCTCACACGAGAATACTAGCTAAAGCCCTCCCCAGAGCGACCAGGGGAACTGAGAGACAGATTTAAATATGAATGATGCTCTAAGAAGACACATTTGAGCTTTTTAAACGTGCTATATAAGTGTAATGTGTCATCATTTTCAAACAGTATTTTATGTTGTTTTTCAAGGCAATTTAAGGCCAATTTCAGACTAGCAATGTTTCTCTAATGAGCCATATTCATAGAACAATAGCCACTCTTTGTTACTTCCCTCTCTGACTTGTTCCTGGGATTCTGTGCAGATATAAATGAGTGTGACATGGCCAACAAGTGCCAGGATGGTGACTGTGTCAACACGGAGGGATCTTACACCTGTGAATGCAAGAGTGGCTACGCCAAGTCCTGGAAAGGGCCGTGTGAAGGTGAATCCAGCACAGAGACAGACAACCTTGATACTCTGTACTTTCAGAACATCACAATGCTGGCCATGGGTGTTTATTGGCTGCACTAGGGTTCATATCTAATCCAGCCACAGAACAGACATTGTTGTATTTTCCTCAGCACTGAGCCAGGGGAAAAACAAAGTGGAGACTTTAAATAGGAGGCAATACCAGAGGGAGGATATGGGCATGATTATTGGTGTGTGTGTGAGTGTGCGAGTGCCCTTGTAAATGTAGAGACTAGATCCAGGCTTATCTTAATGGTATTTCCTCAACTCCACTCTCTCCTCTCCCTCCCCTGTTCCATTGCCAGACGTAGATGAGTGCCAGGGCCCCAGTCCGTGCCCCAGTGGAAGGTGTGTCAACACCCTAGGCTCCTTCCAGTGCCAGGTCTGTGGCCCCGGGTTCAGGGCTGCCAGCGGGAGATGTCTGGGTAAGATGGGCCTCCAGGGGCCATGCCTGGAAATGAGCTGGGTTTCCCTCTTAAACTTCTTTATGATTTGATAATATTCCCCCAGCCTGCCTGGCACACTTTACGTAAGCAAAGCTTGCAGTTGGCAACACCAGAAATGACCAATAAGATGTCATCAGTGCAACCGTGAATGGTCTTAAGGACATGTTGACAGGCCTGATACTCTACAGTTTGCAACCAAATTGGACTGTCTGAATTAGATTTTTCACTTATGGCTTTGCTCTTAGGGCTGGAGTCATTAAGGATAGTGGAAAACGTATTTCATGCTGTTATACTCTTTTCAAAGGGGTTAATATTGGATGTTTTATGTGCAGGGGACTACCACAGCACCCCAACCACAGCGCTCGCAGGAGAGGCCTTGGCGGGGCTTTAGTGATGGCTCTCTCATAGCGTGGGCAGTGATTTAGTGACTCATAGGCTAGGTCCTTCCCTCCCTCACTCTCCCTCGCTCTATTATTTTTGTAATATCTGCCAATCCCTAGCCCCCAGGGCCCGACCCATACTGTTCAACCCCCTAGAGTCGATGTCCACGCCCCCGCTGAAATTTTATGAGCATAATTAAAAAATCTCCATAAAAATCTTTTTACATTGGATGCGTCTTAATATGCCGCTGTCGCACTTCCGCATCTGCAGTGAAAAGGTGACAGGTGTTTGTCAGACCAAACCAGTCTTCTCACAGTATCGTCTGTAGCGTCCGAACGATTTGGGCCACACACTAATATGACCCCTCTGTGGAAAGGTGAGACTCTCATGAACACGTACATGTTTTGCTCTAGGACGCTCACAGGCTGAACAAGATTCGTCTGAAGGTCCCCCGGTTCCAGTTGAAAACATTTATGGAAGGACTGTAAATATGGAAACTGTTTAATGCCAAGAATGATGGGGTTAAAATCGTGGGAAAAAATAACAAATGTTTCCTGATTTTTCTTATATCTCCCAGATATAGGACAGACACTTCAGAACACACTTATTTTTTATTTTTGGGGGGACTATCTGTTGTTCCGTGTAGTGAATCTGTTATTCAATGCGCTTGTATGGGCTAATAGCAGTAAGGACAAATACAAATTAAAAAACATACTTCAATTCTAAATGAAATAGCTAAATTATCCTTGGTATGACCTTCTTAAAACAATTCCATATAGCTTAGTAGAACCCCCCCTCTGGCTTAGACAGTGCTTAGACTGTTATGGGTTAAACATATCACCCTTGTTATTGCTGATCTTTTCATATCATCTGCTGCTGTAAAAGATTGTTTGTAATACTTCAATTTGTGAGAGTCAAAATATTTTCCCTTGGCCTCAGCCTTAAACAAACAGCCTATTATTTTTGGATGGCTCCGGCCTCAGCAGTGGAGCCCAGCGGGGCTATGTCTTTATTACTGGGTCAAGGGGAGAGGACTGGAGTGATGACTGAGATGTATGAAGGGGTCAAGGGGTCAATATTACCCAACTGTTAAAAGGCCCTGTCAGACAAACATATAACTGCCTCTGTTACACTATAAAACCACTACGAGGGTTTAATAGGGCTTCAATACACAATGCATGACACACTATACAAGGTCTGTAGCATGCTGAACGAGCCAACGTCCCAGTGTAGCAACCCCCACCCAACCGTGATGTGTTCCTGTTACGTAAGACGCTCCAGGCTGGTATTGTGACATCTTCTCCTTCTCGCCCCCTCCAGAAGAATATTGTATATTTTAGCGTCTGAGGTGATTATTGTGTAAAGGTCAAGTCCTCCCTGACTGAGCTGGCCTGTGAAAGGTGAACTCATGTTTTTTGGCTCGTTCTACAACTTCTTCCCAATGACTCCTATGCTGGAAGAAGGCTCGACCTTACGGGCTCTTTGATTACTCCAGGCTTATTACTTTCCCTTCAAAGACAACACTACATGGGCTCCATTATTTTCTGCTCGTAGGTCTTTAAACAAATACAATCAATGCACTCATAGCGTTCTATATTGTGATGTGGAGTATGACTAGCTGCTGAGTTGCACTTCCTCTGGAAATGAGGTGGAACAGAGGAGCTAAATACAGTTGGTTCAAAACCCCCACTAACAGGCTAATATCCACATGGGTGATGGAACTCAACTAAAACGGGGGACCATGTATGCAAGCAGCGTGTGTGTTCTCTATGTTTGTTTCCAGTGTTTGCCTCAGTCAATTGCCTGTAGCACAGTAGTTGGAGCCCAATTGGCTGCGTTGTGGATAAGCCTAATTGGTTGTGCGATAGAGAGAACAGCTCCAGCCTCATGTCGGGCTTATCGTAGAGGACTGAGAGATGCCAGGAGATTGCAGAAACAAAGTTTTGGGCCGTACTGACAGACGTCTGGCTAGAGCCATCGTGAGACGAGACACACAAAGCCCTGCCTGTATTCCACTGAATGTTTTCAGTGCAGTAGCCCTCTGTTTCTACTGTGTCATTCACCTCACACTGAACCTGCCCACACAACTGTGTTGAGAGAGTTGTACTCTGCCCACTCACACACTCACAGACACACAGATGCTCTCTATCACACGCACAGAGGAAGGAGCTGCCTGGCAAATTCTTAGAGAGCCATGAAATATAGTCTTTGTTTTATGCCTTTTGGAGTCAACTAAATCATACAGCATTTCTGTATGATTTCTTCCACAAAAATAACTTGCTTTTGACATTGTCATGTGTATTGACTTAGAGCATGAATTGGAAAAGATTAAGGCAGGGCAATAGATAATAACAAACATTCACAGGGTACAGTATATTCCAACTAATCATGTCGTGGGTTCTGGGTGTTTTACTGTCTGAAATCTGTCACAGTGAAACTCATGTGTCTTTGTGCGTGGTGACCTGAATGTTGGTGACCTGTCTTGACCCTCAGATGTCAACGAGTGTTTGGACCAATCGGCGTGCGCCCACGGTAGGTGTGTCAACTCCGAGGGCTCCTACAGCTGCAGCTGTTACCAAGGATACCAGGCATCTCTGGACAACAGCAGTTGCCAAGGTACTTGTTTGTGAAAACATAAGTCCCACATCATTCATTCTCCAGTTTCGGTATTAAAATAAACAGTTCTCTGAAGCCGAAATGGTGCTACTGAAGAAGCCTTTGAGGTCCAGGGGGTTTTAATAAATGTTGTTAACAGTGAGGAGGAGTGGTGGTTTAACAAGGTCCTCCAACATACGGTCTTTTCTCCAGATGTGGATGAGTGTCTGCTCCCTGGAGCCTGCCTCCATGGCAGGTGTGTCAATCTGGATGGCTCCCACAGGTGCAGCTGTAACCCTGGTTACCAAAGTGCTCCTGACGGCAGGGCCTGTGAAGGTCTGTAAAAGATTAGATGTGTGGAATACGACCCTTCACGGCATGCTGCTGTTCTCCTCGAGCTCTGAGCTCTCTATGGCTCTTTTAATGCCTCATTGTTTTTATTAGATGTTGACGAATGTGCTACACCTGTGTGCCCCGCGGGAATTTGCACCAATTCCGAAGGTTCCTACTCATGCAAGAACTGCCGACCTGGATTCCAGCGATCAGCGGGTGGACAGAGATGTGAAGGTATGGAACCCGTACAACCTTTGGCATTTCAGGCAACACACTGAAGGATCATCATCCACCATAGACAGATAAAGCATGTCAGACAGTGTGTAGCCTCCTACTGTTCATTCTTCATGTCAATCTGTCATTTTATTCCAGATGTGGATGAGTGCTCCAAGGCAGACGTGTGTCTGGGAGGGGTGTGTGCCAACACAGAGGGCTCCTTCACCTGCACCCGCTGTAAAGACGGATACAGGGTGTCCCAGGACAGGCAGAGGTGTGAGGGTGAGTCCAGCCAAAGCCTTCCCCAGCTGGAACATTCACCCACGCCTTCTGTAAAGGATGCCCTTTGCGTGCATCAACTGTATATCTGTCTCTGTTACTGTGATCTAGGTGTGTCTTAAAACTGTAACGCAATACTTGTATATAGTTTGTTTGCCAAAAGTAATTAATGTCTGTGCTGGTCTGGTGTCTCCTGCAGATATTGATGAGTGCCAGTCTGGGTCTGTGTGTGCTAATGGGATCTGTCTGAACTCTGAGGGCTCCTTCTCCTGCATCACCTGTCCCTCAGGCTACAGCGTCTCCCTAGACGGAGAGCTGTGTGAAGGTCGGTCCATTCTCCCTGAAACCACATCTAATGGTCCATCAAAGGAGTGGTGTTTTACTTAAAAGACCGTATTGGTGTATTACAGATATTGATGAGTGTGAGCTGCCCACTACGTGCCCCAAGGGAACATGCACCAACACTGAGGGTTCCTTCACCTGCACCACCTGTGGGTCAGGCTATAGAGTGACTGAGGATGGGCTGGAGTGTGATGGTGAGTCTTGGACGCATTTCCTGCGTACATGTGAGTTGGGGTGTGCGTGCGTGCCTGAGTTTGTGCATTTGTGTGCGTTAGCAGGCCGTGTGTTACCGAGTGCTCTATGAGCATGTTAGGCTCTGACCTCTGCCCTGCCTGTGACAGATGTGAGTGAGTGTGCCAGGTAACGCCCCCATTGGGCCCCGCGTGAATCCAGGCCTCTCTCCCACATCGCCTTTTGTTAACAGCAGGCTCAGGTTGTCTGTTTATTTTTTTATTTAACCTGTAAATGATGTCAGGTGTGACGGCTTGGACCCAAAGCCCCTCTCCTTAGCTAAAGATCCCAAAATACTCCTCCCAGACATCACATCATAACTGGATCCTGCATCCCTCTCCCTCTGGCACCATCCATCTGATCCGCGTTCAAAAGAAAGAGACATGGGCTTCAAATAAAACACAGTGAAGTCAGCCTGTCCCACTGATAGATCAGCTGGAGAGATAGATGTGTTGACAGTGGAACTCTATGCCATATCAATTAGAAATGGATCGAAATGATTACATGTGGCATGTGGTCATGTTTTCCACCAGGCATTCTATCCTCTGCTACAGTTCAGGTATGTAGTTAACTGGCCTTCTCTCTCTGTTTCTCTGTCCTGTTGTTCAGATGTGGACGAGTGCTTGGTGGCTAACGTGTGCCCAGGCCAGCTGTGTCGGAACAGTCCTGGATCCTTCTCCTGCAGCAGCTGTGGGACTGGCTTTACCCTGTCTGAGGACGGCTCCCACTGCCAGGGTAAGACTGTCTAACCTCTGGAACACACTCACCCCCGCCCTCCTATTCTTCTCCTCAAGATGAACAGCACAGATCCAGTTCATACTCTAATGTCATTTAATGGAAGGGTGGATCGAGACTAGGAAGAAGATCTCCTTTTTCGAAATGTTTTTTGCCCTGGGAAAATCCTGAAAACAAGTCCAAGTCAGACTTTGATTGGATTTTAATGGATGTCTTCATGCCAGGGAAAGATTAACGGCTTAATTTGAAATGAAACCAACCACTCCCCAGCTCCTACGCAGCCAGCACAAACTGTGGAACTCCTCTGTTGACCCACAGGCAAACCAAAAGCCATTCCATTCACTTAACAATGGCCTTCACTATTTCCCCTGTAAGAAATACAATCTGTACCAGAGCAAGGAATTTCCAATGATCACATAACAGAGAGCCATGAGTGTTTGTTGATACAGTAATTATACACCACCTGTAATAGCTTGCTGTTTTGGAATAGATGCCTGTCCCGCATACTTCTCTCCACCCTTTTTAATAAAGCACTGTCAGTGCAAGCTAATAAAGGAGGCTTTGCTTACTGTACGTGCAGACTGACTCCTTGCGTTCAGCCATTAGTCATGTTATCAGGCCAGAGGCAGACTGAGAGACTGGCTCCTTGAGTTCAGCCATTAGTCATGTTATCAGGCCAGAGGCAGACTGAGAGACTGGCTCCTTGCGTTCAGCCATTAGTCATGTTATCAGGCCAGAGGCAGACTGAGAGACTGGCTCCTTGAGTTCAGCCATTAGTCATGTTATCAGGCCAGAGGCAGACTGAGAGACTGGCTCCTTGCGTTCAGCCATTAGTCATGTTATCAGGCCAGAGGCAGACTGAGAGACTGACTCCTTGCGTTCAGCCATTAGTCATGTTATCAGGCCAGAGGCAGACTGAGAGACTGACTCCTTGCGTTCAGCCATTAGTCATGTTATCAGGCCAGAGGCAGACTGAGAGACTGACTCCTTGCGTTCAGCCATTAGTCATGTTATCAGGCCAGAGGCAGACTGAGAGACTGGCTCCTTGCGTTCAGCCATTAGTCATGTTATCAGGCCAGAGGCAGACTGAGATACTGACTCCTTGCATTCAGCCATTAGTCATGTTGTCAGGCCAGAGGCAGACTGAGAGACTGGCTCCTTGCATTCAGCCATTAGTCATGTTGTCAGGCCAGAGGCAGACTGAGAGACTGGCTCCTTAGGCTAGATCTAACCTCACTCATGTTATGATGCTCTCCCTCTTTTCTCTCTTCCCCCTCTGTCTCCATCTTTCTCTCTTCTCTCTCTCTCTCTCTCCCTCCGCTGTCTCCCTCTCTCTCTCCTCTGTCTCCATCTCTCTTCTCTCTCTCTCTCCTCTCTTTCTTTCTTTCTTTCTTTCATCCTCTCCTCTCCTCTCCTCTCCTCTCCTCTCCTCTCCTCTCCTCTCCTCTCCTCTCCTCTCCTCTCCTCTCCTCTCCTCTCCTCTCCTCTCCTCTCCTCTCCTCTCCTCTCCTCTCCTCTCCTCTCCTCTCCTCTCCTCTCCTCTCCTCTCCTCTCCTCTCCTCTCTCTCGCTCTCTCCATCTCTCTTCTCTTTGTCTCCCCCCCTCTCCTTCAGACATAAATGAGTGCCTGTCCCCAGGGGTCTGTCCCATGGGCGTTTGCAGCAACACAGAGGGCTCCTACTCCTGTATGACCTGTGACCTTGGCTTCACGCTTGCGCCCAATGGGCTTACCTGTGAAGGTACTACTTTTTTAAAACTTGGGACTAAACTCTAATGACCCTTCATTCCTGCGGGAAGTTCTCTTCTTATGCTGATGATTTTATTCGTAGTCAGTCACAGCTCTGCGTGGTAAACGAGTACCTGCAGATCAGTGGAGGCTGGAACGGAGCAAATGGAATGGCATCAAACATCTGGAAACAATGTGTTGATGTATTTGATACCATACCCCTGATGCCGCTCCAGTCATTACCACGAGCCCATCCTCCCCAATTAAGGTGCCACCAACCCCCTGTGCAGTAGATGCGATTTGAGTCGTCATAATTCCCTGATGTAAAAGATGAAAATGAGGTATATTCATGTGGTAGGTTGTGACACTTTCCTTGAAGTTTTGGCCGCTTTATTTGGAGGACAAACTGAGGACCCACTTGGATTAAGACCTAATGACCTCCCAGCTGTGGTGGGAATGTGTCACGCTACATTACGCACTGTGTGTGTCTGTTTTCCCTACGTGTCCCCCGGCAGACATCAACGAGTGTGAGGACCGCGGTCTGTGTCTGGCAGGACAGTGTACCAACAACCCTGGTTCATACAGCTGCTCCTGTCCATCGGGCCTGGAGATGGTGGACGGGACATCTTGCAGAGGTACACACACTCACACCCTCTCTCTTAGGATGGGGGGGGGGGGGGGTGACGTCCTCTCCTGTTCAGCTGTGTGTGTATTGATGAACTGTCCTTGATTAACTATCCGATTAGCCTGTCATGTTGTCATGTTTGCCTCTGTGTGTGTGTATGCATTACAGATGTGGATGAGTGTCAGTCTGGGGGGATCTGTGGAGATGGGGACTGTCTAAACACAGAGGGTTCCTACCTCTGCATCTGCCCTGATGGATACACCACAGGCACCACAGATGGAATTGGCTGCCAAGGTGAGAGAGAACAAAATATACTGTTTATAACTAACTACCAACTTGTTTGAATGTATTACCACAATTAGGACAAGCCACAAGCCCCGCTCCTGTCTGGGTGAGGGCATACAGTGCATGTAGAGGGCAGCTTGTACTCCCTGACCCTGTCTCTCTCAGGGCTGACCCCTCTCCCCCTTGACCCCCCTCCCCCCTGCTCCTGCTCTGGGGTGCCTGGGTGTCCACTTGTTCCCCAGGCCAGTTAGGCAGCAGTCATAAAACACAGCCATTGTTTCTAGCAGGCCATGGCCAGACATCAACCGTCTCACTGCTCCCCCTCTCTCAGCTCCACTGGACCAGGTTTGATGTCATTCCAGCCGCACCCATTGCCCTGGTCACAACAGAGGGGGAAAAATGCTGCTCCTAATTGTTGGCAAGAGAGCTAGCTAGCCTTTCACTGAAACCTTCTGGAGCATTAGCTGTCAAAATACAGAGGAATGGAACCTTCTGGGAGAATCAATATGAAGGGAACATAACTCAGGCTAAATGTCTGACCTGCGTATTATTGATTCTGGTATAGTTTACTGCTGAAGGGTACCTAAAGTTAGCATAGCCTGGATGAAAAAACATTGGGCATTACACTGAGCATGTTATCCCTCTAGAGTGATGTGAAGCAGGTAAGCATAGAGCAGGGCCACTCTCTGGGGGTAGAGGATCCTGGAGGGGGTTATGAGGGCCCGAGACCTCTTCCAGCCATTCATTTACATTTTAGTTATTTAGCAGACACTCTTATCCAAGGGCACATCAACAGATTTTTCACCTAGTCAGCTTGGGGATTCGAACCTTTCATTTACTGGACCCACGCTCGTAACCGCTAGGCTACCTACCGCCCCATACCTACTCAGCAGGCTAGGCAGCCCCTCCCCAGTACCCAGTGCTGATGGCTGGGCTCTCCCTGATGTCCCCTGGCCATGTACTACAGCACCACACCAGTGAGCAAGGCAGACCCAACCTGCACACTCCCCTGGCCCTCTGCCACAGCAAATATTTCCCTTTAATTGTCCTATAAATCAGATGCTGGGTATATTTTCATGCCGTCTGCTGTTGTGTGTGCAGCGCTGACACAATGAAAGCCAGGCCTCTCTGCCATGGGCCCTGCAGGGAGAGCAGAGGGGGTACATGGGAAGGAGGGGGAGCCCAAAGTGTTTGGTCTTCTGGTTGGAACACAGTTGGACTGGCTGGATAGATGGTTGCTTACAGGGCTATGGGCACTTTCACTGTCTGGGACTCAACAGTGGACATAGGACTAATATAAATCACAAAGATGAACTAATCACTTGTCAATCTAGTCTAACCTGCCATTCAGCTCTGTTTGAGATAAATCATTGCTATAAATGCTTTGTTATTGAATCACATGTTATTGAATCACAGTTATTAAACTGGAACATACATTGGGGTGTTTACCTAGGCACTTCTCAGACTGTTTTGTTCCCTGGACCTCCATACATGTGTTTACTATCTACCTTGAGAGATTTGTCTCATTATCAGCCCTTGGCAGAAGAAGAGGGGCTTTTCATTCCTGTTCTATTTTTGTTGCTTTTCTGCCTTGCCCCCACTTATTATTCAGTCCAAATACCTGGTAAGTTATGTTGTAATGTGGCAATTATCCACCAATCTACATTTAATCAAGCATAAAGCCATCATTATAAATGTTTTACTAGTCGGAGTGAATGTTCCCAGACCAATAGCTAACCCAGCAAACCGGGAACAATCCCAGGACATTATCTAAGATTCCCATTAAGTTTTAGTAAGGATTTGATCTAACATTAGGATTATAACATCCGAAAAACATTCAAAGAAAATTGTTGATAACCAAATCGTATTTTTTCAGTATATAACCATGGCAGTATGGTCAGTCGTTAGCCTTCTTAGACATAACTAACCCAGGGATATACTGTTAAGTGGGTTATTCACCATCACTTCGCCCAGACTCTTTATATGCTGCCTACTTCTGGGCCATAATTACAAGGTATCCAAGACTATGAGGGCTGATCTAGGATCACTTTGGTTTTTTAGCTAATGAAAAATAAGATAGCTGGGACCATATCAAGCTTCTCAAATTAGGAATTATATCGGGTGTGTTAGAAGAAAAAGCTAAACAGTACATTTTTACAGAATGTTTTATTTTCTACAGTTAAATCTAAATTCTGCCTGGATTTCTATATCTAAATGAAATAAAAACATCCTCTCTTCTAGTAGATTATATCTGAGCTTCAATATCACAGTTTTTTCCCTTCAAAAGAACATGGTTAAAGAATATGTGGGCTTGAACCTGCAACCCTCGTTGTATAATCACCAACCCTCGTTTTATAATCACCAACCCTCGTTGTATAATCACCAACCCTCGTTTTATAATCACCAACCCTCGTTGTATAATCATCAACCCTCGTTGTATAATCATCAACCCTCGTTGTATAATCACCAACCCTCGTTTTATAATCACCAACCCTCGTTGTATAATCATCAACCCTCGTTGTATAATCATCAGCACGACTGGACAGTTTTTGTGTTATGAGAAAATTTGCCAGAACCTAACTAATGTTCTGGGAACTTGCCTAGAACAAATTCTGGTTTGCTGGGAAGGTACATCGTTTTTTTTTTTTCATATTTCCTGTTTGCCAGTACAGTAAAGTGTTCCAAATGGGCAGTGTATCTTACTCTCAGACAAACCCTTGACTGCACACATCATTTTTCTTCATGCTAAAAGAGAATGAGATTCTCAATGGGTGGACTGATTCATATTGTACCAAAGGAGATAATACTTTGAGACTGTAATCAACATAGAAAACTTAACAATCATTGCCTTTCACACGTTCCTCTCCCATTGTCTCTTTTTCTCTCCGTCGCACTCTTCCCTCGTCTCTCTCTTTCACTCTCTCCCCCCTCTCATCCTCCTTTCTCCTCCAGATGTTGATGAGTGCAGCAAGGATGGCGTGTGCTCCCATGGCCAGTGTCTAAACACGGGTGGCTCCTACATCTGCCTTTGTGAGACTGGCTTCAAGTACTCTGTAGACACAGCCGACTGTGAGGGTAAGAACACTCTACCAACCTCATGCCTCCCTCACTCTTCCCACAACAAGCCACTGCTTCTGCCCCAGCTGAAACACTACATTCTCACAACATTTCAGCAGAGTTAATAGAATGTTCTGGTCCATTTAGACCAGAGTTCGCACCACGGTGTGACACGTTGCCTATGATCGATTATGTAGCTGTAATCAGTTTGGTTTCAGTGGTGACGTTCCCTCAGTGAGAGAGTCCAATCCTGGCTCAGAGGCTTTCCTCTGGCTGTAGCCTTGCGTAGGAGAGCTCCAAGTGACTGGAGCTCTCCTTCCCATCTCCCCTTTGTGGGGTGAATTAACCCATTGTGGGATGGAGGTGATTCTCCCTCTGGAACGTCTCCCTTTGCTCCTTCACACGTTTTTCAGTTGCTCCAAAATATTGCTCTTGGACATGGTGCTGCTGAGCAGCACCACAGGCCTCCTACTCATGCTGGGGGAGCTATTGTGCTGCCTGTGAGGAGTGGGGTTGCTATGTGTCAGTGCATGTGTGCGTGTGCATGCATGTATGACATAAGCACATGTTTATCTCAGGGCTCCTGGCCGGCCCTACTCATGCTGGAGATCCATGCTGCTGTGAGAGGTGGAGGATAGGATTGATATGTGTATGACATTAGAACATCTTCTGTCTCTCTCCACAGATCAGAATGAGTGTAAGGAGTTTGGTAGCTCAGTGTGTGGCACCTGGCGCTGTGAGAACACCATTGGCTCATACCGATGCTTCATGGGCTGCCAGCCTGGCCTGTATGGACAGGACAACCCAGACTGTGGTAAGTCAGAGTGGACACACAGGCACCGTGCTTAGTCAACAGGTAATGTACTTACTTAATGGATAGCTGAAGGCACCCGAGTATCAGCCTCACTGCTCATTTACCTTGGGGCGGGAGAGGACAGGGCAGTGGTCTGAAAGAAGCACTCTGCATTGTCTCGATAGCCTCCCAGCTCACCCCCACCATACAGAGATACTGATATCACTCTGGCACGCATACACAAAGAGGCTCGTGTGAATCAAACGCTATCAAGTGCACTGGGCCTTCCTGGCCAGGGGAGCATAGAAAGGGGAAATGGGCCCTGAAATTGGGCCATTTAGAAAGGGAGCAGCGGTGTCATCCGAGGCAGTGTTTGAGGCCCGTCTGATAATAGGGCCAGGTCTCATCCTCCAGACAATGGGGCTAATGGAGCCCTATTGGCAGGGGCCAAGGGTGTAACCTGATCCCAGCTGTTCCCCTCTCTAAGTGGGGCAAGGCTGTCGTCTGATGGGACGTACGGTGCACCCTACCCCTCCCGTCCAGCCACCCGCTCTGGCCCTCAACCTCCTCAGGTCTCTGCAACTTGAGACACCCGTTCTGGTGGTCACCTGGTCCGGGATGGGTGTAGACGACCGATAAATCTGTGTCTAACATCTGTAAGGTTGAACCAAAAGATTACATGTAATGAAATACAAAATTATTATGTGAAATTGAATGAAACAATAATGTACGTTGATGCTAATACGATGTACAATATTCCATTATATTTCTATATGATAACAATAGCATAATACAGTCATGGCCAAAAGTTTTGAGAATGACACAAATATTAATTTCCACAAAGTTTGCTGCTTCAGTGTCTAGTTATTTTTGCCAGATGTTACTATGGAATATTGAAGTATAATTACAAGCATTTCATAAGTGTCAAAGGCTTTTATTGACAATTACATGAAGTTGATGCAAAGAGTCAATATTTGCAGTGTTGACCCTCTTTTTCAAGACATCTGCAATCTGCCCTGGCATGCTGTCAATTAACTTCTAGGCCACATCCTGACTGATGGCAGCCCATTCTTGCATAATCAATGCTTGGAGTTTGTCAGAATTTGTGGGTTTTTGTTTGTCCACCCTCCTCTTGAGGATTGACCACAAGTTCTCAATGGGATTAAGATCTGGGGAGTTTCCTGGCCATGGACCCAAAATATAGATATTTTGTTCCCCGAGCCACTTAGTTATCACTTTTGCCTTATGGCAAGGTGCTCCATCATGCTGGAAAAGGCATTGTTCATCACCAAACTGTTCCTGGATGGTTGCGAGAAGTTGCTCTCGGAGGATGTGTTGGTACCATTCTTTATTCATGGCTGTGTTCTTAGGCAAAATTGTGAGTGAGCCCACTCCCTTGGCTGAGAAGCAACCCCACACATGAATGGTCTCAGGATGCTTTACTGTTGGCATGACACAGGACTGATGGTAGCGCTCACCTTGTCTTCTCCGGACAAGCTTTTTTTCCGGATGCCCCAAACAATCTTGACGCCAGGCCATCCTCCAAAGGTCTTTGCCTCACTGTGCGTGCAGATGCAAGTTCTTGATGATCCGATAAATGGTTGATTTAGGTGCAATCTTACTGGCAGCAATATCCTTGCCTGCAAAGCAATGATGACGGCACATGTTTCCTTGAAGATAACAATGGTTGACAGAGGAAGAACAATGATTCCAAGCACCATCCTCCTTTTGAAGCTTCCAGTCTGTTATTCGAACTCAATCAGCATGACAGAGTGATCTCCAGCCTTGTCCTCGTCAACACTCACACCTGTGTTAATGAGAAATCACTGACATGATGTCAGCTGGTCCTTTTGTGACAGGGCTGAAATGCAGTGGAAATGTTTTTGGGGGGATTCAGTTCATTTGCATGGCAAAGATGGACTTTGCAATTAATTGCAATTAATTTGATCACTCTTCATAACATTCTGGAGTATATGCAAATTGCCATCATACAAACTGAGGAGGCAGACTTTGTGAAAATTTATATTTGTGTCATTTTTTAAACTTTTGGCCACGACTGTATATTTAATATGCCATATACAATTTTTTTTAACTGTTTCACAAATTAATTTTAATTAACTTAATCATTATGACACACCCCTCACTAATGTCATTGGTTACACTAATTGCACTGTGTGTCTACATAACCTGGTACAAGTATTCATGACATTACCCTGAGGAAGACATAGTGATGCCCAAACATTGGTAAATACCCATTAAATTGCTGGGAGATTATCCATGGAGTGTGCAAGTTTTTTATTTTGACAGTTTATAACATCAGTCCAAAAACAACAGAAGAGCACCGTCTCCATGACAATTGAAAACAAGAGCGCCTATGTGTTTACTGGCAAGGACAGACCATCAGTTTGTGTATGTGTGTCCATGAGAGATGAACATCATATCACTATATACAGAAGAGTGTTTGATTAATGCTGGTGCACACCCGTTTTCCAAGCAGGTTGAATAGGCCATGGCTGGCGCTGTTGTTCGCCTTTGCCGGTGATCTTCTCGCTTACCGTAAACTTCTCGCTTACCGCTTACATGATTAAGTCGGTTTTATAAGAGGCATATCTGACATTCAACAAACATACAGGCCAAGTATTTGCTCATATCAAAATGGCTTCCAAACCGGCAGGGCCAGGCCTGAAGGGGAGAGAGTTGTGATAGCATGATCTAGTGGAAAGAGCCCCAGATGGGGTGGCCTGAAAGAGAGAGAGAGGGTGTTGAGATGCGGTGAACATTGAGCAGCCTGTTATATTCTCATCGCCATACCTCTTTATTTGACTCATAGTGGAGAGCAGAGCCTAGCTGAGCGTCAGCACCCTGGCCGATGACAGAGCCTGGCTTGGTGTGTCCCTCTCTCTTCTGAAGACCATGATGTTGTGTGGCTGGATCCCAGTGTGGACGGGCCTGTTGTGAGAGCTGGCCAGATCCATAACAGCTGCTCACAGCCTCCCCTGTTTTACCATTTACCATCAACTTGGCCTGTCTCCTGCTCGCATAGGCTCAGTTCAATATAGTGTGAATAAGTTGTGTGATGTAAATAGGTGCTGCTGGTTATTGCATTAGGCGCCCACAATAGCCATGTTGTTGTGTAACTGTCTCCTCTCACTTATCTAACCACCAACAAGGTTTTTTTTCACATCAGTTTGACCATAGAGGTCACACATTGTGGGCCATGACCCACACACGCTTTAGGCTGAACCTGTTCAAAGTCAACAGCCCAAGTCCAAGTCAAAATAGCTACAGCCTCTCTGGTCCAGTCCAGTGGTGCAGCCAGCCATGGCCATCTCTGACCCGCTCTCTCCTCACTTCTTTTCTGGTGCCTCTCCTCCTCTCTTCCAGGCTCCCCAGCATCTTCCTGGGACATATATTCGGTACATCCACACAAAGCAGCACAGATGTTGACTCAGAACTTCTCCCCTCCATCCCCCGCTGATCTGAGGACCAAGCCCTCTCGCCTCTCTCTCTCCCCTCCACAGCTCAGCATCTCAGCACAATGGCCACTTGTTCCAGGGCATTATGGGAGGTTATGAGAGATGCTGCCGTCACCCCAATAAAGTGTCTGGGGAGGGAGCTCAATTACTCTGAGGCGTTTATGTCTGCTTGTAAAAATCATCAAATATGAGGCCAGACACTGTAATTTGCCATTTCTTCGAGGGGCGTTGTTTTATTTTTACTCCGATGGGGTGGCGGTTGTCTTTGGCTCTGCTCGCCAAACTCATTTTGTGGTCATAATACAAAAGGGGGAAACAGTCTTAAGCTGCAAATGCGCTCTACCTCCGTCCATTTCAGTTGTTCACTCATCCCTGCTACGACAGCCTACTGTATGAGGAAAAACAGTGTGTGCTTGTCAATGTGTTTGTGTTGGAAAAGAAACACGTATCTCATTTTGATCCAGCTGCAGATCGGCGTTGTGGCTATACATTTTGTGTGGCTACGACTTGTCTTTATTAAGGCATACAGGGCTGGAAATTGTTGGTGGTCACTCTCTTCAAGCTCCTACACGAATGTATGGAAATGTGATGTGTTTCAAAAGACATTTAGCACACTGTTGTCCAGATGTAGGGTTATGTTGGGGAATGGGCATAGTACACACAGGTTATAAAACACGGCTTCATCTTGGAGGTGGCCGGGCTTCGGCTGGGGAATGAAACAACAGATGAAACAAAGAAAAACGCTCCTGTAAAATAAATATCCCTCCTCATCCCTGGCTAATCCTATATGTCAAATAACCCTGGCCTGCATATGGCTCCAATCAGGCCATGGGTTGCCCAGGGAACCAGGGAACATAGGGGAGAAGTGTGGAGGGTGTGCCAACAGTCAGCTAGCCACACAGGCCCACCATGTGCTCCACATTACAACACGGCACCGAGACCTTCACTTAACATGCTCACCTGATCTGGCCTGAACCATTACCGGGCCAGGCTGATTTACACTCAGGAAGAGGCTGCTGGGTCAGACCATTATGAGAGAGGGGGGTGGGGTGGGGGGTGGGGGTAATGGAGGAGATGGCCCATCAGCTCAGAAACTCCCATCTAAAGTTAACTTCTCACCCCACCTCAAATCCACCCCCTCGAGCGATTCCGTCTCACATGCTTCCTGTTGTTACTACGGTGATCATGACTTGGAAAGTGTAGGAGGGGTTTCAGCTCCCTGCTGTACTGTGTCAGTGTTCATGTTGCTGTATGTTACTGACAGTGCCTGTATTATTAGAGTTAGAGCATACATTATGCATTTCCCACAGGCCATTTAGCATGTGATTAACATGCTCACGGTCTGGCTGGACAGACAGACAGTCTTAATTGAAGAGTTTAGTAAGGCTGTCAGTCCCCGTGCTTCAGAACATCCATGGAAAGACCATTAAAGTAATGTCCCCTTCCTTTCTGGGATGATGGTTTGATAGCGCCATATATGGCGCTACACATGTGGAAATAGGAACATTGCTTCCATGTTTCAGATGGATGAAAATCGCGGGGCAGACACAGATTATTTCATGTAGCAGCTGAGAGTTTAGATGACCTTCCTGAGAGACCTCCCAGCTGTCTGCTTTACTCACACTGACAATCCAAAACCCCACTTCAGCTTTTCACACATGCTGAAATGTACTACTATTATTGTACATACTATTAGTATGTAGCAAGTCCTCAAAATCCAGACGGTGCAGAGGGACTATAGCTACTTAAAACATTTAAATAAGTGAACATTTTAATGGGGAAACAACTACATGTTTTTGATAACGGCCCCTTCTACTAAGTTTGTAAACACAACGTTTGTATTTTGGTGGCTCTTATGTCCCCAAGTCAACTTTTGTCTTCATCGTGTCAGAGCCATTTGGCTGACATCACTAGAAGCACTATTTTGGACCATCTTCGGGGTGGCTGGACAGTCAGGTCTCCCAGAATGCACTTGTCTGTAATGTAACTGTACAGCAAGGGCCCAAGCCAAGCTCTCTCCATCCCTGCTGAATGGGTTGCTTAATCCAGTCATTCTGGCTGCCTCTTCTCCTTCCCCGAATGATGCAGCATTTACGAGAGCTAGGAGACAGAATAAATTGCTGCTAGACAATATGTGAATGTCAGTTATTTTTTCCTTAACAAATCGACTAACGTTATGAATCCTTGGCACAACTGTATTTCCATTTGATTCCAATTGATGTGTTAGCATGTATAATAAGACACACTGGGCTACTAGATGCCATGAAGTTGATTTATACTTTACTGTCTACTGTTCCTGTCATTATGTCATGCCCATAACTTTGTAACATATAGAGAAAATATTACAGTACCAAATTGTCCTCCATTTCCCCACGACTGCAAATGTCCTGTAAAAGACTATCTTTCGCTGATTCAGCCATTTTCATTCTAATTAGAAAAGAACACACACAGCATGGAGTCTCTAACAAAGGAGAACTTGGCAAACTTCCCTCAAATTCCGCAACAAAGGTGCCCTTCCAAAAAAAAAAGAGAACACTGCTGAATGTGTCTTTTGTGTGAATTTGACCTTTCTGTGGTAACATAAGCGATGTAGGAACATAATAATGGTTGTTTGTGTGTCACAGAACCTGGTGAATTGGAAGGGGGTCAGTGCACAAGCAGGTTAAAGATGACCAGCGGTTTATGTGATTGACCAGGGAACAACTGTAGATGACTGAAGTGTGATCAAACCATATGTTTTTTAAACAATTATAATCAGCCTGGCCTCTCTAACATTGTCTGTCGTTGACCTCTGCACCATGCACCATACTCCAATGAATACTAAATTATGTATGTAAGAAATTGCTACGAAATGTTACCTTTAAACAGAGGGTGGTTGGGAATCAGCGCTAGTGTTATATGGTTCAGTGTTAACCATCTCTAAGTTCTGTGCTTTCCCTCTCCTCACGCATCCAAATGTACACATAACAAGGCTTTCCCCTGACTTCATTAAACAGGCTTTATGATATATGGCTGTGCATGCGAGCGGCTGCACATGGTTGCCAGGTATCGGCCTCTCCCTCCTTTTAAACCAAAACATCTTCTGAATGAGTCCAGATCAGCCCTCCTGCTTAGATTTGTTGCATGCGACACATTTTTGGAATTACAAAAGTAAGTTAAAAATAGGTTAACTGATTAAAATAGGAAACAATGTGGACCAGTCAGAGTTGTTGAACAAATTGTACATTCATTCAAGCCAAATGGAAATCCTATCCTAGCCATTTGGACAAAATATCTCTCAAGTGGCTTATGTGGATGTGGAAGCCAGTCAGCCCCATGTTGTTACATCATCTCAGACCTCACTGGACCAGTAAGTGGGTGACAAGAACTTCTCACTCCATAGACCCCAGCAAGTTTAAAGTTTTATTAGTCGTACTGTATGTACAGGATACACATCACAGGAGGCTGGTGGCACCTTAATTGGGGAGGACGGGCGTATGGTAATGGCTGGAGCGGAATAGGTGGAATGGTATCAAATACATCAAACAAATGGTTTCAATGTGTTGGATGTCATTCCACAGCTCAATTCCAGACATTATTTCAGAGCCGTCCTCCACTCAGCAGCCTCCACTGATACACATGGTATACACTTTCTAACAAAATGCTTACTTG
Source organism: Oncorhynchus kisutch (assembly GCF_002021735.2). Taxonomy (NCBI): domain Eukaryota; kingdom Metazoa; phylum Chordata; class Actinopteri; order Salmoniformes; family Salmonidae; genus Oncorhynchus; species Oncorhynchus kisutch. The sequence goes on from NC_034187.2 coordinate 28,374,620, forward strand.
CAAATTCCTTCTCAACAATGAAACAACAAAAATAAATAATAAAAGATAAGAATACGAACATGAAGTAAATGGCTCAGTAGAATAGAATAGGCATTTTAGCATAAGTAAAATACAGGAAGGCACAAGTTATAGTTCAATATGTACACATGTATCAGGGAAGGGGGTGCAAGTGTTTAAATTGTACAGTATTAACAATAGTAAATAAGAATCTGGTAGCAGCAATTGTGATCTGTGTGCGTGTGCGTGTGTGTGTGTGTGTGTGTGTGCGCGCGTGCGTGTGTGTGTGTGTGCGCATGCGTGCGTGCGTCAGAGAAACCCTTAGAGCAGAGGAACCCTTAGAACAGAGGAACCCTTAGAGTAGACATGCTGAGAGGCAGCCCTTACAGACCTTTCACTGGGTTAATTGATAGCCATCGGGGTCAGCAGAATGGGTTCCATCAAATGATCTGGGTCCCCACGAAGCTGTAAACTATCCCATTCTCTTCCTGTATTCATTTTCTATGTTTGACATGTTATGATGATGGTTATTGTTATTGTAAGTCGTAGCGGTAGTAGTGTTTATTTTAGTATTACAACACACGGTCATTAGCAAGCCAGTCTTGAAATAGTACAGTTATACATGCGTAGAAGATAAACATTGGAATGCATTATGTTATGCTCACCTTTGGGTGCTCTCTTGTTTAGATATTGATGAGTGTGTGAATGAGACCATCTGTGGGGACCATGGCTTCTGTGAGAACACAGATGGCTCCTACCGTTGTCAGTGTGACCAGGGCTACAGCAACCCCCCTGGTGATACCGGGGCCCATAGCTGTGTGGGTAAGTAACTGTTCAATTATAAACTTCACTGGTTAGCATGTTCAGTGACTGTATACCAATGTGCAGTATGTACTGTATTGTGTGTGTGTGTGTGTGTGTGTGTGTGTGTGTGTGTGTGTGTGTGTGTGTGTGTGTGTGTGTGTGTGTGTGTGTGTGTGTGTGTGTGTGTGTGTGTGTGTGTGTGTGTGTGTGTGTAAGCACACTCGTGCCTGTCAGTGTGCATATGTACGTGCTGTGCATCGGTGTGTGTAAATTTATCCCCCCATCCCCGTCCCGTCCCGTGCAGACGTGAACGAGTGTGAGATGAGCACGGCGCTGTGTGGAGAGGCCCTGTGTGAGAATGTGGATGGCAGCTTCCTGTGCATCTGCCCCAGCGACAATGAGGAATTTGATCCCATCACCAGCCAGTGCCGCCCGCAGGGTAACACACCACACACAGGGACTTATGGGACTTAAGGGTTCATTCTGTCTATGCGGGATTGAGTTTTCACTGTCTTAATGAGGCATCTCATATTATCATGACATCTGGGGAACTAGCAGGGCGCGAGTGGTTGCATGTTCCCTGTAGTAGATGTTTCTATTGGACAACCTTTCTTCTGAGTTTGACTCCATACTATTGGATGAATGGAGAGTTATGTTTTATCCCTACAAGGATAAATGCATTGCAGTCTGCAAAGAACGAATTGCAGGAAAACTATTCCAGCCATCCCTTACAGAATTGATTTGCTGTGCTCAGAGCACAACTCCAAGCTCTCGCTCATGGTCAAATCTCCCCAGTCAAATCTCCCCAAGTCAAATTCCCCCCAAAGACAAACAAGGTTATGGTATAGCTATTGGCAAAACTGCCATGGAAAGATCTCTCTCAGAAACACTAACAGTGTTCACTGTAAACAGATTACTGAAATACAATGTCAAACTTACCTTGAGTCTGTTGCATTAGCTTGTCTTTAGCTTGACATGGGCATGTACACACAAGCGAGCCATATTTACATTAATAAGCAGCATGCTCTCGACGGGGATGTTTTTGTTCTCGTTCTGTATTAAACCCCAAGTATGCCTTGTGTACTTTGACCCCATTCCGCTGTTTGCTTTTGACGTGTGGTAATCAATCATGTGAGAATGAATGGTGTGTTGACTCACATGCCAGTGTTTCCATTTGGCTAAGCCCGCTGCTTAACTGTGAATGCCTGAGACCATGTCTGTGGATAAAAGAGCAGCCTCAGCAGTGTCAGCTGAAGGTACTCAGGCCTACTGCCTGCCCTACTGTATGTTGTGGAGCTCCTGACCCAGGGAAACACAGTGGCACTCACTATGCTGTTAGACATGGGGCCAGTATACTGACTGATTCTTACTGATATCATGATGGCAATAAATATTATTTGTAGTGGTAATGGCTATAGTCTTAATTGTAGTAATTCAACCCTGAAAGTAGCAACTAGTATCACAATTTATTCTGCAAATCCCCTCCATGTATTCCCCTCTGCATCTCTTTCTCCTCATGAGAGGTGTGATTTCCCTATGTGTTCTACAGGTGAAGATGCTCCTCCTAAGCCAGCCTCACCCACTGAGGAACAGAGGAAGGAGTGTTACTACAACCTGAACGATGCTAACTTCTGTGACAACGTGCTGTCTCGCAACACCACCAAGCAGGAGTGCTGCTGCACGGTGGGGGCCGGCTGGGGGGACGACTGTGAGATCCACCCCTGCCCAGTCCCAGGGAGAGGTAAGCTTACAGTATGATTTGAGACTGAGTGAGATTCCCAAGAGGGATCGAATGATCAACCTTTAGGAGACAGATATTCAGATACAACTGTTCACATATACTCACTCCTTTTTGCTTCACGATGTATAATACATTATTACAGTAAGGAGGAAGTATGTTTGTCCATTCATTCTTATTTGTTTCTCCAGAGGAGTATGACCAGTTGTGTCCACATGGAAGTGGTCTTCTGCCCCAAGCTGTTTTCTCCCACAGCTTGGAACAGCAGAGTTTCAAAGGTACTTTACTCCCATGTTGTCTCCTCAAGCCACTGGCTTCTGTTTACAGTCGGTATACCTGAGGTTTCACAGTTTTTCCTTCTCCTATAACTTTGTACCAACACAAAGAAAATGGCTGTTTCAGCTCCCCTTTTATTTACACCCATGGCAGCCATTAAAAAAGTCCTGCGTAATTTCCTACCAAATTTATGGTTCTCTTTAAAGCTAGCTCTTTACACCGTGACGGGATACCTGCATACCTAGCTAATTAAGCACAAGTGTTGTGCACTAACCAGCTTGACCTAATAGAGAAGGCTGTCTCAAGCAAGGTGCTGTGCTCATTTTACAGTAGGGGCCAGGATTTGAGGGGTCTAGCTAGCTACAGCACATGGAGGGGTTATATTGAGATTCTACAGACACAGTAAGCCTACACAAAGTTTAGGCTGATTCTAGAGGTGATATATTAAAGACAAGGTGATTTGGATGAATGGTATGTGAATTTATCAACCGATGTCACCTTTCTTTCTTTCTATCTTTCTTTCTCTCTCTCTCTCTCTCTCTCTCTCTCTCTCTCTCTCTCTCTCTCTCTCTCACCAGATGTGGACGAGTGTAAGATGTTTGGGCCAGATATCTGTAAGAATGGCCGTTGCTCTAACAACTTCTCCTCGTACTCCTGCTTCTGCCGTACAGGCTTCTACTACGACAACATCCGGCTGGAGTGTGTGGGTAAGGGCCGCCCACTGTCTCTGCTTTTCTCAGTTCCACCAAACCTGCTCCAACTCTCAACTATGGGACTCAGTCGTTGACGTATGCGTGTGTGTGTGTGTGTGTGTGTTCCAGATTATGACGAGTGCCTGACAGAGAAGGAGTGTGTGGATGGGGTGTGTGTGAACACTGCCGGCTCTTTCGACTGTTTCTGCAGTCCCCCTCTGGTCCTGGACACCACCCGCCGTCGCTGCGTCAGCGTCAACACCACCGAGGGTGAGACTCACACACTCCTACATCTCAGAGTTTATCCAGATGAAACAGTTACCAGCCAGATTATTGATTCAGCTGTCCAACATTAACAACATAGAATTAGTAGAAACTCCCTCCTTTCCTCTTTTGTGAATCACTCTTCCCTTCTCCTTCCTTCCCTCTCTTCTCCCTTCCCTGAACCACAGAGACTCATGAGCCTGAGGAGGACATCCACCTGGACATCTGCTGGCAGGGCCTGGTAGATGAGCGTATGTGTGCCCAGCCCCTCATCGGCAGGAGGACCACCTACACGGAGTGCTGCTGTCTCTATGGAGTGGCCTGGAGCGAACAGTGTGCCTTTTGCCCCATGAGGGACTCTGGTAAGGGACACAGCTAGTCGACATTCATGCTGTTATTATTCAGTTGAAATATAGAAGTGACGTGATACATATCTCACTAAAACACTGACCTGTGTGTTTGTTTGTGTTCGATCAGATGACTACGCAGCAGTGTGTAACCTGCCAAGGAGAGGGGGGTCTGACAGTCTACGAGAGAGACCCGGCTATGAGTACGGTCCTGGGGTTGAGGGTCCTGATGGGCCCTATGTCCCCCCCTACTGGGACAACTATGGAGGAGGGCCCATTACTGGGCCTGGGGGTACCTACTACAACCCAGAGGACACCCAGGGCATCCCCCTGTTCACAGACAACACCAACGACTATGGCTCCCGAGAGGTAGACATAGAGCCGCCACTACGTGTCCCTGTCCACCGGCCAAGAGAGTTCCAGCCTCGCCCTGTAGACTCATATAATGGTAAGCTCATAAGAATCATTCAAAAAATACACATCAATTAATATTATTGCTAATGCATGATGAAATGCTACCTCTGTAGGGACTCCTTCTTCATTCATATTCTGTTTCCAATAAGACCACTTTGATGGCTTCGAGGGCCTGCGAGCAGAGGAGTGTGGCATCCTGAATGGCTGTGAGAATGGCCGGTGTGTCCGCGTGAGGGAAGGTTACACCTGTGACTGCTTTGATGGATACGAGCTTGACCTCACCAAAATGGCCTGCATCGGTAGGTTCCTCTCCCAGTGTCTCATAATGTCCACCTGCAGTCAGAGTCAGATTCTCCTCTCTGTGTTCTTACCAGATATATAATTTCCTTTTGGAATTCCTAGAAACAAATTAGTCAATTCAGATAACCTTTTGATCTGTACCATTTCCCACATTTAAAGATGATATATGGTTTGGGGCTAAGATCAAACCCTACTTCAGAATGAGGAAGCATTCCCTAGGTTTGCACCTTTTGGAGACAGGTCTTGGGGTTCTCTTTAGTGAGGTAACTCGCCATGCAATATCACACAGAGTTTGGCTGCAGAGAAATTACAATCAAACCTCCCATGTCAGATTTAAGCAATAAGGCCCAAGGGGGTGTGGTATATGGCCAATATGCCACTGCTAAGGGCTGTTCTTAGGCACGACGCAACGCGGAGTTCCTGGATACTGCCCTTAGCTGTGGTATATATGGCCATATACCACAAACCCCTGAGATACCTTATTGCTATTATAAACTGGTTACCAATGTAATTAGAGCATTAAAAATAAATGTTTTGTCATACCCGTGGTATATGGTCTGATATACCACAGCTGTGCAGGGCTCGAAACACCAGCATTCAGGGCTCGAAACACCCGGTTTATAATAGAAAATAGAAACCACTTGAAGGCAAACAATGAAAGGACATTTGGCTGCTGCCTTCCAGATAATATTGAGAGAGAGAGAGAGAGAGAGAGAGAGAGAGAGAGAGAGAGAGAGAGAGAGAGAGAGAGAGAGTTAGGCATCCCTCTAGCCTCCACTGTCACCAGACATCTACTGCACCTGACTGTGGAGCCATCCTACCACCCATACTGACCAGGCCACTATGTGGGACTTCTGACACAGGACGTGTGGCATGAACAGCTGCATTTGCTGTGAAATCGGTCTCCTCAGTTAACTCTGCGTGTCTCCTTTTCCTGCAGACATAAACGAGTGTGAGGATATCAGTGACAACGTGGCGCTGTGTAAGAACGGTGCCTGTACCAACACCGAGGGGTCGTACAAGTGCACCTGCCTGCCTGGCTTCCAGGCCTCTGCCAAGCCCCATGAATGCATCCCAGAGGTCCCAGTGGCTGGCTTTAGAGAGAGAGTGGCAGGGAAATGAGGGTGTGCATGTTGGAGCTTTTTCTCTCCTCCCTCCACCACCCCACACCCTTACCCTCTCCTCCCTCCACCACCCCACACCCTTACCCTCTCCTCCCTCCACCACCCCACACCCCCCCGCCCTCTCACAGGGCCTGGCACTAAACCTCCATCAAAAAACACTGAAACGTCCACGCTTGTCCCCTAAACACACACACACCAACACACATACACACATACTCTTATTGACTCTTTCATATTTTCTCTCTCTCTACCACACAAATACTCATTCACATTTCCACAGGGGACCAGGAGCTATCCAGTGAATGTATTCCATGGGATATCCTATTTCTTAACATTTATATTTTGCCTAAAGGGATTTCTGAGGAGTGACCTTTTATTCAGTGATCCCAGGCAGTTTGGTATGCATACATACATTTTTTCTGCATTGTTTTTCTCCATGTGTCTTTTTGGTTGATTATTTATTTCATGTACATGACAAGGCTCTGTAAAGTAAGAGGGCATAGGATGTATATTGTCTTATTTGTCAGACCAATATACTTTACTAACGATGAGGGGAAACAGTGTGAATAGTTTTTTAAGTTTGGTAACTAAGCCTGGAGGAAGCTTATTGTCGTAAGCATGCCACATGTTATATTCATATTATAACATAATAATCACATTGCTATACAGGGAAAGTTACTTTCAAACCACTTTTTACTAGTATTTGGGATGCTTCTGTTGTCAGCAAGGCCTTTAAAAGGACCAACCACCACTTCCACTGGTCTTCTGTGTTTCTTATAACAGTGCAATCCTACAGTCCTCATCCTCAAGACAAAGAGGCTCCTCTGTTGGCAAGGTTGTCTCAAGAGCAATAACTACGATCAAACAAGGTCCAGACCAGATTCATATGCTATCACAATGTTGCTTTGACCTGCTGCCAGTACAAAGAGAGCGAGAGAGAGAGAGATAATTGAATATGGGCTTGGAAAGGCTATAAATGTACAGTACCAGTCAAAAGTTTGGACACCTACTCATTCCAGGGTTTTCCTTTATTTTTACTATTTTCTACATTGTAGAATAATAGCGAAGACATCAAACCTATGAAATAACACATATGGAATCATGTAGTAACCAAAAAAAGTGTTAATAAAATCTAAATATATTTTAAATTTGAGATTCTTCAAAGGTGCCACCCTTTGCCTTGATGACAGCTTTGCACACTCTTGGCATTCTCTCAACCTGCTTCATGAGGTAGTCACCTGGAATGCATTTCAATTAACAGGTATGCCTTGTTAAAAGTTCAATTGTGCAATTTATTCCCTTCTTAATGCGTTTTGAGCCAGTCAGTTGTGTTGTTACAAGGTAGGAGTGGACACATCTCAACATCAACTGTTCAGACTCTCTGAGGTCATTAAAGATCCCATGGCACTTATCGTAAGAGTAGGGGTGTTAACCCTGGTGTCCTGGCTAAATTCCCAATCTGGCCCTCAAACCATCATGGCCACCTAATCATCCCCAGCTTACAGTTGGCTCATTCATCCCCCTCTTCTCCCCTGTAACTATTCCCCAGGTCGTTGCTGTAAATGAGAATGTGTTCTCAGTCAACTTACCTGGTAAAATAACAGTAAAATAAATCAAAAAGAGGACACTGTGTGAATCAGGCCTTCATGGTAAATGGTGTACTAAAGGACACCAATAACAAGAAGAGACTTGCTTGGGCCAAGAAACACAAGCAATGGACATTAGACCAGTGGAAATCTGTCCTTTGGCCCAATAAGTCCAAAGTTGAGATTTTTGGTTCCAACCGCCGAGTCTTTGTGAGGTGCTGAGTAGGTGAACGGATGATCTCCACATGTGTCAAAAAAATACAGTAGAAATACATTACTGTACTTGTAGATTTCTTAATTCCATTATTTTACTTTTAGATTTGTGTGTATTGTTGTGAATTGTTACATATTACTGCACTGTTGGAGCTCGGGAACACAAGCATTTCACTACACCCGCAACAACATCTGCTAAATATGTGTATGCGACCAATAAAATTTGATTTGATTTGATTTGATTTAGTTCCCACTGTGAAGCATGAAGGAGGTGTGATGGTGTTGGGGTGCTTTGCTGGTGAAACTGTCGGTGATTTATTTAGAATTCAAAGCACACTTAACCAGCATGGCCACCACAGCATTCTGCAGCAATACGCCATCCCATCTGGTTTGCACTTAGTGGGACTATCATTTGTTTTTCAACAGGACAATGACCCAACACACCTCCAGGATATGTAAGGGCAATTTGACCAAGAAGGAGAGTGATGGATTGCTGCATCAGATGACCTGGCCTCCACAATCACCCGACCTCAACCCAATTGAGACGGTTTGGGATGAGTTGGACTGCAGAGTGAAGGAAAAGCAGCCAACAAGTGTTCAGCATATATGGGAACTCCTTCAAGATGGTTGGAAAAGCATTCCAGGTTTAAGATGGTTGAGAGAATGCCAAGAGTGTGCAAACCTGTCATCAAGGCAAAGGGTGGCCACTTTGAAGAAGTATATTTAGATTTGTTTAACACTGTTTTGGTTACTGCATAATGCCATGTGTGTTATTTCATAGTTTTGATGTCTTCACTATTATTCTACAATGTAGAAAATAGTACAAATAAAGAAAAACCTTTAAATGAGTAGGTGTGTCCAAACGTTTGACTGGTCCTGTATATGATTAAATATGTAATATGTTTGTATAGGTTCCACTAGCCTTCTCCCACTAGTCAAGAGAGTAGTTAAGCAAACATATTGTCCCATAGCAATTTGTTTATGTTTACATTCAATCACATTCACATTCACAATTGACTTCAGATCCCATGTAAGAACATTCCCATTAATGCATCTCTGATTGTGAGTAAAGGCTTTGTTGACGAGGTTTAGGATATTTTGTACAGATCTAGTACTATGTATTAATGTTTTTGTTACATTCTAATAATGCATATAGTGCAGCCAATATTTTTGTTTGACAAAAAAAAATCAAAAAAATCCAGCATTACAGTTTAGCCATTTAGATTTATATATTTCTGTAAAAAAAAACTTTCAAAAAAACATATCTTTATGTATGAGAAAAGTGGTTTACACTGTACCAGAGAAAGTGTATGTATCCTGCCCTGTGGAGCAGACATTGAAATGTAATGTTGGGGAATGGCAGTACTTTTTTAAACACAATGTGGTGCCATTGATCCTACAAGTACAATACAAAGAAGAATGCCTTCTGAAATGCAAGCATTGTTCTTTGTGCCATTAAAACACAACTTGTTTGCCTTTCAAATAATGTTACTGGGAGCAGTATGTCATTCTGGTGACCTTTTTTTAAAATCAATATAGTGAACACTATTCGTCATTTAACATTGTTGTCCTTTCACATTCAACTCTAGAAACATATGATTGCTGATTAGTCATGTTTTCAAATTTCCATTAAGAGAAATGCGTATCTTGCCAGCACCTATCTTACACATATTTGGAGGATGCCTTCTTTCAATGACTGATGCCCTTGACCTGCATTCAAAGAGATGTTCACTGTACTCTTTATCAGTCTATATATACTGTATGATTCATCCCTCCACAAGTCTTACATTGAGGTCAAACAAATTGTGAACATGTATTTTATATTATTTAAAGCTTTGTAAACCACAAGTTGTGGTGTAGGATGTGATGTATGCTGTGGTCAATGAAAATATCATGTTCATTCCTTTTGTTTACCTCTTGACTGTAGTCACTATCTGTCATCAAAATAAACTTTGAAAATATCTATATTTATTTGTCTCCCTTATCTGTGGAATATTCTACACACATTACACAGATACAATAATATCCTAATTTCGAAACCAAATGTTTATAATGCAAATATACTTTCAGCTCAAATGGAGACACTTGCATGAGTATGGAGGGTGATCAATGCCAGTTTGAGAAATATAATATATCAGCGCGCATGATTCATGACCTAGTGAAAATGCTATGTTAAAATGAAAATCGAAAATGGCTTATTGAAAATTGGAAATGATAAATAGAAATTAAAAATGAAAATGGTAAACACAACATGACAAATGGTTTACAGATAATGGTAAATGCTATGTGCAAAGTGGATGTCTACATTTTCCAACTGACCAATTTAGTACTTACTCTTTTCATTTTCAAAGTGTATGCAAATTGCTTCCCGGAGGCATGAACCAGGAGAGCAACACAATACCACCATGCAGTGATACATCCTAGCCATGCCATGTTTTCTGTGCATTCATTTTAGACTAGTGTAACTGACAGGATTTGAACCTGGTGTCCTGTACACCAGGAATACAGCTTAGCCAAAGCCTAGGAAATGTAGCTTGGGGAGCCCCAATGCAATTTTTCTGGTCTTAGCAAAGTTACTCAACACTAGGCAAAGTTATTCCTCATATGTGCGTGGTCACCAAACCACTTCTCCTTGGTTAGCTGTTCACATAATGAGTAATCTTGTCTGATACCTGAAGAGTTGCATTGGCTCCTCTGGGAGCCAATGCAACTCTTCAGGTATCAGACAAGATTACTTGCCTTGGCTTCAGCTAAGCAGGCCTATGCTTTTCTGGTGTGCAGGAGACCTGGGTTGGTTACACTAGTCTAAATGTACAGAGAGATGTACCACTACATGGGGGTGTTGTGTTGCTCTCCTGGTCCAAGCCTCCAAAAATCAATTTGCATACACTTTGAGAATTCTAATGCAAATTGAAATAGAAAACGCTTAATTGGGTAGATGGAAAATGAAAACAGACACTTTCAATTTCAAATGACATTTTGCGATTTTCTGTTTACCATTTTTCATTGATCATTACCATTTTTAGTTCAAATTTGTATAATTTCACATTTTTCTATTTTCATTTTAACTTTGCAATTTATCGTGGAATGAATCGTGCACACTGATATGAAAATAAAAATACATTGATCATTTTTACATTCTTATTTAGCATTTAAGCATTGAATTTTCGAACTGGCACTTATCACCCTCCATACCAGAGGATTTTACGTGTTGTGAGCATGTGTGGTGTGCGAGCCTGTGATTTATTGTGCTCTCTCGCCACCCAGTGGCCGTAATGTCTATGCGTACAGCACAACCACATTGTGGAAGGCGTTTCCCACTGATCCCCAGCCTTGTCCTGAATTTCAGTTGTATACTGGGAAATTGTGTCCGTATTCCCGTGTCATGGATTTAATGAAGGATGGAAAAGCATACAGATCCCAGAAACCACGCAACGTGCGTGGCTAAAAATGGATTGTTGAGATTGGACTACATTGTGCGCGTGCTGCGCACTTTTTGCAGATATTTCATGAAGCACATCGGGTAAAGGTTTTGTTTTATTTTACAATAATACCGGAAGATGCTTTGAAATCTGTGCACCGTAAATTCCGTCAGGAGTGTATGCCAGAGTAGTAGTTTAATTTTAGAAATGCTTGTTTTCCAAATGCGTAAAATGTAACCAGCAAAGTCCTGCTTTTAATGCATTACGTTACCTACGGAATATCAGGTGAAAACAGGAATGATTAGATTGATATTAATTTTGGTTGAAAATGCATAAAGCTGTCTGGCAGCTGCTACTGCGAGCTAGCTACAATGCTAGCTAGTGTACGGATAACATTACAATATATATATATATATTAATTGCAACGTTGTTATGCGACATTGTTACTAGCTAGCTATTCCCTGCATAGACCAATCTACAATGTAACGGGACTTGTTTTGCTGCTGCTTGTTAGGTACTTTGTTGTAGCAGTCTGTCACAAACATTCCACTGACAAAATATTCCTATTTCTTAAGGACATTGTGGGCGGTTCAAAGAATACCAATTAAATTGACAAACTTTGTTTAAGTTTTAACTAATGGCAAAGAAAAAATGTGTTGCACAATACAACGACGATACAGGGGAGCAGAGCCCTGTTTCAACCCATCATGAGTCGACCCAGGAGGATGATAGACTGTCTGAAGGTGACAGCCAATCCTTAAATGGGACATCAGCACAACATGACCAGGGCATTTACTCTCCAAATAATGAGGCACAAAGCACAGCTTTCTTTCTGTTGGTGGTGTTGCTCTCTTTTTCCACACGCCTTTACAAAATCATGGAACCCCCTCATGTATGGTGAGTGATGGTGCCCCAAGACACGTTGTAAGGCTCCCTCATGAAGTCACTGTGTTTATGTATCAGCTCATTGTGTGATCCTATCTGTTTTAGCTGGGATGAAACCCACTTTGGGAAAATGGGGAGTTACTACATTAACAGGACCTTCTTCTTTGATGTCCACCCACCACTTGGCAAAGTAAGACAATGCCACTGTCTTTTAGCATTCTAAACATTCTTAGAATATCTCTTTCTACAGTCATCATTACTTCCATAACTTGATAAGTATCTTGATTATTGATTTACATAATGTGTATGTGTTTTTAAGTAACCATTCCCTCTATGCCAGATGCTGATCGGGCTAGCTGGGTACATGACTGGCTACGATGGCACCTACCCTTTCCTTAAACCTGGGGACAAATATGAGCACCACAACTACTGGGGGATGAGAGGGGTAAGGCCTACAAAGACCAAATGGTTTTTATGTTGTGTGAACAATGTTATGCTCCACAGTACTAGTTTGACCTGTCAACGTGCTCTGCCTCTGCAGTTCTGTGCATCTCTGGGCTCCTGTCTGCCCCCCTTTGCCTACCTCACAGTGCTGGAGTTGTCCCAGTCCCCGACAGCTGCCCTCATCACTGCTGCAGTGCTGGCCTTTGGTGAGTATGTACCACCAGCACTAACAAAGTAACCAGAGACAGCCTGGGGGAGAGTCTGGATCTACTTCAGCCAATTACCTTGCCAAACAGACTTGATTATGGACTGGTCAACCATTCTTATGTTATAACTGTGGTGAAGTTTAAGATGTGTATTGTGTTAGATCACCTTAATCTAAATAACTTGTACCTTGGGCTGTCCCCCCCCCCCCCCCCATTCAGACACTGGCTGCATAACCATCTCTCAGTACATCCTTCTCGACCCCATTCTCATGTTCTTTATAATGGGAGCAGTGCTCAGCATGGTCAAGTTTAATCGACAGAGATATAGGTAAGGAACCTCCAGAGCAGAGCAAACCTACATCTGAATTGTCAGTTAAGTCATTAGAATCAGATTAAAGGGACTTGTTATTGACCAACTTTGTACATAGTGATGCTGCTATGCTCTCTCCTATGGTGTTCAGGCCCTTTAGCGCACCCTGGTGGTTCTGGCTGGTACTGACAGGGGTGAACCTGTCTGGGGCTCTGGGGGTTAAGTTTGTGGGGCTGTTTGTCATCCTGCTGGTGGGAATGAACACAGCCTGGGACCTGTGGAGTTTGCTGGGGGATCTGCGCCTCTCTCTGGTACTCATCAACTGATTATGAATCACCTATGATATTGATGTACCAAACTGACTTACATTGGAGGCCAACACTGACTCCTTCTCCCTTTTCTTCGTTCTACCAGATTGATTTTGGGAAGCACGTGTTGTCCAGGGTGTTTGGGCTTATCCTGCTTCCCCTGTTCCTGTATGTTACAATATTTGCAGTCCACTTTGTTGTCCTGAACAAAAGGTAAGGTGATTATTGGCTATGCTTTTGTTATAGTGGGGTTATTGGAAAGCTTTAAATTGATTCGCCCCTAAATAATGTCTAATCACATTTACACAATGTGTTTCCATTGTCCCCTGTCTCCAGCGGTCCAGGAGATGGCTTCTTCAGCTCTGCTTTTCAGTCCCGTCTGATTGGAAACAACCTACACAATGCATCCATGCCTGAGTGTGAGTTGATTTAAATAGCATCTTCTACGTTTTTGTCTTTACCATAGTGGTGCCTTACAGTATATTTCCACTTGTCAGTTTGAATGACGTGTATGCAAATAATGTCCTAAGTAACCCCTTGCTTCTAATAATGCTGATCTGTCCTCCTTGTTCTACTATGATGGTGGCCTGTGCTCTCCTACAGACCTGGCATATGGCTCTATCATCACTGTGAAGAACCTGCGTATCGCTGGAGGATACCTCCACTCTCACTGGCATCTGTACCCAGAGGGTGTCGGAGCAAAGCAGCAGCAGGTCACAGCATACCTCCATAAGGACTATAACAACATGTGGCTGGTGCATAGATCCAATGACCGTGATGGTGAGAGGACAGCCTTGTTGTGCAGTCAGAATATGTCACTCATAAAGGTTCATTGCAACATACGTATTATGATGTATTTTGTTCTTCTTTTTTTTGTCCAGCACAATCAGGAGAACCTGACCTTGTTCGTCATGGTGACATTATTCAATTGGAGCACAAAGAGTAAGTGGTTTGACAGTGACACCCCTCATCTGTTTGAAAGCTTATCATTGTACTGCACCCATACTGTACCTGTTTTGACATTACAACAAATTCTTCAGTGCAATAATGGTTGATTCTCCTGTGTCCACCAGGACTACCCGTAACCTTCACAGTCACCTTCACGAGGCACCTCTCACTAAAAAACACTTCCAGGTCACAGGCTATGGCATCGTGAGTAAGCATATACAATGCTTGCACAGTTCTCAGAAGTTATTGATAGGTTGTGTGTGAGAGAGGTTTCATTCTTCAGCCTAAATGTTGATCAGTATCATTCCTTTCTGGTGCTTTCAGAATGGAACAGGTGACCCTAATGACCTGTGGCAGGTGGAGGTGTGTGGGGGTCGGAAGGGCGACCTGGTCAAGGTGTTACGCAGCAAAGTACGCTTCCTGCACCGAGCAACTGGCTGTGTGCTCTACTCCTCTGGCAAGACTCTCCCCAAATGGTAAGAAATGGAGGAATGATCTAGACTCTTCTAAAGTTCTCTAATATCTTTATTTACAAATGTTAACATTACCGATGATGACAGTGTCAAACTGTGTCTTCTCTGTTCAGGGGCTGGGAACAGGTGGAGATTACATGTAGCCCATATCTGAAGGAGACCCCAAACTCTCAATGGAATATTGAGGATCATATCAATGCCAAATGTACGCCTCCATTCCTGCATTTAAAAAGAAAAATGTGTTCCCATGGCCCACTGCTTGATATGTGATGGTGTTGTGTGTTTACTTAATACCTAAAGGTGTGTGTTTTTGTTTGTGTGTGTATTGATAGTGCCCAACATTAGCCTTTCAGTGCTGAAGCCCCACTTCCTGGAGATATTGCTGGAGTCCCACATCGTTATGATCAGGGTGAGAGAACAAGACAACACAGGTGTGACAAATTCTCCCACACACTTATTGTATTGATTACAACTAAATGTGTCTCTCTTTACAGGGTAACAGTGGGTTGAAGCCCAAAGACAATGAAATGAACTCTAAACCCTGGCATTGGCCAATCAACTACCAGGTTTGCATGTTGAATAACCCATGACTTCAATGTGGTTGGACAGTCCCAAAATGAAATAGTCTCTTATTACTGTGCCTTTGTTCTGTTTTTGCAAAGGGATTGAGGTTCTCTGGAGTGAATGAGACTGAATACCGTGTCTACCTGTTAGGGAACCCTGTAAGTACCTCTCTCCACTCACTGAGTATGCTAACACACAACACTGCTACAATATAGTTAAATCTACCTCTTCTGCAGGTGATCTGGTGGCTGAACCTGGTCAGTCTGGGCCTGTATGTGGTTATGGTGGCAGTGGCCTCTCTGGCCCTCCGCAGAGGAGTCCAGCTGGACAAGAGAAGAATAGGTAGGAGCTTTTAGAACTTCCCTGTCAGTTTCATGAGTAACTTGTTTGAGTACTTGATTCTAACACTGATGTGTGTGTGTGCAGAGCATTGTCGCGTGCTGATGGAAGGTGGAGGGCTGCTGCTCCTGGGCTGGTTGCTGCACTACGTACCCTTCTACACCATGGGCCGCATCCTCTACTACCACCACTACTTCCCTGCCATGCTCTTCAGCAGCATGCTAACAGGTAAAGTGGGTCTACCCCAAACACATGCTCCCCATAATGCCCCCTTCATATTAATCGCACATTACAGACTCATCCAGGAGTCATACATGAAATAATGTTAGAGTAGTTCAGATCAGGGAAGTCAGGAACCAATACACGCAGTCAGTCAGGAAAGCAAAGGCTAGCTTTTTCAAGCAGAAATTCGTAACCTGTAGCTCTAACTCCAAAACGTTTTGGGACACTGTAAAGTCGATGGAGAACAAGAGCACCTCCTCCCAGCTGCCCACTGCACTGAGGCTAGGTAACACGGTCACCACTGATAAATTCATGATAATCGAAAATTTAAAGAAGCATTTCTCAACGACTGGCCATGCCTTCCTCCTGGCTACTCCAACCCTGGCCAACAGCCCCCTCCCCCCCCCCCTCAGCTACTCGCCCAATCCTCCCCAGCTTCTCCTTCACCCATATCCAGACAGCAGATGTTCTGAAAGAGCTGCAAAACCTGGACTAGTACAAATCAGCTGGGTTAGACAATCTGGACCCTCTCTTTCTAAAACTATCCGCCGCCATTGTTGCAACCCCTATTACCAGCCTGTTCAACCTCTTCGTATCGTCCGGGATCCCTAAAAATTGGAAAGCTGCCGCGGTCATCCCCCTCTTCAAAGGTGGTGACACCCTAGACCCAAACTGTTACAGACTTATATCCATCCTGTCCTGCCTATTTAAAGTCTTCGAAAGCCAACTTAATAAACAGATCACTGACCATTTCGAGTCCCACCATACCTTCTCCGCTGTGCAATCCGGCTTCTGAGCCGGTCACGGGTGCACCTCAGCCACGCTCAAGGTACTAAACAATATCATAACCGCCATCGATAAAAGACGGCTGCACAGTACTGTCTTCATTGACCTGGCCAAGGCTTTCGACTCTGTCAATCACCGTATTCTTATCGGCAGACTCAATAGCCTTGGTTTTTCTGATGGCTGCCTCGCCTGGTTCACCAACTACTTTGCAGACAGAGTTCAGTGTGTCAAATCGGAGGGCATGTTGTCCGGACCTCTGGCAGTCTCTGGGGGTACCACAGGGTTCAATTCTCGGGCCGACTCTTTTCTCTGTATATATCAATGATGTCACTCTTTCTGCGGGCGATTCCCTGATCCACCTCTACGCAGACGACACCATTCTGTATACTTCTGGCCCTTCCTTGGACACTGTGCTAACTAACCTCCAAACGAGCTTCAATGCCCTACAACACTCCTTCCATGGCCTCCGACTGCTCTTAAACACTAGTAAAACCAAATACATGCTTTTCAACCGTTCGCTACCCGCACCCGCCCGCCCGACTAGCATCACCACCCTGGACGGTTCCAACCTATGTGGACAACTATAAATACCTAGGTAAACTCTCCTGCCAGGCTCAATCCAATCCTAATCTCCAATCCTAAATCAAATCTAGAAACTGCTTTCTATTTCGCAACAAAGCCTCCTTCACTCACGCCGCCAAACTTACCCTAGTAAAACTGACTATCCTACCGATCCTCGACTTCGGCGACGTTATCTACAAAATAGCTTCCAACACTCTACTCAGCAAACTGGATGCAGTCTATCACAGTGCCATCCGTTTTGTTACCAAATCACCTTATACCACCCACCACTGCGACCTGTATGCTCTAGTCAGCTGGCCCTCGCTACATATTCGTCGCCAGACCCACAGGTACCAGGTCATCTATAAGTCTATGCTAGGTAAAGCTCCGCCTTATCTCAGTTCACTGGTCACGATAACAACACCCACCCGTAGCACACGTTCCAGCAGGTATATCTCATTGATCATCCCCAAAGCCAACACCTCATTTGGCCACCTTTCCTTCCAGTTCTCTGCTGCCAGTGACTGGAACAAATTGCAAAAATCCCTGAAGTTGGAGACTTATTTCACTCACCAACTTTAAACATCAACTATCTGAGCAGCTAACCGATCGCTGCAGCTGTACTTAGTCCATCTGTAAATAGCCCACCCAATCTACCTACCACATCCCCATACTGTTTTTATTTTATTTACTTTTCTGCTCTTTTGCACACCAGTATCTCTACTTGCACATCATCATTTGCTCATTTATCACTCCAGTGTTAATCTGCTAAATTGTAATTATTCGCTCCTATGGCCTATTTATTGCCTACCTCCTCATGCCTTTTGCACACACTGTATATAGACTTTCTTTTCTCTACTGTGTCATTGACTTGTTTGTGTTATTGGCTTGTTTATTGTTTACTCCATGTGTAACTCTGTGTTGTTGTCTGTGTCACACTGCTTTGCTTTATCTTGGCCAGGTCGCAGTTGCAAATGAGAACTTGTTCTCAACTAGCCTACCTGGTTAAATAAAGGTGAAATAAATAAAAATCCAGTTATATTTATAAAGATCTTGAATTGTCATCTCTGTCTCAGGGATTACTTTGGACACCCTGCTGCAGAGTGCTGACCTATGGCTCCGCCCACCCTATTCTCACTGGCTGCTCAGAGGAGGACAGGCAATGCTATTCCTGGCCATCCTTGATAGGTGAGATAAACATGAGACCTCTTCTGTGCCTTTGAACCTGATTTTAAATTGTAAACATGGAAGTTTTCTGTTGGCTTTATTGGCTATATATATCACATTCACTGTATGCCATTGGCGCAATAGTTCATCTACACCCAAAAATGAATTTTTAAATTGGTTGTTCTCTCTTCACATCTTCAGTTTACATCTGTTTCTCTCTCTGCCTTTCTAAACCATGCAGCTTTTACATGTTTCACCCTCTGTCCTATGGTATGAGAGGGCCGCTGGCCCATGACCCTGATAGTACCATGGCTGGCCTGAAGTGGATGGACTCCTGGGAGTTTTAGGCAGGTGAACAGTCAGGAAGAGTTCTGACTGGCATAGTGATGTATCAGTGGTATTTTAGCAGACATGCAAGTGTCTGTTTCTTATACACTATGTGAACTTCAGTATTTTTCATAATGTGCATAGCTATGGATTGTTAAATATTTAACATTAAAGTATTTTATATAGTCAGTTACGTCCAAATATTTCTAAGTGTTTTAATTCAACATTGAAAACTGAATATTTTAGTGACTTTCTACACTTGAATTGCGCAGCAGTGCATTGTGAAACAATACTAAGAACAGAATATACTGTTAACAATCATAGCCTACTCTTTTTGTGTTGGGAGATAAAAACGTGATAAATACATTCATGTGCATTAGGTGGATGTTGAAATGTGTGAATGATGTGTTTATTTAATTGAGACCGTTAGTGACGTCTAATGATGTCTATTGTACTGCCTTAACATGTTTTAGTTTTTTCTTGACTGAGTTGCAATAATGAGCTAAGTGCCTAGGGACTAAATCAATTTTAAATACTTATGGGAATCTAATATTCTAATTTAAAAGTTTTATGATGGGAATGAGAACCTGTTTCCGTTACATTATAACAAATTATCTTGTAATGTTTTCTCGATCTTAGTGTGCACAGTATTGTATACATCTTTGGCAAGATACCGTGCTTTTAATGACTGTTCGTTCCGCATTTTGCTTTCCCAAAGAAAGGAATCTGTTACTTTTCAATACAACTCTCCAAACAACCTTTGTATATAGTGCACATTCATTGCCTTTTGTTTATCCTGCGGTGTCCTATATATATATATTTTTTTGCAATGTGTGATCTTATTTCATGTGTGGGTATGATTTTAATAATTTGTTTGTTTTTTTGCATTTGTGACAAGTTTACAGACATGATCGTCATACTTCTCAAATACAGAAAAGCACCACAATGTCATGCATGCATATTTTTTTCTAGGTCGAAACAATTACTCAAACTCTGAGAAATGTTGCCTTCTCCCTACAGTTTTCCCTACAATACTGTGTTTTAACGTTTAGAAACTATCATCGCTTTCGAAACATATGGACCTTGTCTTTCATCAGCGAGAAAGAATCCTTCAAATAAAAAAGATACACATACTGTAGCAGTTTTGCACAGATAGATAAAGCTATGGGTACCTCCATCTGACGAAACTACACTTCCGAGTTACACAAGTGTTCGGGGGACACTAATTTAGATAGCTAATTAGCACAGGTGGTCGCCTCTGGTCTTGTCTATTTTCCTTAAACAAGTGCTGTAACACATGGCCGTGTGGGAACACAAAAAAAAGTATTCATGGTATGTTTGATAAGGTCCTAATGATTCAAAAACGGTTCTGCAAGCGTCGCGTGTTAATGTAAAGATTTGAGAGTCGGGGGTCTTAACAAAATCCCCCGTACAGAAGTTGCCTTTGTCCAAGGACTCTTATGTGTAATGTAATGGAACTGAGGGTCGTTATCAAGAGCTAGATAGAAACAGGCTGACAATATTTGTAGAATCAATATTACTGCTATGTAATCACCCAGAGGTTCATCTAGATTTTTTTTTCAAGAAATTGAGCATACAGTCACAGATGGAGGTAGGAAAGCTGATTTTATCGATAAGAATATTTGATGCAATTTGTGTGGCACTGTGATACATGTGCCACCTGTTGACAGAAGTTTGCAGTGCAGCTTGGTGCAGACACGTCAACCCATTGGTTGCATTATATCACGTGTGTGGATCGAAAGATGGCGTCTCCAAATGGAGGTAAATTCTAATTCTTTACTCTGTTGTTGGGTGTATAAATGTACATTTTGAGAGCGAGGTGCTAATTCAACGTGTATGTTTCCTATATCTATTTGCTGAAACATTCGGAGTTGATAAAAGTTTATATTTTGTACAAATAATGCATCACGTTTTGTTTTTACCAGGCTTTGCTCACACAAGTGTTTTGTCTGCCAAACCAAAATAACAAGACCGCTTACATTAGTTAGCTACTGTAGCTAACAGTTAACGAGCTAGTTAGCTAGCTACTGGGTAAGGTACACTATATATACACAATTATGTGGACCTTCAAATTACTGGATTCGGCTATTTCAGCCACACCCGTTGCTGACAGGTGTATAAAATCGAGCACACAACCTTGCGATCCCCATAGACAAACATTGTCAGAATGGCGTCACTGAAGAGCTCAGTGACTTGCAATGTGGCACCGTCATAGGATGCCACCTTTCCAACAAGTCCTTTTTTCAAGTTTCTGCCCTGCACTGCTATAGCTGCCCCAGTCAACTGTAAGTGCTGTTAATGTAAAGTGGAAACTAGGCGCAACAAAGGCTCAGCCACAAAGTGGTAGGCCACACAAGTTCACAGAACGTGAGTGCTGAAGTGCGTAGAGCGTTAAAAAAATAATCGGGAGCTCCATGAAATGGGTTTCCATGGCTGAGCAGCCGCACACAAGCCTAAGATCCCAATGCCAAGCGTCGGCTGGAGTGGCGTAAAGCTCGCTGCCATAGGACTATCTGGAGTGATGAATCGCGCTTCACCATCTGACGGTCCAACAGACTAATCTGGGTTTGAAGGATGCCAGGAGAACGCTACCTTCCCGAATGCATAGTGCCAACTGTATAGTTTGGTGGAGGAGGAATAATGGTCTGGGGCTGTTTTTCATGGTTCTGGCTCAGCTCCTTAGTTCCAGTGAAGGGAAATCTTAACGCTACAGCATACAATGACATTCTAGATGATTATATGCTTCCAACTTTGTGGCAACAGTTTGGGGAATGCCCCTATCCTGTTTTAGCATGACAATGCCCCTGTGCACAAAGCGAGGTCCATACAGAAGTGGTTTGACGAGATCGGTGTGGAAGAACTTGACTGGCCTCCACAGAGCCCTGACCTCAACTCCATCTAGCACGTTTGGAATGAATTGGAATCCCGACTGTGAGCCAGGCCTAATCGCCAAACATCAGTAATGCTCTTGTGGCTGAATGGAAGCAAGTCCCCGCAGCGATGTTCCAACATCTAGTGGAAAGCCTTCCCAGAAGACTGGAGGCTGTTCTAGCATCAAAGTGGGGACAAACTCCAAATTAATGCCCATGATTTTGGAATGAGATGTTCGACAAGCAAGTGTATACAAACATTTTGGCCATGTAGTGTAGCTATGCCGGTTGTCAACCATTAGCTAGCTAGGCCTATCCAACTTAACAATAAATTGAAGTGCATTTTAATGGACACTGACCTAGCTAGGTGGCCAGCAAAGGGAACAGTAGCTCTAACTAATTCATGTGAACTAATGTTAACGTAGCCAACTAGCTAATGCGTTGTGACATAAGGGATGGGTGAAAAATAACTGATAGCTAGCTATTTAATGTTAGAAATACAGTAAATAACATCCATACTGTGAAACATCTGACAATAACTATATTTCTAGCTAGCTGTCTAACTATGGTACTAGGTAGCTACTAGTGAACGTTAGTTCCTTAAGCAATAGTCTACATGTAATCTCACTGTATATTGAGAAGAAAGGATCATAACCCCTTTCATAACATTATTTTCAATTCAAATCCAATTACCACTAGCAAGGTACTGTAGATGAGCCCTGTTGATGTAGCTAGCAAGCTCTGACTTAGTTTGTACAGCACACTTTCATATTTAATAGTGTTCAATCTGTTGATGATGACTAAAATCTCCATTTCAACTTTGTAAGGTGATGATTTTGAATCATCTCTGCTGAGTTTTGAGAAGCTGGATAGAGCATCTCCTGACCTATGGCCAGAGCAATGTAAGTGTGTCTTCTCTGTGTTATCCTCATAAAGACTATCATTGCAATTTACTCATTCCTGGTTTTGATTGGTTTGCCTGTTTCATGCTGTCATCCCTCACACAGTGCCAGGAGTCGCAGATTTTGCTGCATCATGCAAAAATGTAAGTAAAAAAATAAAATAAAAGATCTATAGCATTGATAAATGAATTGACCTACATGGCAGAGAGAATGTACAATCTTATTTACTTGTTTTGCATTGCAGCCAATTACCAATTCTCCGCCCAAATGGATGGCTGAACTGGAGAGTGAGGACATTGAAATGTTAAAAGGTAAGTTACAGTAGCATCATATGGTACACTGTTGAGGGTAGTCTTTTCACAGGTAGGCAATGTTTTGACTAACTGTATTCCTCCAACAGAGCTGGGGAGCCTGACCACAGCCAACCTGATGGAGAAGGTCAAAGGGCTACAGAACTTGGCCTACCAGCTGGGCCTTGAGGAGTGTAAGTATTTACCTGAGAAACACACACATGAACAACACACACAAGAACGACACCAGCACTCACCACTTATTTGGTCTAGGTTGTCATTCCGTACACTACCTCTGGATGGTGCTGCTAGCCTTATGGCTAATTTATGTCTGAACAGTCAAGGAACATCTCAAGTATTTGGTGATAGTAATTCTACTCATTTATATTTCACGCAACAGACACCTCTTAGTAAGATTCAATGTATTTCTAATTCAATCTTTCTGAATATTTTTGTTATGAATAAGACATCAATAGATTGTAAATAGACTATATAAACTCAGCAAAAAAAGAAACGTCCCTTTTTCAGGACCCTGTCTTTCAAAGATAATTCGTAGAAATACAAATAACTTCACAGATCTTCATTGTAAAGGTTTTTAACACTGTTTCCCATGCTTGTTCAATGAACCATAAACAATTAATGAACATGCACCTGTGGAACGGTCGTTAAGACCCTAACAGCTTATAGACGGTAGGCAATTAAGGTCACAGTTATGAAAACTTAGGACACTAAAGAGGCCTTTCTACTGACTCTGAAAAACACCATCAGAAAGATGCCCAGGTTCCCTGCTCATCTACGTGAACGTGCCTTAGGCATGCTGCAGGGAGGCATGAGGACTGCAGATGTGGCCAGGGCAATAAATTGCAATGTCCGTACTGTGAGACGCCTACGACAGCGCTACAGGGGGACAGGATAGACAGCTGATCGTCCTCGCAGTGGCAGACCATGTGTAGCAACACCTGCACAGGATTGATACATCTGAACATCACACCTGCGGGATAGGTACAGGATGGCAGCAACAACTGCCCGAGTTACACCAAAAACACACAATCCCTCCATCAGTGCTCAGACTGTCTGCAATAAGCTGAGAGAGGCTGGACTGAGGGCTTGTAAGGCAGATCCTCACCAGACATCACCGGCAACAACGTCACCTATGGGTACAAACCCACCGTCGCTGGACCAGGCAGGACTGGCAAAAAGTGCTCTTTGACTGACAAGTTGCAGTTTTGTCTCACCAGAGTTGATGGTCGGATTTTCGTTTATCGTCAAAGGAAATAGAGTAACACTGAGGCCTGTATTCTGGAGCAGGATCGATTTGGAGGTGGAGGGTCCGTCATGGTCTGGGGCGGTGTGTCACAGCATCATCGAACTGAGCTTGTTGTCATTGCAGGCAATCTCAACGCTGTGCGTTACAGGGAAGACATCCTCCTCCCTCATCCTGACATGACCCTCCAGCAAGACAATGCCACCAGCCATACTGCTCTTTCTGTGCGTGATTTCCTGCAAGGCAGGGATGTCAGTGTTCTGCCATGGCCAGCTAAGAGCCCGGATCACGTCTGGGACCTGTTGGATCGGAGGGTGAGGGCTAGGGCCATTCCCCCCCCCCCCCCCCACACACACACACACACACACACAGAAATGTCCGGGAACTCGCAGGTGCCTTGGTGGAAGAGTGGGGTAACATCTCACAGCAAGAACGGGCAAATCTGGTGCAGTCCATGAGGAGGAGATGCACTGCAGTAATGCAGCTGGTGGCCACACCAGATAGAACTGTTACTTTTGATTTTGACCCCCCCTTTGTTCAGGGACACATTATTCAATTTCTGTTAGTCACATGTCTGTGGAACTTGTTCAGTTTATTATGTCTCAGTTGTTGAATCTTGTTATGTTCATACAAATATTTACACATGTTAAGTTTGTTGAAAATCAATACAGTTGACAGTGAGAGGCTGTTTCTTTTTTTGCTGAATTTATATACAGTACCAGTCAAAAGTTTGGACACACCTACTCATTAATGTTTTTTTTCCTACATTGTGGGAATAATAGTGAAGAGATCAACACTATGAAATAACACACATGGAATCATGTATTAACCAAAAAAGTGTAAAACAAATCAAGATATATTTTAGATTCTTCAAAGTAGCCACCCTTTGCCTTGATGACAGCTTTGCACACTCTTGGCATACTCGGGTGATTGTGGAGGCCCGGTTATCCGATGCAGCACTCCATCACTCTCCTTCTTGGTCAAATAACTCTTACACAACCTGGAGGTGTGTTGGGTCATTATCCTGTTGAAATACAAATGATAGTCCCACTAAGCGCAAACCAGATTGGACGGCGTATCGCTGCAGAATGCTGTGGTAGCCATGTTGGTTAAGTGTGCCTTGAATTTAAAATAAATCCCAGACAGTGTCACCAGCAAAGCACCATCACACCACCTCCAGGCTTCAAGTTGGGAACCACACGTGCAGAGATCATCCGTTCACCTACTCTGCGTCTCTCCATCTGGACTCGTCAGACCAAAGAACAGCTTTCCACCGGTCGAATGTCTATTGCTTGTGTTTCTTGCCCCAAGCAAGTTTCTTCTTCTTATCGGTGACCTTTGGTAATGGTTTCTTTGAAGCAATTCGACCATGAAGGCCTGATTCACGCAGTCTCTTCTGAACAGTTGATGTTGAGATGTGTCTGTTACTTGAACTCTGTGAAGCATTTATTTGGGATGCAATCTGAGGCTGGTAACTCTAATGAACTTATCCTCTGCAGCAGAGGTAACTCTGGATCTTCCTTTCCTGTCGCGGTCCTCATGAGAGGCAGTTTCATCATACCGCTTGATGGAATTTGCAACTGCATTTAAGAAACTTTCAAAGTTCTTGAACTGTTCCGGATTGACTGACCTTCGTGTCTTTAAAGTAATAATGGACTGTCATTTCTCTCTGCTTATTTGAGCTGTTCTTGCCGTAATGTGGACTTGGTCTTTTACCAAATAGGGCTACCTTGTCACAACACAACTGATTGGCTCAAATGTATTAAGATGGAAAATAATTCCACAAATGAACTTTTAACAATGCACACCTTTTAATTGAAATGCATTCCAGGCAACTACCTCATAAAGCTGGTTGAGAGAATGCCAAGAGTGTGCAAATCTGTCTTCAAGGCAAAAAATAACATATATTTAGATATGTTTAACACTTTTTTGGTTCGGTTCCAGCGCCAACAGAGATGGCCGCCTCGCTTCACGTTCCTAGGAAACTATGCAGTATTTTGTTTATGTATTATTTCTTACATTGTTACCCCAGGAAATCGCAAGTTTTATTACATACAGCCAGGAAGAACTATTGGGTATAAGAGCAACGTCAACTCCCCAACATTACGACCAGGAATACGACTTTCCCGAAGCGGAACCTCTGTTTGGTCCACCACCAGGACAATGGATCAGATCCCAGCTGGCGACCCAAAATAACGGCGCCGCAGATGGAGCGGTCTTCTGGACAGGCTCCGTAGACTGGCACGTCGTGCACCGCTCCCGAATATACTACTAGCCAATGTCCAGTCTCTTGACAACAAGGTAGACGAAATCCGAGCAAGGGTTGCCTTCCAGAGAGACATCAGAGATTGTGACGTTCTTTGTTTCACGGAAACATGGCTCACTCGGGATATGTTATCAGATTCTGTACAGCCACCTGGTTTCTTCACGCATCGCGCAGATAGAAACAAACATCTCTCTTGTAAGAAGAAGGGCGGAGGTGTATGCCTTATGATTAACGAGACGTGTGTGATCATAACAACATACAGGAGCTCAAGTCCTTTTGTTCACCTGACCTAGAATTCCTTACAATCAAATGCCGACCGCATTATCTACCAAGAGAATTCTCTTCGAATCTAATCACCATCATGTTTTTCCCCCCCAAGCAGACACATCGACGGCCCTGAAAGAACTTCATTGGACTCTATGTAAAGTGGAAACCACATATCCTGAGGCTGCATTTATTGTAGCTGGGGATTTTAACAAGGCTAATCTGAAAACAAGGCTCCCTAAATTCTATCAGCACATCTAATGCGTGACCCGGGCTGGCAAAACACTGGATCATTATTATTCTAACTTCCACGATGCATACAAGCCCTCCCCCGCCCTCCTTTTGGAAAATCTGACCACGACTCCATTTTGTTGCTCCCAGCCTATAGACAGAAACTAAAACAGGTTTTGCCCGTGCTCAGGTCTGTTAAATGCTGGTCCGACCAATCGGATTCTACGCTTCAAGATTGCTTCGATCACGTGGACTGGGATATGTACCGCATAGCGTCGGACAATAACATTGATGAATACGCTGATTCGGTGAGTGAGTTTATTAGCAAGTGCATCGGTGATGTTGTACCCACAAGCGACTGTTAAAACCTTCCCCAATCAGAAAACGTGGATTGATGGCAGCATTCGCACAAAACTGAAAGCTCGAACCACGGCTTTTAATCATGGCAAGGCGACCAGAAACATGACCGAATACAAACAGTGTAGCTATTCCCTCCGCAAGGCAATCAAACAAGCTCAGCGTCAGTATAGAGACAAGGTAGAGTTGCAATTCAACGGCTCAGATACGAGAGGTACAGTGGGGCAAAAAAGTATTTAGTCAGCCACCAATTGTGCAAGTTCTCCTACTTAAAAAGATGAGAGAGGCCTGTAACTTTCATCATAGGTACACTTCAACTATGACAGACAAAATGAGAAGAAAAAAAACAGAAAATCACATTGTAGGATTTTTAATGAATTTATTTGCAAATTAGGGTGGAAAATAAGTATTTGGTCAAGAACAAAAGTTTATCTCAATACTTTGTTATATACCCTTTGTTGGCAATGACAGAGGTCAAAAGTCTTCACAAGGTTTTCACACACTGTTGCTGGTATTTTGGCCCATTCCTCCATGCAGATCTCCTCTAGAGCTGTGATGTTTTGGGGCTGTTGCTGGGAAACACGGACTTTCAACTCCCTCCAAAGATTTTCTATGGGGTTGAGATCTGGAGACTGGCTAGGCCACTCCAGGACGTTGAAATGCTTCTTACGAAGCCATTCCTTTTTTCCCCGGCAGTGTGTTTGGGATCATTGTCATGCTGAAAGACCCAGCCACGTTTCATATTCAATGCCCTTGCTGATGGTAGGCTTTGTTACTTTGGTCCCAGCTCTCTGCAGGTCATTCACTAGGTCCCCCCGTGTGGTTCTGGGATTTTTGCTCGCCGTTCTTGTGATCATTTTGACCCCACAGGGTGAGATCTTGCGTGGAGCCCCAGATCGAGGGAGATTATCAGTGGTCTTGTATGTCTTCCATTTCCTAATAATTGCTCCCACAGTTGATTTCTTCAAACCAAGCTGCTTACCTATTGCAGATTCAGTCTTCCCAGCCTGGTGCAGGTCTACAATTTTGTTTCTGGTGTCCTTTGACAGCTCTTAGGTCTTGGCCATAGTGGAGTTTGGACTGTTTGAGGTTGTGGACAGGTGTCTTTTATACTGATAACAAGTTCAAACAGGTGCCATTAATACAGGTAATGAGTGGAGGACAGAGGAGCCTCTTAAAGAAGAAGTTACAGGTCTATGAGAGCCAGAAATCTTGCTTGTTTGTAGGTGACCAAATACTTATTTTCCACCATAATTTGCAAATAAATTCATTTAAAAATCCTACAATGTGATTTTCTGGTTTTGTTTCTCTCATTTTGTCTGTCATAGTTGAAGTGTACCTATGATGAAAATTACAGGCCTCTCTCATCTTTTTAAGTGGGAGTTCTTGCACAATTGGTGGCTGACTAAATACTTTTTTGCCCCACTGTATGTGGCAGGGTCTACAGTCAATCACAGACTACAAAAAGAAAACCAGCCCCGTCGTGCACCACGATGTCTTGCTCCCAGACAAACTAAACAACTTCTTTGCTCGCTTTGAGGACAATACAGTGCCACTGACACGGCCCGCTAACAAAACCTGCGGGCTCTACTTCACTTCAGCCAACGTGAGTAAAACATTTCAACGTGTTAACCCTCGCAGGGCTGCCGGCCCAGACGGCATCCCTAGCCGCGTCCTCAGAGCATGGGCAGACCAGCTGATTGGTGTGTTTACGGACATATTCAATCAATCCATATCCCAGTCTGCTGTTCCCACATGCTTCAAGAGGGACACCATTGTTCCTGTTCCCAAGAAAGTCATTAAGCTCAGTTACGTTAGCTATCGCCCTGTAGCACTGACTTCCGTCATCATACTTTGAGAGACTAGTCAAAGACCATGTCACCTCCACCCTACCTGACACCCTAGACCCACTCCAATTTGCTTACCGCCCCAATAGGTCCACAGACGACGCAATCACACTGCACACTGCCCTAACCCATCTGGACAAGAGGAATTTCTATGTAAGAATGCTGTTCATCGACTACAGCTCAGCAGTTAACACCATCGTACCCTCCAAACTCGTCATCAAGCT